>NC_137883.1:390000-397500 GCF_963924005.1 Protomyctophum bolini | reverse complement strand
CATTGCCCATTTATATGCCACTATATGATATTGTCACTGTAGCCTGTTTCTGTGATTTACATGAAATAGCAGGGCCTTGTTTTGTCATGCTAAAACATCAACCTATAGTAATGTAATCTCTAATCTGAATCATTGAAAGCTATTAGATTCAAATTCTCATCACTTTTCTTTAGGCATAGCTCATAGTCAATAGTACCCATTAGTTATCTCAAAACATGTATAGCAGACACCAGTTTTCTGATTTTGGATTGGCCAATGTTCATGACAACCTACTGACAATCCAACTAATATTTCGTCTGGTACTAGTCATGACGTTAATCAGGCTGCCTACATTCTCATAGTATTCTCTTGGGTTCACAAGCGTAGTGTCGCTGTCTTCAGCATTGCTGATCCTCCTCTACTTTTAACCCCATGGGATATATTTAGCTTTTACAGTCTGACAATGTCTCTGATTTCAGGATGGCACTGTATAACGTAACGGTAGTTTTGGCGAAAGCATCAAATGTAGGCCTACTTTAAACTATGATTAGAGTTTTGGTCAGAAAATAGGAGAATAAGAATCATCAACGTTATGATTATACGGTAGGTACACAGTAACTGTCAGAACCTGTGATTACTCACACATGATACAGTGATGCAGTAAACTTTTTCAGTAAAAGTGTAAAATGTAGTGTTTTCTAATGCATTTAGCTATTGTATAGTGTATGTAGAAAACATTTTTATGAAATAATGATTGTGACATTTTAAGTATCCCCCAACATTATGATCCATGTCTAATGGCATATGAAATCATCACAATACGGATTATGATTTAGTGATATGGAATGACAAGATATGGCAATTTTAATGATGGCCTCTGGGGTACTTGTTCCATAATTTAATGGTCATTTAGAAAATAGTATATGTATGCTCCAGTGGCGCAATCGGTTAGCGCGCGGTACTTATATGACAGTAACCTGCAGCTAAGTAATGCCGAGGTTGTGAGTTCGAGCCTCACCTGGAGTAGAGATCTTATGCCCAAAACTGTTCCATGTTTTATCGAAAAGATACTAATGTTAATAGCGTAGACAGACTTCACATACTAAAGAATCCATGATACATAACATATAACATGAAAAATAAAACGTAACATACAACAAAAATAAAAACATAAAGTGTATAATTTAGATAACATTTATGTAGACACACCATTATATAGTATATGCATAGGGTCATTATATAGATCTGACACTGATGGAGTGATGTTAGGTTATTTGCTAGCGTATGATTCTTGATGACAAATTTGTATGTATTTTGATGTATTACCATGTCTAAAAGCAATTGTCTCTCCCCACATTTTGTTCTCTCTTATTATATTATGGGATGTTTAGTACATAATTCATCCAATACCGCTTTTATCAATTATAAATCAAATCCATATAACTTTTTGGTGGGTTCAACAAAAGCTGAAAATCTAAATTGCAACTACGAATCTGGAATAATAGTTAATTTCATCTATTTTATCATTTTTTCATGGGATGGTATACCCACTTGTAACTTCCCAGACCTCTGTACTTTGTAAATCGGTACCCTACTTCACCCTTCCCATGATGGCCAGATGCTCATATTGTACACATTTCTGCCTCAGTCAGCAAAATCAATAATAATGTATATGTAGGACCACTACAATTCCCCTCAATGGTGGTGTACCTAAGCTAACAAAAGACCAAGGGGATTGGGTTTATTCACTGTTGTATTCTATCAAAAAGACGAATTAGATACTCTAAGTAAGCCACATACATATATCAGTGGTGTCCATATGAGTTCATCAACCACTGTCCTATGTGTTGACAACACATTTTTGAGCATTGGGGCCCCGTTTAGAGACATTCTTTATTTTATTAATAAAGCATTCATACACAAATTAGCCTCAGCGATTTGAGGGTTTTTGTTCAAAACAGGTTCAATACTGCAAAATAGTTTATAGCACAAGCATGGATTAGCATTTTTTATGGGTCTAAACGGATTTTAAGATCTATGCTGTTCAATATTTTGTGATTTACAAGTTAATACAAGTTAGTAGGCTACATTTTTAAAGTAATCATGTATATCATATTTTAGGTGAACACATTATGTTGTTCACCTACAATTATAGGTAACGATGACTAGGGTAGATTGACTGCATTTTACAATAGTTACTATTAGGTATTATGGACATTTAAAGTTAGATAGACTATAGTCTATACTACATGTGGTATAAGCTATGTTGCTATAGGCATCCATGGATTTCCAAGGATTTCAACCAAAAACTGTAGAGGGGGTCTGTACACAAAACACACTGTTGTGTGTTGACAATAACTACTGGCAATAACAACCATCATACAAGTAAATATTATTTATACTAGTTAAATTATCTAAACTCAGTGATTTTCCCATAGGCATACATTTTTCACGATACATAGGAAAGTCTAAACCTACATGTAGAAAAATAAAATATGGTTGAATGGCTCAACTACTGGCTAGTTAGAAGGATCATGACATCCTAATGTATGTTTTTAATACAAATACATTAACATCAGCATGTCTGATGGTGTACTGTGTAAATGTAACAAAGACCATTATAACAGGATATGTACACTGTGCATACTAATGTATGTAATACTGATGTACCGATGTTTTTCCAAGAATTCAGAAACTATAGTATAGAAACACATGTAAGTCTATACTACAGGAACTCTTTAGATCACGATCAGCACCAAATAGCATACCAAAAGCATGTATCTTATGTTCAGCATGTTTTATTTTGACCAGAAAATAGGTAATTATACACATGAACATACAGTGTAACACAACATGTAACAAAATGTACAATCTTGCACAAAAGAAAAATACAGGCTCTTACATCATTCAAGACATTGAATTCATCAGGACATCAAATATACTTGGTCATCAACTATTTCTAATATATACAACGAGGCAATCAGGTCATTCATTAGTTATCTCTTTGATTATTAATTTTGTGTTATATCAGGGTACATCCTTCAGATCATACAGAAATGATGTACATAGACTATGGATTAGTGACACTGACAGATCATATATTAGTTTCAGGTACATACAATCATATATATTTACACTATTACCGGTGTTCTAGTTAGATTCTTACGGGCGGAGTATACTAAACTTTGTGACTAATTAGGAATATGTAAAGCTGATGGTCCTTCCTGCTTTTGCTGGGGGACTGTATTGTATCCGGTATTGTATGAAGAGGCTCCACCTCTCGGGGGATGTTCTTAAATACGGAGAACAACCCTGCATAAGGGAGTAATTCTACAATAGAGATACTAGCTCCCCCGAAGAAAGAAAGAAAATATGTACTATACATGTTACCAAGATGAGGATAGGAAAGTTTGGGCCTTATCTGGTGGCCGGAAAATTCGTTTGTCTTTTTTTTCCGTTCAAGAATCATCGTTTTATTGAACTCTATACACTGGAATCAGGGGACAGTATCTTTGAAGACCGGTTGCCTTACATACGCATCTATGCATCTGAATTTGAGAGATTGGTCAATCCTATTCTAGAGTTCTGTAATTATTTGCAGTTGGATACAAAGATAAACCCTGGATATATCAAGCCATCTCGATTTGTACGGGTGAACAATGAAATACCCTCACGTAGTGACACTGAGGCATTCGTCGTTGATTGTTCTAGGTCAAATTTATGGTTGTTATTAAGATACAAATCTCAAGGCGCTATTCCGCTTGACATACCTAAGAGTATCATGGAGAAAGAGAAATACTTTCCAATCCAGCTATCCGTCGGTGTGGAAGATTTAGGGATTCTAAAGCATGTGATGTGTGAAGCCTTGGATTTTTTCAAAGCAACTATAGAGAGCCGACAGTTGGCAGTGTTGGAAGTCCGCCTTAGAGGTGCCAAACGTGTAGATTCACGATCAATGGACTACCCCTATGCAAATAAATCGAGGCATGTGGATTACCAGACATGCCCTTCCGGACATAGTGGGTACTCATTCGGTGATTATATACCAAAGAGTAGGTCTATCGATCTCACAAAGCCAGCTGGGGCTACACTATTCTCAATCGATAACTGTCCTGTAAATCATAATTCGTACAGCGACCTAGAAAGCGATGCAGCCACTCCCCTCCCTCATCTAGAAAGTGATGGACCAGCAATTGCAGCTAACACATCACCCCATCCTACAGTATAGGACACTATACGATATTCATGCACAATGGAGGATTCTACTCTTTCATTGGGAGAATCAAACTCAAGTGAAGGAGACAGCTCTTGGTGGATGGACCCACAATCGACCATGTATGTGTATGCGGCACAGTGGTGGAATAACAACAATACTGGGGATACGGACGACGATGAATATGCATTTTGGGGCTATGATACGCAGGACGCTGAACATTTTGAGAGGGCATTTTGGATCTATGACACGGAGGACACTGAATATTTTGACAGGGTAGGCCTATTATCCCCAAATTCACCCGCTCCCCATGACACTCCAACCTCCGGCTCACCACTGCTTTCGCCGCCATCCTCACTGAATTTGCCCCTGACTATGGACGAGACTGGTGGGGCGAACCCCACAAAACTTATAGACATTATGAAAACACATGTTGCTCAACTAGTCGAAAAGGCTATAACTGAACAGATGAAAGATGATTGCAACGGCTGCCAAATAGACCATTCTAGTCAAACCGAGCACACATGTTTGGGCGTTACACCCAGCTATTACTTCTACAATCATTTTAAAGATTTAACGGACAAGCTGTGGACTGCTGATTTTATACCGGGGGTTATTAAGGTATTGAAAACTAACGATATTGAAGTATCATTGTCAGTGTCAAGAATCCATAGTCTATGTACATCATTTCTGTATGATCTGAAGGATGTACCCTGATATAACACAAAATTAATAATCAAAGAGATAACTAATGAATGACCTGATTGCCTCGTTGTATATATTAGAAATAGTTGATGACCAAGTATATTTGATGTCCTGATGAATTCAATGTCTTGAATGATGTAAGAGCCTGTATTTTTCTTTTGTGCAAGATTGTACATTTTGTTACATGTTGTGTTACACTGTATGTTCATGTGTATAATTACCTATTTTCTGGTCAAAATAAAACATGCTGAACATAAGATACATGCTTTTGGTATGCTATTTGGTGCTGATCGTGATCTAAAGAGTTCCTGTAGTATAGACTTACATGTGTTTCTATACTATAGTTTCTGAATTCTTGGAAAAACATCGGTACATCATTATTACATACATTAGTATGCACAGTGTACATATCCTGTTATAATGGTCTTTGTTACATTTACACAGTACACCATCAGACATGCTGATGTTAATGTATTTGTATTAAAAACATACATTAGGATGTCATGATCCTTCTAACTAGCCAGTAGTTGAGCCATTCAACCATATTTTATTTTTCTACATGTAGGTTTAGACTTTCCTATGTATCGTGAAAAATGTATGCCTATGGGAAAATCACTGAGTTTAGATAATTTAACTAGTATAAATAATATTTACTTGTATGATGGTTGTTATTGCCAGTAGTTATTGTCAACACACAACAGTGTGTTTTGTGTACAGACCCCCTCTACAGTTTTTGGTTGAAATCCTTGGAAATCCATGGATGCCTATAGCAACATAGCTTATACCACATGTAGTATAGACTATAGTCTATTTAACTTTAAATGTCCATAATACCTAATAGTAACTATTGTAAAATGCAGTCAATCTACCCTAGTCATCGTTACCTATAATTGTAGGTGAACAACATAATGTGTTCACCTAAAATATGATATACATGATTACTTTAAAAATGTAGCCTACTAACTTGTATTAACTTGTAAATCACAAAATATTGAACAGCATAGATCTTAAAATCCGTTTAGACCCATAAAAAATGCTAATCCATGCTTGTGCTATAAACAATTTTGCAGTATTGAACCTGTTTTGAACAAAAACCCTCAAATCGCTGAGGCTAATTTGTGTATGAATGCTTTATTAATAAAATAAAGAATGTCTCTAAACGGGGCCCCAATGCTCAAAAATGTGTTGTCAACACATAGGACAGTGGTTGATGAACTCATATGGACACCACTGATATATGTATGTGGCTTACTTAGAGTATCTAATTCGTCTTTTTGATAGAATACAACAGTGAATAAACCCAATCCCCTTGGTCTTTTGTTAGCTTAGGTACACCACCATTGAGGGGAATTGTAGTGGTCCTACATATACATTATTATTGATTTTGCTGACTGAGGCAGAAATGTGTACAATATGAGCATCTGGCCATCATGGGAAGGGTGAAGTAGGGTACCGATTTACAAAGTACAGAGGTCTGGGAAGTTACAAGTGGGTATACCATCCCATGAAAAAATGATAAAATAGATGAAATTAACTATTATTCCAGATTCGTAGTTGCAATTTAGATTTTCAGCTTTTGTTGAACCCACCAAAAAGTTATATGGATTTGATTTATAATTGATAAAAGCGGTATTGGATGAATTATGTACTAAACATCCCATAATATAATAAGAGAGAACAAAATGTGGGGAGAGACAATTGCTTTTAGACATGGTAATACATCAAAATACATACAAATATACATATATCATATACTATAGAATGGTGTGTCTACATAAATGTTATCTAAATTATACACTTTATGTTTTTATTTTTGTTGTATGTTACGTTTTATTTTTCATGTTATATGTTATGTATCATGGATTCTTTAGTATGTGAAGTCTGTCTACGCTATTAACATTAGTATCTTTTCGATAAAACATGGAACAGTTTTGGGCATAAGATCTCTACTCCAGGTGAGGCTCGAACTCACAACCTCGGCATTACTTAGCTGCAGGTTACTGTCATATAAGTACCGCGCGCTAACCGATTGCGCCACTGGAGCATACATATACTATTTTCTAAATGACCATTAAATTATGGAACAAGTACCCCAGAGGCCATCATTAAAATTGCCATATCTTGTCATTCCATATCACTAAATCATAATCCGTATTGTGATGATTTCATATGCCATTAGACATGGATCATAATGTTGGGGGATACTTAAAATGTCACAATCATTATTTCATAAAAATGTTTTCTACATACACTATACAATAGCTAAATGCATTAGAAAACACTACATTTTACACTTTTACTGAAAAAGTTTACTGTATCACTGTATCATGTGTGAGTAATCACAGGTTCTGACAGTTACTGTGTACCTACCGTATAATCATAACGTTGATGATTCTTATTCTCCTATTTTCTGACCAAAACTCTAATCATAGTTTAAAGTAGGCCTACATTTGATGCTTTCGCCAAAACTACCGTTACGTTATACAGTGCCATCCTGAAATCAGAGACATTGTCAGACTGTAAAAGCTAAATATATCCCATGGGGTTAAAAGTAGAGGAGGATCAGCAATGCTGAAGACAGCGACACTACGCTTGTGAACCCA
>NC_137883.1:377500-387500 GCF_963924005.1 Protomyctophum bolini | reverse complement strand
TACGAGACAACCGTTAAGCATTCAGATGAGCAATGGTTGAAAACATCAGCACCATGGCTGCATACAACAAGAACGAAAAATAAACCTTCAAGTAAACACATGATTCTGTGTAGCGGTTGATTTTGTATAATTCTTGTGTTGCTGCAGTAGCATCACTATATAGTTTACAATTTAGAGTTTATACATTTATTTAGCAGATGTTCTGAACCCCTGAGCAACTTACAGTGAGTACAAACAACACACGGTAATACATCAAACACTGCGCACACACCGCGCGCGCACACACACACACACACACACACACACACACACACCCCCACGTCAGGCCCTTGCTGATAATTGTCTAATTGTCTATAAACGGATGTCACAACCAGTCCTGCATGCATCAGTGTCATTGTGAAACAAATGGACCCATCAAAGAGGAAGTATCATGTTCACACACACATACATTCAACCTGGCAGTTTGGCTGGGAGATGCAGATAAGACCCATACCTCAGAATGAGGAAGACAGAAGAATAGGAACTGCTGACACACGCACACTGCAAACCACATATGGACCAAACCACACACACACACACACACACACACACACACACACACATACACACACACACACACACAACCTGCATGCACACACAGAAGTATCAGTTAGACACAATCTGCCTTTTAACCATCTGTTTGACCAAATGGGGAAGTGAAACCGGAAACAGCAACTGCTTGAAAGTGAAACTAGAAATATGCTGACACTGTCAAAACTGAAAGTGTCCTCAGGCAGAAAAAGCTGATGACGTCACCAATATGGATTAGGCCACGCCCACAAAGTGCCCTCGGGCAAGTAGGGGCTCGAAAGACTTCCTGTCCTGGAGAAGGTGCCCATCTTAACTACTCGCAGTGATTCTCAGAAGGCTTTCGTTTCAAAGACCCACAGTTTGATATGTGTTAGACTAGTGGTTCAAAGACCCACAGTTTGATATGTGTTAGACTAGTGGTTCAAAGACCCACAGTTTGATGTGTTAGACTAGTGGTTCAAAGACCCACAGTTTGATTATGTGTTAGACTAGTGGTTCAAAGACCCACAGTTTGATATGTGTTAGACTAGTGGTTCAAAGACCCACAGTTTGATATGCGTTAGACTAGTGGTTCAAAGACCCACAGTTTGATATGTGTTAGACTAGTGGTTCAAAGACCCACAGTTTGATATGTGTTAGACTAGTGGTTCAAAGACCCACAGTTTGATATGTGTTAGACTAGTGGTTCAAAGACCCACAGTTTGATATGTGTTAGACTAGTGGTTCAAAGACCCACAGTTTGACTAGTTGACTAGTTGACCTGTGTGACCCAAAAGAGAGATTAGAAGATGTTTGCCCAATGCCCAGGACCCAAACCAGTGAAAATAGCAGATCTACAAGCACCACAGCGCGTCGTTTCGTGGCACATTGTGACCTTTCTTTTTTTTTATATAATTCCCACGATTTTGTAACCCATTTTTCACCCCTGTGTCAATTAATTTATCTAATGTGATCCTGGGCTCTACACACCCTCCGCCAACCTGGGGAGAGCAACGGACTTGATTTCATGCTTCCTTCATGCATGAGTGTCCAAGTTGCGCCTGACAGGGGGGAGTTAATTCCCTGGTTGGACGGAACGTTATTCCAACCAGTTCCGTTCCCCTCCATGTTGAAATATTAATAATTCAAAACATAACATAGGAAACTAAATAAAGGGACCCATGAAAAAAAATGGGTCCACGACCTACAAATGGGAAACAGTGTATTTAGACCACAGACCCCCATTTGATACGGTTTTCATCTCTGGGACCTCAATCTACTAACTATATAATGGTGTTCATTGAACTCTTGGGAGCTAGTGTATTTGGTTCCTCTATAACCGCTCCTAAAGATCTTTAACAACGCTCCAACTGATATCTCAAGGGTATTTATTTTCCCCCAAGACGTGAAAAACTGCAAAGAATAACAAACAAATAATGATTTTTTTAACCACAATGAATTATACATGCATATGAATTACGAATGTCCTCTTTGACAGTCGAGCTGTCTCTTTTAAGTGTCCATAATCATGAAATCGTCCATGTTCATAAATGTCCACATTATAAACAAACACAATGAAAATGTCCATTAGGCCTACATTCACATGTTCACAAACGACGACATGACAACAATACTGTTTACAAACAAAACAACAACATGTAACATACCGTGTGCGCCTTCTGCCAATTATTTTAGGAGAGTTAGTTCATTTTAATCCTTATTTCTTTATTTTAAGGACACTTGTTTGACGTAGTAAGAGCTCCACCACTGAAACTCTGTTTGTTCTGACTGAGCTTAGCTCACACAGGTGCACTCAATGCTGCTCAACTCTAATCAGAGGGCTCTGCCCCTGCATGTCCTTCTAGGTCATAAAGACACACAGCATACAAATACACTATGCTATCCAAAACAAAAATACATACAATGTTAACATAATTATACATTTTCAGAAAGGTAAGCAATACAATAAAACATAACAAAATACCCATTGCTGCGGGACAGCTATACACTCTCAGAGTTACAGAGATGTAAATATAAATTAATTTGTTCCTGACATCCAATAATGTTGCCCCTAACCACCTAAAGGACCCCGCATGTTGAGAATCAGTGATGTAGGCCTACAGTTAGTACAGTATGTCAAAGACAAGTGCAAATAGTCTACATATTGTAACGATCCCAGGAACAGGAGGCAGAGACGTATAGTTACCAACGATAAAGATCCCTCTTTATTCCTTTTAGAACACTCAACAACAGCATTGATATTCCTCTTAGGTAAACGTGCACTCTCTACCTAACTACCCGGCACAGAGAGCCTCTCACTAGGACCCCCGTCACTCACTCTAGAAGTCCCACCCCCAAGACAGTCCTATTGGCTGCAGCCATAGCTGGCCGCTACAATATACAACCACAAATGTTTTTCCTTTTACAGTATCAAATATACATTCACTCATATTCTAAACAGTGCACAACATAACAATGTATTTCTTTATATTGTGCGTGCGTGCGTGCGTGCGTATACATCGGAGTGGATGGGTAGATAGAAGAGAAGGTTAAAAAACACCACTTAGAGATAGATGTGTACTTGTTTCTACACTCAGATTTAAATGAACAACCAGGATGCACATTAACTGGATGACTGTTAAAGCACTTATTTAAACAGTGAGTGATTAAGCCCCATACGCCTATATAGCCTATAGGCTACAATAACAAATAGACAAGCTATATGCTTGTCATTTTCACTTGGAAATAAAGAAATGCAGTCAATTGATGTAATGTTAAACTTATCACAGGGATTATAGGCGTCTGATGTCACGCTGCGCTCCCGAATCATCTCACAAGTCGCAGATGATGTGCTCTCATGTTTAACAAGGCCAGTAAAGCACTGTTTGATTAAGCATAAACTTGTAACATTGTGCATGTTATTGTTAACCTGACTCTGCCAGATTGCGGCAGTACTGAGTTCACCAGTTCTCTCCTCAGAATGCAAATGTTGTCCAGCAGGGGGAGTGGTTCCACCAGGCTATGTTATTGTAACACAGGTCCAGAAAATGGGCTAAATCACCCTTAACAATAAATAGATAAATACAATGGATTCAAATGGGCTAAATCATTCTTCAATATAAATAAATAAATAACTGTTAAAAAGTCCTCACGTGACAATTAATTAATTCAGTCATATCCCTCATTACACTAAAACTATACACAGATTCTACGGGGGCCAGTTTGGAATTGCAGCCGTCCGTAGGTGCCCTTTGAGAGGTTTTGAAGGAGTCAAGGGATGCACATGTCTTAATGAGGTGAAACGAGTCTTAATAAATGAGAGAGAGGGACAGCAGAGTGAGAACAGAGAGAAGAGCTGCAGACAGTGTGAAAAGCTAAACTTCCTTTTGAGAAAATATAGAATAATAACGTCAGTTGTGTGCAACAAAACACAGCATTAATAATGTTAGGCTGTTGTGAGGAGCAACATTGAGTCATCTAAAGCTGTACTGATTTCATTTGCAAACCCGAGTGACAAACAGTGTCCCAGCTCTGCTGGAGACTGTTTAGTTTGTTCAATGAAGAATTGAGTAATCAACTGTAATTTAAGTTTGTTTGGTGTTCAGCTAAAAACGTTTTTTGTGTATTATACTTTATTTTGGTAAAAATAATGTGTTCTCAATCAATGTTACTCCTTTTTATTTGTAGTGTCTCACTCACAATTGCTGGACCCTGCACTTAATTTATAAGGAATACACCACCATCGGTGAGAGGAAGATTTATTTTATTTTGTTTTGTTTCGTTTGGACTACTGTTTTACTACTAATTGTAATCGTTACATTATTTGTGAATTTGAAAGGTTTAATGTATCTATTTCCAAAAGTATTTGAAGTGAAACCTTATACAGAATTGTGTTTATGAAGCTATTGTTTTAGACATTAACACAGAGATGCCTCTGGCCTTGCTTTATGCAGGTCAGGTGTTTTGGTTTGGATCAGTTCTGTTCTGATTCAGCCCGACTCTGGTCGGTCCAAGGATGGCGAGCTGCCCGTGATTGGAGGAACCCTGCAGACCGTGTTGAATTCTCCTTGGGACAGACCCAGCCCCGTAGCCTTGTTCCCCCCAGTGTGGAAGGAAATTGTCACACATACACTGCCCTGCAAGGAGCAGTGCAGTATTGGGCGGTGATGCACACAGACTACACACACTAGAACTGTACATTGTCTCACGTATATAATCCACACACCCTCTGCCCTGTGAGGAACAGTGCAGGACTGGACAATTAAGAATAGCACACACACACCCTCTGCCCTGTGAGGAACAGTGCAGGACTGGACAATTAAGAATAGCACACACACACCCTCTGCCCTGTGAGGGACAGTGCAGGACTGGACAATTAAGAATAGCACACACACACCCTCTGCCCTGTGAGGAACAGTGCAGGCTGTAACAGCCAATACACACACACACACACACACACACACACACACAAACACACACACACACACACACACACACACACACACACACACACACACACGCTCACTAAGGTGTAGGCACTTTGTGTCTTTGGGACTATTTCATATAGCCACTTAGTGGTTTATTGTTCGTATTTATTGTCCTGGTTATTGCAGCATGTGAAGTGCTTATATTTGGATTCAAATCCTAATTGAGGAATTGATTTTGAAATGCATTTAATACTAAACTGTACTGGTTTCAACACTGCAACAGTTGCACAAGGTGTCAATCAGTCAGTGTAGTTGGGTGCACCCACAGATTAAAAAACCCCTGAGGTTTAAAAACCTAAGATTAATCTATTGATATCAAGGTATACCTATTTCGATTGTTGTTTACTGTCATACTGTATGTTTGTGCGTAATGTTTTATTTTAGTTTTTTCATGTATACTTATAACCTACAGTTTTATATTAACATTTTAGGAGCCGGGCGCACGCCAAAGTTCAAGTTCACGCTGGAATGATGAATGCCGAAAATTGCTGTTATTCCGGCGTACGCCCATATTTGTGTTTATGTGTGTGTGTGTGTGTGTGTTTAGTGAGCAAGACTTTACTATAGCAGTTCCTTAAAGAACCACTTCGCCACTTTTCAACTTATTTATATGAAGATAATAAGGTCCTGACTAATGTTCTAATGTTCATGATAAAAACCACAATCCCTTAGATAGCACATTTTGTAGACTTACATTAGCATTTGATACAGACTTATAGCATGTTACGTAGACAGCACTAGAATGGCATTGTATATATATAGTCATAGCACTTCATAGTATATGTATAGCATAGTATAGTATATATGTATATAGTTTCATTATATAGATATTCCACTGTTACGTTCTTATAGCTTACGCATCTTTCATGATAACTACTTTTTATGTATGTGATGTATTGCCATGCTTTTTGTTCTTGCTTAATGTAAATCGCTCTGGATTAAGAGCGTCTGCTAAATGCCTAAATTGTAATCCCTGTGGGCTCCCCCAGAGTTAGTGTCCAAGTGTCCTTGAGCAAGACTCTGAACCCCTGATTGCTCCTGATGTGCTGGTTGGTGCCTTGCATGGTTTCCTCCGCCATCGGTGTGTGAATGGGTGTGAATGGGTGAATGTAACGCACAGTCTATGTAAAGGTGTGTGAATGTGTGTGAATTGATGCACAATCTATGTAAAGCGCCTTGGATAATGGCGCTATATATAAATGCACCATTTATCATTTGTATTTACCATTTGAAGAACACCATGGGAACAATATTTATATTACTATAATAGTTATATTATGTATAATTTTAGAACACCAGGAACAATATTTCACAACAATATTTTCATAAGAAGAAACTGTGAGGAACAACCTGGAGGACATTTGCACGCCTTTTATTGATTCGTTTTTTTTATTGATTCGTTTGTTTTACAGAAAGTAATCAAAAAAAGAAGGGAGAGAAACCAACTTTGCTTCTCGTTATTTACCAATTAACAGTTTTTACTGCCCTTACTACCAAAATGTGACTACATTTCCTTATTCTTAAGGCTCATACATAGTCTGGATTTACGGTGGTGGGGTGACCACCGAACTACAACATGACGTCACTGAGGTGACCACCGAACTACAACATGACGTCACTGAGGTGACCACCGAACTACAACATGACGTCACTGAGGTGACCACCGAACTACAACATCACGTCACTGAGGTGACCACCGGACTACAACATGACGTCACTGAGGTGACCACCGAACTACAACATGACGTCACTGAGCCGCGGTGAAGAGCAAACCACCGCCACCGCTCCAGCCCTTCTCTGTTTTTACTCACCACCGCTCAACGTTATTTCAGCTCCGGTGGTCAGCTCACCACCGGAGCGGTGGTCACCTCATCACCGAAAATCCAGACTATGAATAGGCCTTTACCCCTCAATTAGACCCCCCCCCCAATAGAGCTGCCTCTACAGGTTTCTATAGGTCTCAGGTCCACCTTCTCTGTCCTTACACAATAACACAACACAGTAGACAATAACACAACACAGTGAACAATAACCCTTACACAATAACAACACAGTGAACAATAACCCTTACACAATAACACAACAATAACACAACACAAGCTGTGTTCTGCCCATGAAACACAAATGTTTGGTCAAACCATGTGACTCCCGTTGGAATTGCATTGTGGCAAGACACAGAACATGTGTTCTGAATGTGTGTATGGGGCCTTACAAAACATTTAAACTTTAACAACATACTTATCATCATAAAAGTAACAGGTCTATAATCTGTTATTCTTCACTTAAATTCTTCACTTCATTCATAATCTAAATGATTAAAAGCCATTACCAACTGCATGTACTTGTAAAATGTTTATCGAAGCAGTTTTGTTTAAGCAGAACAATTAAACTTATGATCTCATCTTTAAAATCCTTTTTTTTTTATATATATATTTTTTATCCCACGATTTTGTAACCCATTTTTCACCCCTGTGTCAATCATCTAATGTGATCCTGGGCTCTACACACCCTCCACCAACCTAGTCCCCATATATGGGGGACAAGGGGAGAGCAACGGACTTGAACTCATGCTTCCTTCATGCCTGAGTGTCCAAGTTGCTCCTTTACACCTGACAGGGGGGGAGTTTCCCTGGTTGGACGTAGCGCGTGGAACCACTCCTTTTCAGGAGGATTAAACATCTCTGACAAGTCACCTTAGTGCCGGGACACTTTAAGGAACATTCCTATTCATTTATTTTAACGATTTTATTGTAGCTTTTTAAAGGACCACTTCACCACTTTTCAAATGACCTTCATATAATTGGTCTTCACGACCAGTGACATCATCGATGGGGAATACAAGCTAATAAAAACGGCAGACTTTCTATTCCTGGAAAGTTGCAATACGAAAATGGAAGCCATCGTTCTCATGATATGAAAAAAATCTCTCTCTATCTCTCTCTCATATATATATATATATATATATATATATCGTTAATTTGTATAGATAACGATCACCTTATCGATCGGACTTATCGAGCCGGGTTCTTATCGAGACCACTGTCGAGCATTTTCTATTATTTTGTGGAAAGACGGGACCTGAGATCAGATTCATACGAGGTTTCCACTGGACACACACTGGTCTGATTAACCCATTCTGACCTGAGATCAGATTCTAAAAATGTCAGTCGTTCTTTGATTTTTCAAAAATAGCAGACCTACAAGTAGATGATCTGCTATTTTTCAAAAGCTAAAGCATAACATGATGCTAACACCAAAATGGGTTCCCGTTCAGAATGGGTTAAGGTTAGGAATAAGGTTAGGTTTAGACATAGTTTTACTGAGGTTAAGGTTAGGAATAAGGTTAGGTTTAACCGTTTAAGCATAATTTACTTAGGTTACTTTAGGGGGAGGGGGGTGTTGGTAAATGGGTGACTCGTTTGGTATTAAATTAAAAATCATTTGCGGGACATCTTACATAGCGGTTTTTCACTTCCTGTCTCTCAATTTCCTGCTAAAACCGCTTTTCAAATTAAGACGCTCTAATGTTGAAGTGAACAGCTGGTGATCTGTGAGTTCCTTTTCAACCACTAGATGGCAGTGTTGGAGGTAAATGAGTTAAAGGGACACTTCACCTTATTTTATTTTATATATAACCATATCTTTATTTTAATTATGTTTGGGAGACAAGAAACATTTTCCTGGGGGGTTTTATGTGGGTAATAATTAATAAAATATTTAGAATGTTTTTAGATATTTTAGTATTTCAAAGTGTCCGTGATGTCATGGACACTGGGCTCACTCCCTTCCTGGACTACATGTTGTCTCAGTAAGACAGCATCTCCCCCTATCCACAAGGAGGAGCAGTGCACCAAAGCATTATGGGAATTGTAGTGCAGGAAGGTAGTGAGCTCAGTGTCCATGACATCATGGACATTATGAAATACTAACATATCTAAAAACTCATCATTATTACCACATAGAAACCCCAGGACGGTGTTTCTAGTCTCCCAAACATCATTACAATAAGATCTGGTTACAAAAGGGGGTGAAGTGTCCCTTTAATGTAATGCCAGCAGGACCAGTGGAGGAAGAAGTACTCACATTTGTACTGGAGTAAAAGTAAAAGTTACAATATTAGACGTTTATACTCTTATCCACAATTACCTAGTAAGTATAACCACCGTATAGAAATACTCTGCTACAGGATACATGCCTGTAAAACAGTATCTTGATAAAAAACATACCTACAGTACTCATTATGTACTATTTCACTTTCTGTCAAAATCTTTCACAAATAGCAGATTCACAAGATCATAGCATGGTGCATTGCAGCACATTGTGAGCTTGTAGATCTGCAGTTTCGGAAGAAACAAAGTATAGTAAATTGTGCTTAAACGGTTAATGCATGTTACAGAGGATAGAGTATGTGAGTAAATGTACTCAGTGAGTCTCCATCAGTGTTACAGAGGATAGAGTATGTGAGTAAATGTACTCAGTGAGTCTCCATCAGTGTTACTGAGGATAGAGTATGTGAGTAAATGTACTCAGTGAGTCTCCATCAGTGTTACTGAGGATAGAGTATGTGAGTAAATGTACTCAGTGAGTCTCCATCAGTGTTACAGAGCATAGAGTATGTGAGTAAATGTACTCAGTGAGTCTCCATCAGTGTTACAGAGCATAGAGTATGTGAGTAAATGTACTCAGTGAGTCTCCATCAGTGTTACAGAGCATAGAGTATGTGAGTAAATGTACTCAGTGAGTCTCCATCAGTGTTACAGAGCATGGAGTATGTGAGTAAATGTACTCAGTGAGTCTCCATCAGTGTTACAGAGCATAGAGAATGTGAGTAAATGTACTCAGTGAGTCTCCATCAGTGTTACAGAGCATAGAGTATGTGAGTAAATGTACTCAGTGAGTCTCCATCAGTGTTACAGAGCATAGAGTATGTGAGTAAATGTACTCAGTGAGTCTCCATCAGTGTT
>NC_137883.1:367500-372500 GCF_963924005.1 Protomyctophum bolini | reverse complement strand
GTCACGTTTGCCTGGGACATTACAAGTCTGTATAGATTTCTTAAAGTGCCTCTCCACAGCTTCTTTCTCTTCTGGTTCCCATTTCCGAGCTAAAAGAGAAATGAATAACAGATTAGTGTATTATAAGGTAATCGTTTTAGCCTAAAAGCTACAATTATTTCTACCACTGACTATAGATCCGGATTTGGCCATTTTAGTCATGTTACTGTGTTTAACAACTGATTTTGTAATTAATCACCATGTTCCGATTAATAGCTGCCAAAATTAGTACAGTAGTAAAACTGAGCACCCAGTGCTAAGGAAGCTACCAGAGGACACGCACCTGTAGTACCTCTCAAATTGATAAATATGACAGCTGTAAAGTGGATAGTTTAACACGAGCACGAAAATAACCTCCAGGATATAACAGTAAAGAAACTGACAAAATGTTAGCCTTTAAGAAACAAAGTAATGTTGAACAGGGATAACGAGCCCCCGCCAGTTAATCACAAAAAATAATAAAGCGAAAAAATAAGTGTGAATTGAATAGCAGGGATCATAATAGTCTGGTACAGGTATATTGTGAATCAGTTATAGGCTACACCAAACACAGCCAGCAGCTGTCCGATGCAGGGTGGTGAGAAGGGAGAATAATGTCCACCAAATATGGTGCGAATCAGAGTTATTTAACCATGCATTTCATTATTCAATCAGTTGCTAGTGCATATGAATGTATCAGTCCTTAAATTTCTTACCATGCAACACATCTCAACCAAATTGGTCGAGATAAAACAATTACCGTGCAGGGGTCCCCAGGGGGTCCCTCTACTGTACTGCCACTGTGCTGTACTGTAAGTCTGTAACACCCGAAATCATCATACATACACTTTGTTTGTGTGTGTGTTAGGCTGTGCAACAGTGACACTTGGTTTTGAAAACCAACCAAACGCTATTTTGTACTTTGACAGACAGACCCAGCCAGGGACCCAGGGACACAAAGCTGTTGCACCACTCAAAATATCCTTACCTCTTTTTGGCTCCTTCTGTCCGGCTCCTGCTGGTGCCGACCCACTCCGTTTAGCAACTGTGGAATGACAAGAAGAACATTCTGTTAAGTGCCACAGGTAGGCTAGGTAAAGCTACATGTTGATTCTCCTACTATGGTACACATTTCCAAACTTGGTGCGAATCGAAGGTACTCTGGTGCAAAATGACACATGGCACAGACTGACCGACAAAGCCACTTGTACGCTAGGACCTGGCTGAGGGAAAATAAAAGTAAAACCCTGTCCAATATCCTTACCTCCTGTTGGCTCCGTCTCCCCATCTTGCGCTGATCCACTCAGGTCAGCAACTATAGAATGACAAGTCAAATATTATGTAACTAAATGTGCTAGAGATGATCGTGTCTGCTGTCTCTCCCTGTAATATCTTTGTGTCAATTACAAATGGCGACAGTTGTGAAAGGGTTGGCTGTCTCCAAGCTAATGACTGTGAGAACCAGACAACTGGCAGGAACAGTTTATAGTTTAAACAGTTTAGGATAGGCAGATAGAGTTGGTTTGATTGGTTTGGACATTTTAGTCATGTTACTGTGTTTAACAACTGATTTTGTAATTAATCACCATGTTCCGATTAATAGCTGCCACAATTAGTACAGTAGGAAAACTGAGCACCCAGAGCTAAGGAAGCTACCAGAGGACACGCACCTGTAGTACCTCTCAAATTGATAAATATGACAGCTGTAAAGTGGATAGTTTAACAGGAGCACGAAAAGAACCTCCAGGATATAACAGTAAAGAAACTGACAAAATGTTAGCCTTTAAGAAACAAAGTAATGTTGAACAGGGATAACGAGCCCTCGCCAGTTAATCACAAAAAATAATAAAGCGAAACAATCCACCAAATATGGTGCGAATCAGAGTTATTTAACCATGCATTTCATTATTCAATCAGTTGCTAGCGCATATGAATGTATCAGTCCTTAAATTTCTTACCATGCAACACATCTCAACCAAATTGGTCGAGATAAAACAGTTACCGTGCAGGGGTCCCTCTACTGTACTGCCACTGTGCTGTACTGTAAGTCTGTAACACCCCAAATCATCATACTTACACTCGTACATCAACCTCGAGGAGATGGAGACGGGCACAGGACTGGGCGCAGAGGAGATGGAGACGGGCAGAGGACTGGGCGCAGAGGAGGTGGAGACGGGCACAGGACTGGGCGCAGACATGGGTTTCACCTTCTTACTGCAAGAGAGGACAAGAGATCCAGTATAAGTCATTTTACACTTGGTCGCATGCTGAAAATAGCAGATCTACAATTTCACGCTGAAAATAGCAGATCTACAATCTCACGCTGAAAATAGCAGAACTACAATCTCACAGCACGTCGCAGCGCGACACATGAGCTTGTAGATCTGCAATTTTCAGCAAGTTTAAAATCAGCCATTATGCCAAAAAAATAATAATAATTAATGGTTCAAGTACACAACACTGTATGCCTACAGCTAAACATTTGAAAACTTTGAATAGAATGTCCACACACTGGTTGAATACTTTAGAGTTTTATTTCAACTCCAAAGTAAAGTGCTGCATTAATGTAGCTTCAGTGAGCCGTATCCAGCACTTCATAAATGGGGGGGTCCAATTCGTACCGGCCCACATGCACGGGAGCGAAGCACGGGCGCTTATGTGCGCTTTGCACGGGTTGCATGGTAAGAAAATCGGGTATTTCCGGGTATAAAGTCGTTATTCTCGGGTCAAAAACGGGTCTGCACAGCAGAAATAGCCTAGTGCAAATCTTACCTTTTTGATGAGCCTGCCCGAGACATACACGGCTTTAACCAACACTGGCATAACATAAACAACTGCCTGAATCCTATCCAAGTCTACTAGCAGACACTGTGACTAGACAAACTGACCAATGTGAGCTTATAGCAAACACACAATGCTGACAAAATAACATGCACCCTCCCTGGCTGGCATGTTTAATGTTTTTATTTGCTTGCCTTTTACTAACAGCAATACCACAGTGCAGAAATTCTATAACTAGAGTGAAAGTACAAAAGTGTTGCCATCAAAATATAGAGTACTTATAATATAAAGTAAAAGTACATGTGAAAGTGGCACATCATGTGAAATGTACATTTTTAATACCAGTACATACATTAAGATTACTAATCAAAATCTGCAATGGAACTAGAGGCTCTCTCAGATTAAGTAAAAGTATATATTTAAATATCTAAGTATATTTAGAGGAGAAGCAGCCCTGCTTCCAGCAGCAGCAACAGCATTAAACTTAAACATGTCGTTTATTTTAAAACAGGAGTTGGCGTCCTGCATTAATTGCTTTGCCTTCTTCCCCCTCTGCTTTTCAGCACCCCCCGGCCCTTACGTTTCGGATTCAGCATGATTTTACTCGTCTCTGACTCTCTCTCTCTCTCTCTCTTTCTTCTCTCCATGTATTTACTGACAGCGAGTCAGGGGCGGCCGCTGATCGGCCGCAGCCGCCGCATGGTCCAAGTGCCTGCCCTATTTAAGGCTTTTTTATTCCTTTCCTTTTCCCCGTGGCCGGCGGCCCAAGTTGCCAACAAACGGTTCGCGGCCCACCGGGGACAAGACCCCCGGGACCCCCGTGGTTCCTAATATCTTATGGTCATCATAACTAAACACCCTTTATGGAGACTACAGTGTAATGTTAGCCTGTATTTACATGCTAACCGTTAGCTTCTCTCTTCCCCTTGGACTACAGTGTAACGTTAGCCTGTAGCTACATGCTAACCGTTAGCTTTATTTATCCCCCTTGGAACCGGTGAAATAGTTGCTAAGATACAATAAGACATAGTGATTGGCTCTGCCGCTGCATGCATATGAAGAGTACTGACCAATGAGCTAACTAGCTGAGCCTAGCGCCCTTCCAGACACCAGGTTTCAGTGTCTTGCTTTCCTGTTCCTATAGCTCAGATGGCTGCCCCTTCTTCTGTGTGTCTACTCTGCATGGGAGCGAGTGACTGAGAAGTGAGAATCACCATAACGCACCCCCTCCCCCCACCTACTGCAGCATGGTTTCGTCAATCAAGGCGCTCATTATACGCAATTCAACACAGCTGCGAAATTGTCTAGCTGTGGCACACTATTAAGTCCAAGAATTTACTATGTACAGACCAGCACAACATGAAATTAAATAAAATACAGTCAGTCCAAGTAAAAAAAAAAAACCCAGTCCACAGTGATTTAGGCTTGATGCCTCAATTAAATAATATTAAAATATATATAATAATAAATGTAATACTATATATGAACAATTGGCATTGTTTCTACTGTTTTACCACAGGCGAGTTGTGGACTAAAGCGTTGTAATAGTTAGTTGAACTGTACAAAAACAATCACATTTTTTTACTTGCACCCTGATAATTACTAAAAATTGTTCGAAAAATTACCTTCTCTCTTCTCCGGTCTTTCCTCCTTCTTTGACGGTGACACAAGTCTTCATGCTGGGTGGGGGGGGGCGGGGGGTGGTGACGTGTGACTGGGGGGTGTCACCTTTTACTCTCACGGTTAGAGTCTAACCTGCTAAACTCGCGCTGATTGGCTAAAGTGACACGTGATAGGCAGCACGGCATATGATTGGCTAAAGGTGTGTGAAAATGCCTGAATTCACACACTTCTGCAGTTGCATAGTTTTGGTCAGTGGGGGCATCATATTAACACACTTTTAACACACCTTTCATGATTTTCTATCTTTGTGGGCACTTTTTTAAAACCAAAGATATTTCCACTGGGTATACTAAAAACAGTTTTTCTATCAATTTAAATGATAATCCTTCTGGGGACCAGGATTTTGGTGCCCACAAGGATGCAGGTCCCCACGTCGTTGGTGTGTAGTCATAGTTCGGTCCCCACAATGTAGCAATGCCAAACGCACACACACACACACACACACAGGGTTCATGTTGGGGTCATGTTGGGGTCATGTTCGCACGCACGCACACACACACACAGGGTTCATGTTGGGG
>NC_137883.1:320000-365000 GCF_963924005.1 Protomyctophum bolini | reverse complement strand
TGTTCCCCAGGTTCTATGTTCCCCAGGTTCTATGTTTCCCGCTCACACACACACATGTTCTCGGCTATATTCATCTAATCCTTAATCTACATGTACTAATTTAGACGGAAGTTAAAGTGGGTCATGTTTGCAATTCTAACAGCTGAAATCAATAATAGCCAGTATCAGTATTCCGATATTAACATGCAGGCCGCATGTGGCTCCCGAGCCACTTGTAAACCAAGTACTACCTCTCCAGGCACCACCATTATAACTTAATGTTAAAATACAGTCGAGCAGACTTCCGGCCTACCCATATTCAGCTATATCACACAGGAGGCCTAATAAGAGTCCTAATAATTTGATTCAGAATTTAATTCAATAAATTGGAGCTTCTTCTCTCTGGTTTCCGTTTGTTTGTGTGGCATTTTAAACCCTTCGGGTGCTCCTAATTAGCAGCAGCCATTTTGCTGCTGCATTCTGGGAAGTGTAGTGTTGGCCACATATAATTATGGAAGATGCCTACTCCTGAGTTTTGACTCAACACCTCCAGTCCCACTTGAGCTCCTGGTTTTCCAAACCAGCGAGGTCACAGGAGTCCTTCACTCCTGGTTGCTCTTCAGATTCACTCCTGCTCACCAGTGACATCATTGTCAGGCTCCCCCCCCCCCCCCCCCCCCCCCCTTTTTCCTCATAATAACATGTTCACTTCTGAACTGTCTACAGCCTCCATGCTCCGTGCCGGTTGAGTGGGGGAAATAGAACATTTTATAGAACCGTTTCTTTATTTTTTGAGTAGGGGACATGAGTGGGGAACATAGAACCTGGGGAACATAGGACCTGGGGAACATAGAACCTGGGGAACATAGGGATGACCCCATGTGGACATTTCAGAAGTCCACATGGGCACCCCGTTGCCTATAGATCCGTCAGCGCAGCCATTGGCTCCAACCGGCTCCAACTGGCTCCAACCGGCTCCAACACCTGAGTCCACCTCTACTCTCTCTCTGAGTCCACACAGTATTCATTGAAGGTACATCATTTTTTTCCTAAATGTGAAGGTAATTACCTGCATTCTCTACGCTGGACAGCTGAGCAAGGTTGGCTGAAATCATATAACAATATTAACATTAAATCACTCATTAATTAGTGCAGTTTGATTAAAACATCAGTAGTGCTTATACGTAGTTAAATAATGTTTCTGAATTATATTAATCAAATATGGTTGAGGGAGAGATTTCTGTTGATCCTGAATTTATCCCGAAGATCATGTATTTTATTACAATCCGACTGTGAAGAAAGGTCTTAATTTTTTATGTTTTTTTAATTTGGGGTCGCAGTCACATGTTGCGCAACAGCCCCATCTATTGAAATCCAATTAAAAGTGATAAAAGACGTCTTTACGGCCCTGGCTAACAATGCATAGTTGGATTAAACACGGGATAACGTCCCTGGCGCTTAAAGTGTTTAGAAGCTTGGGTTTAGGGTGGAAAGAAAAGAAAAAAAAAATCCCCCGTTGCGGCGGGGGGGGGGGGGGGGGGGGGGGGAGGGGCACCCCCATGACGATTATAAAAACATTTCGTCTCTGCACGCACGCACGCAGTATTCTTTGTAGGTACATAGATATTTTTCTAAATGTGAAGGTAATTACCTGCATTCTCTCTGGCCAGTTGCTCCATTCGACTCACATTTTGATTCAGCCTCATTTCTACGCTGGACAGCTGAGCAAGGTTGGCTGAAATGATAGCAATATTAACATCCAATCACTCATTAATTAGTGCAGTTTGATTAAAACACCAGTAGTTCTTATAGTTAAATAATGTTTCTGAATTCTATTAATCAAATATGGTTGAGGGAGAGATTTCTGTTGACTCTGAATTTATCCTGAAGATCATGTATTTTAATACAATCCGCCTGTGAAGAAAGGTCTTCATTTTTTATGTTTTTTAAATTTCATAGTTTCAAACTATTTATTTTAAACTGAGTCATTTTGACCCAGCCAGTATGGTTAGGTGTTAAAACACTTCTGGGGTAGTTTATCTACTCTGTCTTCGGTGTTTCACCTCAGACATTTTATGTTGCAAATTCATGTCTTACGACATCCTATATGAACCTATTGTGACTTGAAAATCCATTTTAACCATGTTAGACTAATTGAAATCACACGTCTCTGCTTCTGGTGACTGATATTGGCCCGGTTTTCCAAAGGACACATGGTGTAAGAGGTATGGTGTAGAACGCAAGTTATCTATATAACTATGGTTCTATGAATACCGGATGACCGCCAGAGGCGGTGTTTTCAACACCTGGATATACATCGCGCGCACGCGCAGAGGTCGAATATTAATACCAAAATTGTCACTCGTGACCCCCTGTGGGCGTACCGATATAGGTGCCCAGTTCACAGGGTTCATCCTCATGAAATCTTTTCGTCAAGATTTCGAGTGACAGTGAACTCTGGCGGTCATCCGGTATTCATAGAACCATAGTTATATAGATAACTTGCGTTCTATTACATACCTACTGACCGCCAGAGGCGGTGTTTTCAACACCTGGATGACTCATACCAACAAGGTCACGAGGAATCTGCGCTTACCGAGGTCGGTTTGCAGATCTAATAGACAGCCAAACATCCATCACCACAGGGTGAGGGAGAGTCCGGTTGGCTGGCTCTAGGCAAAAGCCCAAAACAGATGGAGACCATTTGGCTGCACTGCAGCACAGATGTCCACCCCCTGGTCCGGCATGTCAAAATGCCTCTGGGGAGGCCTTGTGGCCTACTGAAGAAGTCTACCTCAACGCAACAATCAAAGTACATCTAAGTGTTGCGTTAGTCTCTGTTGAATCAAGGCACAGCCCTTCCTGTGCCCTTCATCACAGACAGACGGCTATGCCGTGCCACAGAGCCCGGACAGGGCACAATAGGTAGGTACTAGAATGCTCCATGCCCGGCTGTGGAGCAAACTGAAAATGATAGGCTAGCCAACTTGAAAGGCAGAAAGTCCTTGAAGACATAAGAGGGATTGGCGAATGGTAAATCCAGACCCATCGGCATCCCAGTCTCAGGCACCGGGCAGGGCATGAAGACAACCTACTCACTTCAGTAGAGTCGCAGTGAGGGCAAATGCCACTAGCAGATAGCCATTTGAGAACGGCCCTATCCAAGGGCTGGGGACAAAGTCCATCCCAACCTGGTAGAGTGGTACCTCGTACCAGATGGTAGGGGGGCGATTACTCGCCCCGTCAGCGTGGCTGATGGCATACCCACAATTAAGTGAGACCGGCGCTGTCCAGGGAGAGCGCAACCTTTATTATATGCAGGATGCACAAGAATGAAGTAAATTTACGCCGCTGAAGGTGACCCGGGTGAGAATGCACCCTCTCCCTAAACTGTGACAGGGGATTCTGTCTCTGTGGGGAGGCCAAAGCACTTCATCGAGAAGCTGCAGTGGATGATTCGGCTGCAGTGGTAACCAAAAACAAACCTCTAGTCGCTATAGCCCGCCCAATATGAAAGACAAATTGAGGCGGAAACATGGAACCTCATACTTCCTGACCGGTATGGTAGCACCATACTACTGTGCGACTGCCTCTGCCTATCCTGTGAAGGATACAAGACACCAAAAGTGGCAGTGTAGAGAAGACTTACAAGAAGTCGCCTGGCCAGGGGTGGGCCAGAGTGTCCTGCCCTAACGGCCAGCGCCGGAAGGGAGAACTACAGTTGGCCACGCGCCAAGCGCTCAAGGCCAAAGACCCTGCTCTGCCGTACATATGCCGAGTGATCCGAAACATCGGATCCAAGAGGCTTAAATGGGAAGCATGTCCGCCACCTGGACTGTATACCCAACAAGAGCATTGCTATGAAACCGGCAAGATGAGGCAAGACCTCCTGCAGAGACTGACTGGATCGAGCGACCCCTTAATGGGTCGGAAGATCTACTGTTGACATGTGTTACGAACAAAGTCTAAACATCCCAAGGGCCAAGTCCACTGCACACTGGCTGTGTACATCACAGACACTGGCTGGAGGTGGTAGGCAGTAGAGCGAAGCACGCTCTTACTTAAATGCCTGTACATAACTGAAACAGTAACCCAACCGTATCCACGGTGGTAGGCAGAATTCTGGGGTTTGAGGCCCAGAAATTATAGACAGGACATGTAAAAGGGTGCAATGAAAGCAGCCCTAGAGAAGCAACTGTCTATGTCGCTTCGGTGTGCCCAACAACCAGAGGGAGTGGCTGGCAGCACTGTACTCGTCCAAGACGAGACAGGTCAGTGGAAGCTGTCTGGCAGCCCCCCATTAACTCTAAGAGTTTAAGCAAGGCCATGCTTGCAGACCATTCTCAATATGGCACCACCTGGAGCACATCCACTGTGCCCAGCATACATGACCAGATGCAGCTGGTAGGTCTGAGATCGAGGATCAGGCGAAAACCACCACCATCAGTCACAACATGCATCAAGGAGAAACCTTCAGTTGAACCAAGCTGCTTGTTCACCGTGCACTATGCTGCAAGGTCTGTTGGGTAGCAGGCCCAAACATCCGGCCTGGAACGACGGCATAGTGTTAAGTGTCCCACTGTACTTCCCTGGAAGTGGGGCCTGTTAGAATGCTGAGACTATAATCAATGTGCAAGCTAGCTCAGCTGTACAGTTGCACATACGCAACATGTGTCCCCTGCATTTGCCCATCGTATTGCTACTAGGAGCAATGAGCAGCCATTCTACAGCGCTCGGGGAGCAATTAGGGGCTCAGACCGCGACACCCATGGACACATTGCTGGCCGGATCTGGCATTGAAGCCGGGACATCCAGGGGCTCTAGGTCGCCAGGCGGGCTCACTAACCCGCCGTGGCCGCCCCTTGGGGCCACACTAGGCCCCAACATCATCAGGGCAGTTAGTTACCACGTAAGCTAACGCCTAGAACAAGCATCACCCATAGGTGCCGTGCCATCCAGGCCAGAGGGCCAGGATGAGGTGACCATTAAGGGACCGTTTAACACGTCCCAGTCCAGCTGCCATGGCATGGATCTAGTTGGCAAGCCAGTGACTCCACACTGTGTGCGGCCATGGGCAATAGCCATACTAGCTTGAATGCTTCATCTAGTGAGACCACCAGAGAAGCAATGCTGGCATTAAGTTCAGGGTTAGGGACCCTGTCTCGGTCACCCACAGAAGGCAATCTAAAAGGTCAGTGCTACTCATCACAGACCATGAGCAGCGGCTCTGCAAACAGCAGTAAAAAGAGCAGTACCCATTTATCAACCCATTAGGACAGGAACAAGTCTGGGTTGCCGCTGCTATGCAAGTATATATCCACATATATACTCTCCTCAATTCTTCAAATAGACATTTGAAATCATTCAGAGACCTAGATCAGGATTCTGAAGGTGTTTACGGCATCGGCCCTAAATGGGTTAAGAAGTTCTCAACCTGAGCAACTTAGTGGCCAACAGTACCACCTTGACATTTCCCCTAGTTGAGAGAGCAACATCTCACAAGGGCTATGCTAGCAACGCAACGCTAGCATCCCCGTGGGAGGCAAATCAGCCCCCACCACGGCCAACACAGTTGACATACGTGCCAGCAGTATGCAATCTGGATGCTGAATGCTAAATGCTGAATGCTAATGCAGATCTGGAGAGGAAGTCTGCAGCTCTCGGTGTGGAGCCGTTTCCCTCGCGACCAGATTACGGATAAGCGGTTGGAGATGGATGGAAGAAAGAACCACAGCCATAGCCTGTGTCCGGCACCCAAGTCGAAACATGACTACAGGCGCAAGTAACGGACCTCCTCTGTGGGACCAGAGAGGACCAGCATGTTGCCCTAATCCATGAACGGCAGCAGAGCGAGACACTAAATACTACTGGTTATGTAGTTGTAGCGAAAGAGCGAGAATCACTCAAGCTACAGTGTCAAGTAGCGAAACACACACTCAGTGTTTATACTAGATGAAGTGGTGGAGCGAGACACACTCTCAGTGCTCATACTAGTCAATGGCACACCGTGACAGTAGTTTCCACGCTGAACGACGACAGCGGGCAGCGGAGCGAGGGACACTCTCTTAATGCCTATATGGGCACAGTGTTTATACTAGATGAAGCGGTGGAGCGAGACACACTCGGTGCTTATACTAGTCAATGGCACACCGTGACAGTAGTTTCCACGCTGAACGACGACAGCGGGCAGCGGAGCGAGGGACACTCTCTTAATGCCTATGTGGGCACTATGGCAGCCTTCACGCTGAGACACAGTGGCAGGCCGCAGAGCGTAAAGCACTCTCAAAGCCTATATTAATGCCAATCAGTACAGGGCAATTAATAAGAATTTAAGTTAACTCAGCACTTGGCGTTGAATGAGTTAACCGGATACCACAAAGTATTCACACCAGCAGCCTTCACGCTGTAATATGGTGGGAGGCAGCAGAACGAAACACACTCTCAATGCCCGTGATAACACAGCCAAGCATCTGTACACAGTATGTCATTAGTACTATACCGACATGGCGAAGAGCGGGGATCACTCAAGCCTGTGTCAAGTGCACAATATGATAGTGGCGGGGCGGAATATGCCCTCGGTGCTAGTGAAAAATGACCATCAGTACACAGTAAGTCAACAATACTATGTATGGCGAAGAGCGAAGGCCACTCAAGCCAGTTCCAAGCACACAGTCTGACAGCAGTGGAGCGAAACACAACCCCAGTGTCAGTGATAATGCAGCAAAAAGCATGGATCACTCAAGCTACAGTATCAAGTACATGACATATGTATAGTCAAAGTATTCTGCTGTCTTGCCCCCGAGGAGGATCAGGGCAGTCGCTGCAAAGACAGCTAATGAGGACTATAGTCCAAATAGGGATAAGCACAGCATTATATGCCTATTGGTTATCAGTACATGTTATGTACATGTATAACGCTGAGGAAGGCCATACAGGCCTTGCAAAAGGACATACAATGAGTGCTGGCATTTTCTTCACCTCAACTTATCAGTACATATGTTACCAATACTATGCAGGCGTAGTTTGATAACCACGCAATGGTAAAGCGATAGAAGCTTGAACCATTATATTAATAATTATACTGCCAAGCACAACGGGTATTGCCCGAAAAGCAGCTGAGCGGATCACACTCAAGCTATGAGATACAAACAACATTGTCATATTCCTGCTTGATATAACGAGCAAAACAAACTAGCAAGTCAGCACTGAGCTGAGTTTACAACTTGACCTGCATTTTGAAAAGTTTGTTCCTTAACCAGAAATCGTCTGGGGAGGAGCGTTCATTAACGTCACGACCACACAAACCTCTTCTTGGTAGGCACATTCTTCTTGAGCGCCACATATATGTGGTAGATTGCACATCTGCGACAGAGCGAAACACACTCTTCTTGCAGAAAACACGTGGAGAGGACTAGAGGAGTGGTCAACTGGTCATTCAACATGACTAGCGTCGCGGCAGTCGCTCTTAGTTACCGACGCCATAAAACATTGCTGTTGCTCATTTAGCATCGTGCGGCCATTCAACATGAGTATTGATTAATAATCAAATAAGCGCCGCCGCGGTCGCTGTCGAGGCGAACCTGCATCTGCGACCACAACAACCGCACCACGAAGCATTAAGTTAGCTCTTGGTTAATATTGAACACACAACCGCTAACCCTTAATGCATTAGTCGGGAGGATGGACGGCCCCTGCCGCCACCGACAATTGTAAAAAATCATACAAGTTGGATTTCAGCGAGCAAACACTGACACCAACCCAATGTAACGCCACACAGCAAAGCGAAGCTAACGCAAGGCTGTAGCAGGCACGCCCGCCGGGCAAGTAAAGTAACACAACTTACCTGTAGAAAACAAAGTCCAACATAATAGTTGGACCAGGGAGCCCGGCGGGGAATTATCGCCGCCATGCAGCCTCTGGAGGACGCAAGGTGGCTCCTACCGAACGCACGGGGGGGATCCCCAGTCATGAAAAACAACAAACCACGCGTCTCTGGAGGGCACCAGGCAGCTCCAACCGTGTTGGTTTCGAGACACAAAAGCGTAGCTGTTTCAGTTTCAACGACATGCGTAGAGGCTCCGTAGGCATGGCCAGCGTCGAGAGCCCCTGTATGCAGCCTCGAAGGACTATAGCAGGAGCTCAAAATAAATCGACTTGCGAAGGCGAAAAGATGAAAGAGGATGAACCCTGTGAACTGGGCACCTATATCGGTACGCCCACAGGGGGTCACGAGTGACAATTTTGGTATTAATATTCGACCTCTGCGCGTGCGCGCGATGTATATCCATGTGTTGAAAACACCGCCTCTGGCGGTCAGTAGGTATGTAATAGAACATGCTCAGATGCCCTCTAGGCCGCACACATGAAAATATATTTAAAAAAAATATATATATATATATATATATATATATAACCTTTTTTAGGCCAAATTACTTCTGCAGTAAGTGACTTAGGCAAAATGTTTTTATTCCAATTATTTTAATAGACCATGGTTTAGGGTCAGCAGTGTTTAAAATAATATCAGAGCAGTCTGGACCCCTAGAGGGTTGTTGGGCCATGGATGGCTTTTTAAACGGAAAATGTATAGCTGAGCTTAGCTAAGAAAAAAACAACAAAAGACAAGCACAAAGAAAGGTAAATCAGTTTCTGACGAGGCAACTTAAATCACTGTTAACTCTAAAATAACTACTTCTGTTTAAAAGGGAACTCCTTTCTTTTGCAGTAAAAGTTAATGGCATGACGATTATAAAAACATTACGTCTCTGCACGCACGCACGCAGTATTCATTGTAGGTATACATAATTTTTTTTCTAAATGTGAAGGTAATTACCTGCATTCTCTCTGGCCAGTTGCTGGACAGTTGAGTCCATTCGACTCACATTTTGATTCAGCCACATTTCTACGCTGGACAGCTGAGCAAGGTTGGCTGAAATGATAGCATTATTAACATTAAATCACTCATTAATTAGTGCAGTTTGATTAAAACACCAGTAGTGCTTATAGTTAAATAATGTTTCTGAATTATATTAATCAAATATGGTTGAGGGAGAGATTTCTGTTGACCCTGAATTTATCCTGAAGATCATCTATTTTAATACAATCCGCCTGTTAAGAAAGGTCTTCATTTTTTATGTTTTTTTTTATTTCATAGTTAAACTATTTATTTTAAACTGAGTCATTTGACCCAGCCAGTATGGTTAGGTGTTAAAACACTTCTGGGGTAGTTTATCTACTCTGTCTTCGGTGTTTCACTTCAGACATTTTATGTTGCAAATTCATGTCTTACGACATCCTATATGAACCTATTGTGACTTGAAAATCCATTTTAACCAAGTTAGACTAATTGAAGTCACACGTCTCTGCTTCTGGTGACTGATATTGGCCCGGTTTCCCAAAGGACACATGGTGTAAAGGTATGGTGCAGCACATGCTCAGATGCCCTCTAGGCCGCACACATGAAAATATATATAACTAGAACTGCACTCTGTCGAGTGCATACTTGCTTGTTGCACACTAGTAGGCCATAAATGGCCTACTAGTGCGCAAGCAGAGCGCGCAAGTACTTTCGACCGCTACAAACCGCTACAAACTGTCAAATCTCAGTTTCTGCCTCTATGTATGTCATTTGTAAGTTGATTAGCGGTATACTGTGGTTAATTTGCGCCCTATGCACCATCCCAGCCTTTTCGATGCGTATGCACCGTCCCAGCAATGACTAATGACTAGACATACGTATACATATACATATACTATATAGAGTATGTAGTTGTAATTTGATTAGCAGTATACTGTGGTTACTTGGTGCCAAAAAGTGACAGCCGTCAACCATTTTTTGGGTATGTAAGAAAAGCAGCAAATCTGTGCCTGGTTTGCTGGGACCAGATTACACAGATGTCCATTTTTCTTACGTCATCATTGAGAGCTAGTCATACATATACACACCACGTACTCTGGTATACATACGTGTACATATACATATACTATATAGAGTATGTAGTTGTAATTTGATTAGCAGTATACTGTGGTTACTTGGTGCCAAAAAGTGACAGCCGTCAACCATTTTTTTGTGTATGCAAATCTGTGCCTGGTTTGCTGGGACCAGATTACACAGATGACCATTTTTCTTACGTCATCGTTGAGAGCTGGGACATGGTGTGTATATGTATGACTAGCTCTCAATGATGACGTAAGAGAAATGGTCATCTGTGTTATCTGGTCCCAGCAAACCAGGCACAGATTTGCTTACACAGAAAAGTGGTTGACGGCTGTCACGTTGAAGAGACCGGGCGAAATGAGTAAAAATATATATACTATTTTTTTAAGAGTAAAGAGAGCCTTTCAGCTGTCCAGCAGTCCAAATATTATTAAATTACATGTCAGAATAGTAGGCCTGAGGGCTACCATTGCGTGGCACATCTATGCATGGAATGTCTATGTTCACAGGCTTCTGTGTGCGGCCTAGAGGGCATCTGAGCATGTGCGGCACTACAAGTCTTACACCATATGCGTGTGGAACTATAGTGGCCTTCTGGAGTGAGTGTGGAACTATAGTGGCCCTCTGGAGTGAGTGTGGAACTATAGTGGCCCTCTGGAGTGAGTGTGGAACTATAGTGGCCCTCTGGAGTGAGTGTGGAACTATAGTGGCCCTCTGGAGTGAGTGTGGAACTATAGTGGCTCTCTGGAGTGAGTGTGGAACTATAGTGGCATTCTGGAGTGAGTGGGGAACTATAGTGGCCTTCTGGAGTGAGTGTGGAACTATAGTGGCCCTCTGGAGTGAGTGTGGAACTATAGTGACCCTCTGGAGTGAGTGTGGAACTATAGTGGCCTTCTGGAGTGAGTGGGGAACTAAAGTGGCCCTCTGGAGTGAGTGCGGGACTGTAGTGGCCCTCTGGAGTGAGTGTGGAACTATAGTGGCCCTCTGGAGTGAGTGTGGAACTATAGTGGCCCTCTGGAGTGAGTGTGGAACTATAGTGGCCCTCTGGAGTAGAGTTCTCAATCTCTGCCCGAACCCGACCCGGGTAGGGTAGGGCCCAAAATGCACGATAATTTGTCGGGCCGGGCCGAGCCTCGGGCTCGTGATTTCTTTTTTATATATTTTATTATAACACAAATAACAATTCTGTTGTTTGTGTAATGTATTTATTTAATATGAAGAGGGCTGAGGCTGAGCTGGGGAATGTTGGCGATTAACCTTTACAGTCTAGGCTATACTATTATGTGACTGAACTGGTGGAGGAGGAGGCGATGATCAGCAGCAGCGCACCAGAGAAGTGACAGAATAGAACGGTGGTTGTTGAACATGCTACCGCTGGCTGGCCTCTGGTTTGCCAACCAAATGAGCTGCTTAGTGCTCACTCAGCATCAACTATATAACTTAAGTTAACTTGCCATAGGCTTACATGTTTTATAAGACCATCGATTCATCCGCAATAGCTCGTCTTGGAAACGTCGGGGCTTAACGAGACACTGCTGTCTCGTTGAACCCAGCTGGCTGAATAAGCTACAGGCTACCTAATCAACGTCACCACGGTAAATGCTCCATATAACTATGAAAGCGCTAATGTTAATGTTCACTCACTGCATACATGTATCAGAATCAGAATCATTTTTATTTGTCATTTTCCTATGTACTTACATACAAAAGAATATGAAATATCGTTCCCCCACAGTTATTGGCAGTGCAACATAAAACATAGAGCCTATTTAAAAACACAAGCTAAAAACTAAAACCAAACATGGACAGACATTTAAAAAAGAGACCCCAGTATGTATGATGACGTGCAATTCATATGGACAAGTTAAAAGTCACCAACACCACGCACAACCTATAAATAAATAAAGTGGCATGGTGCAATCCTTAAAAACAAAACGTTACTAGCACTGTTAAAGTGCTGTTGTGCATTGAAAGTGCATTTTTTTGTCCAGTTCAGCCCAACGCTTCATTTCAATTTTGCCGGGGGAGGGGGGGGAGGGGGCGCAGTTCGTTTATGAGCCTCACTGCGCTTGGGAAAAAACTGTTTGTCATCCTGGTTGTCCTTGCCCTGATACTCCTGTACCTCTTCCCTGAGGGTAGGAGCGTAAACAGACCATGGGAGGGATGATGGGGGTCCCCAATGATGCTGGTGGCTCTTCTGGCACAGCGCTCTTTATAGAGCTCCAACAAGGGGGGAACAGGGGCACCAATGATCCTTCCAGCTGTCTTCACCACCCGATTCAGCTGATGTTGTTCCTGTGCCTTGAGGCTGCCGAACCAGGAGGTGAAGCTGTAGGTCAGGATCGACTCTATGGTGCCCCTGTAGAAGGTGGTGAGGAGGGGGGTGGGAAGGCCCGCCTTCTTGAGCCTCCGAAGGGGGTAAAGTCTCTGCTGAGCCTTCTTGATGATGGCTGTGGTGTTGATTGTGGAGGTCAGATCATCTGCCAAATGCACCCCCAGGAATTTGATGCTATTAACCCTTTCCACAGGGGCACCACCGATGGTCAGTGGTGTATGTTGGCAGCTGCTGGCTCTCCTCCTAAAATCAACCACCATCTCCTTTGTTTTGTCCACATTCAGAAAGAGGTTATGTGAACTGCACCACTCTGTAAGCAGATCCACCTCCTTCCTGTAGTCAGACTCATCATTTTTGCTAATAAGCCCTACCACAGTAGTGTCATCGGCAAATATAATAGTAATATAGTTACATGATGACCAAGCAATGTTACAGTCCACTGTGGGCTACAGCTATTTGGTTTCCAAATCGTATCGCAGAACTCTGTAGGCTACAGCTATTTGGTATGTTTTGTTCTTGCTGACTGAAAATCGCTCTGGATTAAGAGCATCTGCTAAATGCCTAAATTGTAAGAAAAACCATTGAATGTAAATAATCAGAGACCCTTTTCAACAACAGCGAAACATGTGAAGTTATTTACCTTCATTGTTATCGGCCAGTTGCTCCACTCGACTCTCGCTGTGATTCATCCTCATTTCTACGCTGGACAGCTGAGCAAGGTTGGCTGAAATAAGCACAATATTAACATTACATATATCATTAGTTAATGTATGCAGTTTGATTTTATTTTATTTTATTTTTTTATCCCACGATTTTGTAACCCATTTTTCACCCCTGTGTCAATCATCTAATGTGATCCTGGGCTCTACACACCCTCCGCCAACCTGGGGAGAGCAACGGACTTAACTCATGCTTCCTTCATGCCTGAGTGTCCAAGTTGCTCCTTTACACCTGACAGGGGGGAGTTTCCCTGGTTGGACGTAGCGCGTGGAAGGAACACGTTATTCCAACCAGTTACTTTCCCCTCCATCAGGCGCCCCGGCTGGCCAGGGGGAGGCAGTTTAGTGACCAGGATTACTGCATGTTTTTTGTGAGGGGACACGGGGAGAACATGCAAACTCCACACAGAAAGGCCCTTTAGCCAACCCCGCCTTCAGGTATGGGCACTGATGACACGGAGGAGGAAACATGCCGCCAGCACCCACAGCTTCCCGAGCGGGAATCGAACCCAGCTGTGAGGCGACAGCACTACCAACTGTGCCACCGTGCCCCTTGCAGTTTGATTAAACACCACTAGTGATTATAGTTAATCTGATTCGACATTACAATATGATTTTTAAAACCTTAGCTCTTGAATTATATCAATCAAATATATTACAGTAGTTAAGCTTCAAAAGACGGATTAGTGCCACAGTTAGTCAGAAATCTTTCTCACAGGTGCCAGTTTTTCATATTGATATAGAAATCTTTGAAGACCCACAGAATATGTTGTGCTATACAAAAATATGATGCAACATATCTCAAATGAAAGATCTACTACTCTACTTTGCCCAGAAAAGAGAAGCGAGTCATTTGCTTTTATAGTTCTGAAGTTGAATAAAGTTTGGTTTCAGAAAAACGGCCATCTTTGAAACAAACAGCTGAGAAAACTGCGTTTTAGTGTGAGGTACTTTCTCACTCAGAATTCTCACTCAAGACTTTTATTTTTGATTTCAGTGATATCACACAGTACTTGTTCTCAAACAAATAAGAAAAAAATAATAAAATGTTTGCTTTTTTTTTACTGAAAAACATGCAAAAAAGGGGAAAAAGCTATAGGAAAAAGACAACATTCAAAAAAAGAAACAAAAATTCAAAAATCCAATTAAAAGTGATAAAAGATGTCTTTACGGCCCTGGCTAACAATGCATAGTTGGGTTAAAGACGGGATAACGTCCCTGGCGCTTAAACTATAAGTGTTTAGAAGCTTGGGTTTAGGGTGGAAAGAAAAAAACAACTTTTTTCCCCGTTGCGGCGGGGGGGAAGGAGGGGCACCCCCATGAGGATTATAAAAACATTTCGTCCCTGCACACACGCACGCAGTATTCATTGTAGGTACATACATTCTTTTCTAAATGTGAAGGTAATTACCTGCATTCTCTCTGGCCAGTTGCTCCATTCGACCACATTTCATAGGTTCATTATATAGATATTCCACTGTTAGGCTCTTAGCTTACGTATGATTCATAATGACTATGCTTTATGTATATTATGATTCATAATGACTATGTTTTATGTAGATTATGATTCATAACCCTTAGAAGAGCAACCACGAAAAAATGCGTGAAGTGATTCCATTCCGTGTGACGGCAACCCCGAAAAAATGCGTGATTGATTAAAAAAAAAATATATATTATGAATATCGGTAGATTATGAACCTCCACGTCGGTGTGTGAAGTCCTGAGTTTAAATTCCAACTACATTACCCATAAAACCCGTGTCATGTGACACACGTGTCTGTTTTGCCATTGGGAGCTGACGCCCATGTGACTCATCCGTGCCGTGGGAGAAGGAAAAATAGCATGCAGCAGAGGGAGTCCCTCTTTAGATCCCGCGGCGCAGGAAAAAATATATATATTTGAGTAAAACATGAGTTTTATTGAGTAGCGAGTAGTAGTAATGATCCATCCGTGTCCAGTGGCCTTTTCCAGTCCCAGGCAGCCCGGTGGCCGGCTGCAACATCCACCATCGCATGTCAACCCACATCGTCCTTCGCTAAAAGGTAATTCAGCCCTAATATGACATATGACATCGAGCCTACCTATAGTGCTGATATCAGATAGATGTCGTAGAACCATATATAGACAGATCTAACTAGCTTAGTCATCGTGACATTCATAGTCGGAGAATAGGGTATATAACGAAATACTACGTGGCTAACAAAAACATCTGATCAAATTCATTTATTGTGCCGTGTCTTTGTGGGCCTAGTCGTGGCATGATCGCTACAAATAGATGCTTGTATAATTAGTATCACGATAAGAATAATTATGGCGACGTTAGAATGACACCAATGAGTCATCGGTAATTTAGCTGCCCAAAATATATCCAGCACCATTGGCTATAGTTGCTAACAAACACTGCACAAAGAGGGCAATAGCCATATTATTTGATCGTGATACTAATTATACAAGGATCCATTTGTAGCGAGCATGCCACGACTCGGCCCACAAAGACACGGCACAATAAAATCATTTGATCGCTAGCAGTCATCGGAGAATATATAAGGGTCGGCATTAGCCCAAACCGACCATGTAGCTGCTAATCAGCTACATTACTATTAGCTATTTGTAGCATCATGCTCTAAGACACGGCGGCACAATAAATGTATTTGATCGCTAGCAGCCGGGTAAAAAAACACCATGCAATGGACATAGTAGCGTGCACTGACTACAGCTAAATGTTTATTTATTTTTTATATATTTAGAACTGGCATCAGGAGGCATCAGGAGGAGGAGGAGGACGATGATGATGAAGAAGAAGAGTCAAGGCTGCGATGGAGTTCTCCGACACTGAACCGGATTTATTCATTCATTTCAGGGGGCAGTTGTGTTTTCTATTTAGCCTACTGTTATATAGTCTCTGAAAGAATGACTCAGTTGTCCAAGAGTGTCTTAGAAATGTAACAACAAGCATCATGGATCGCATCCTTAGAGTATATATGATCGCATCATCATGACAAGAACATCCGGGTAACCCAACCACTACTATCTGACCTGTAACCCAACACAGCCCCAAGATGGTCCGTTGCTGCCCTCTAAAGGCCTGGCTGCATTGTCAGTTATTGGAATGTCAGCTAAACCCAATATATCACACCTACACAGTACAGTGGTTTGGGGACACTGGGGAGGCGTAACTGTTTTGTATGTAGGCCTATTTATTTTCTGTAATATGTATTATCATTTTATTATGTTGGTAGTCAGAAGAAATAAAAATGCACTTTTCCAATCCGAGATACATGTCATGTCTATTTTGTACACTATTCTGAGGTTTATGGTCTGACTAAGCGAGTTTAAACTGTGATTTACTCTGTAACGGTAGATAGTAAGAACCCAATTTATTTTTTATAATACAGTATACATTCAAATCTATATTTTGATACATATCATAGGCACCAAGTCATATCGAAACAATGTCCTTGGATGTGTTTTTTATCAAAACTGTGTTTCTTCATAACAGGTTTTTGAGATGCATGCATTAATAGACAAGGTACTGGTAAGACTATGTACACATGGTATATATCAAAATGTGCGTTAGAATGTCTACTTTTATCAAAAGAAAACTTTGAGTTTCTATCGTCTTCCAGTTCAAGGCTATCAGCAGTTTTAGCTGGATTGGTCAGTTTGGTCATGACTGACCATGCTATATATAGATGGCAAAATATCTACAGTGGTACATGTGGGAAACTTTTTATTTTTTTATTATTTAACTAGACAACTCACCCTTTAAAATGAGATATGTCATAGGTATGTACTCCGTGTAGAACAAAAGTTATTAGGAAAATAAAACTTAAAACAGCCATAACTTTTTTCGTTGTTCTAGAAACACTACATGGTGTAAATGCAGGCTCTTTTAAATGGCTTCCAACACAAAAACTAAACATTGTATCAACTCAGTTCATTTTTTTCCTGGAAGCAGACAAGTCAAGCTTTCTCTGAAGGTATTTTGTTGACGCACAGTCACAACAGAGAATCTTCAATAAATCATTAGGAAACGCTGTTTAGCCATAGAGAAGTCTAACATAACATAACAACAAAATGGATTTGACTTGAAACCCTGAGAGAGTTCATAATGACTGTTTTATGTATATTATGATTCATAATGACTATGTTTTATGTAAAATATGATTCATAATGACTATGTTTTATGTATATTATGTATTACCATGTTTTGTTCTTGCTGACTGAAAATTGCTCTGGATTAAGAGCATCTGCTAAATGCCTAAATTGTAAGAAAAACCATTGAATGTAAATAATCAGAGACCCTTTTCAACAACAGCAAAACATGTGAAGTTATTTACCTTCATTGTTATCGGCCAATTGCTCCACTCGACTCTCGCTGTGATTCATCCTCATTTCTACGCTGGACAGCTTGGCTGAAATGATGACAATATTAACATTAAATCATTCATTTAATGTATGCAGTTTGATTAAAACACCACTAGTGATTATAGTTAATCTGATTCGACATTAAAATATGATTTTTAATACCTTAGCTCTTGAATTATATGAATCAAATGTGACCGAGTACAGTGGTTTGATAAACAAGGGGGCTGTTGGGGACAGGTTAGACAGCTCAATGGTTGCTATGGTTACTATGGTCACGTGGTGTTTGGTGGTGTCAGACAGGTAGTAAAGTCAGCTGTTCACCGGTGGCATTTTGATGAATGGAGAGAGAGGGGGTGAACGGGGAATGTCCAACTTTGTTGACCGCAAATCGATTTTACTATATGCTGTGATAACTTTAATAAACATAACAAAAGCAGTACCCTGGCCTGGAGCAATGATTCTCGCATGACAACGACTGAAGCAGCGAGTCTGACAGCCAAAACATTTCCCCGATTTAGCCTCTCGGCGTCATACGGTATAGACGCCCTACATTGTCAACAAAGAGTGACACAAAACACAAGAATTGGAGCCACAGAAGGACCTGACAAGTCACACTTTGCACGCGGAGCAAACGAGAAAAACACGCAAAGCAATGGAATGATCACACACCAAGGACCGGAGCGCATTCACAACTGACAGGCGGTAACGTAACACAACCCGACCCGTTTCGTTCTTCTGTTGAATCATATTGGATTGTTTGGAACAGTTTGAGCTGGATCCACCGCCGAGTGGAAACTGTCATTGTGTTGAATACACTGTGGATGTGTGTGCACTGCAGCCCGCCGGGCTAACGCTATTGTGTGTCAAGTCAACTGTCAAACAATTAACGTGCATCGCTGCTTGTGATCGCCGATCGCTGTGGCTGTTCTGTGGCCGGTTGACTTGCATTGGATCCTTATTGTGACCGTGTCATTTAACTGTACATTCAAAATGAGTGAAACGAAAGTGGATTCAAACGTTGGGAAACCGGATAAGGAAAAAAGGAAAATAAATCTCACGGAAAAGGCTCTTGCAAATAAAATTGAATTAATTCAAAAGGAACGCAAAAAGAAAGTAGACGAAATAAAGTCTCTGGCAACCTCCATGAAAGAGCTCATGAGAGATGACAAAAACATTTCAGTGGTTACAAGACAACTTGATGTTTTGATGCAACTGTCTCACACTTCAAATGAACTGCACGTCTCTTTAATGCCACTTGTCCCACCCGATGAACAGGGAAAGCAAAACGAATGGTTCAACAAGGTTAACAAACATACAGATGGTCTCATTGAGGATGTTAACGCCTGGTTAAAATCCTCACAAATCAGAGGACCTCAGCAGCTAGAGGCTCGTGACAGGCCTGATGAAAGCCCTCCGCAGTATGAAGCTGCTGGGGAGGAAAATGGAGGTGTGGAAAATGTGGAAGTGACTCAGTCACACCAAGTTGATGCTCAGGAGGATGTTAGACCATGTGACAGCATATCCAATATAAGCAGCAAAACTCATGGTTCAAAATCCATAAGATCAAGAGTGTCCTCAACTGCTTCTGAACGTGTCAGAACCGAGGCCGACTTGGCTGCTTTAATGGCTCGGCAAAAGTTGCTTCAACAAAAGCATGCTCTTGAAGATCAAGAAGCCCACATCAGAAAACAAAAGGAACAACTACAGTTTGATTCAGACATGGCCGCATCGGTGGCGAAACTGAATGTCTTAAGAACCTCTGGGTCAGGAATGTGGAGTGCCGCTTCTATGAAATCAGGGCGGAGTGCCATGGACGGAATGGACTCATACTTTGAAACAGGCCTCAACATTAATGCAGAGCCATTTATACCACACAAGGATGGAAGAGGACAACCTGCTGCGTTTGGAGGCACAAGGCCAAAGGAAAAACGACCTGATGGAGCCAGACCTCCCCAGAGGCCCTCAGCGCTCACACAGAGCACGGCCCCAGAGGCTACAGAGCATCCATTGCCTTTGTATAGAGACATACAACCTCTTTCTAGAAACACCAGCAGTGAGCAGAACAACATGATGTCTATAATGAAAAAACAAAATGAAATAACTTCAACGTTGGTGCATCAGCAATGCATCGCTTCACTGCCCAAAAGAGACATCCAGCTGTTTGATGGTGACTCTCTACAGTATCATGGCTTTATGCAGTCATTTGAGCAAACCATTGAATGGAGGACTGACAATCCTATTGATTGCCTGCACTATCTAGAGCAATACACCAGGGGGCAGCCTCAACAGCTAGTCAGGAGCTGCCAACACATGACCGATGGCACTGGATATGCTACGGCAAAGGCTTTACTCCAGGAGCACTTCGGAAATGAGCATGTCATAGCGTCTGCATACATGGACAAAATATTCTCGTGGCCAGCAATTAAGCCAGAGGATGGGAAAGCCTTGCAAGCATACAGCCTATTCTTGCGAGGATGCTGCAACGCAATGAAAGACATACACAACCTATGTGACTTGAACACCTCTGCAAACATGCTTGCTGTGATTAAGAAGCTGCCCTACAAGTTGAGGGACAGGTGGCGAACAGAAGCATATAACATACAAGAAAAGCATCGCAAACGAGCCATGTTTGCCGATATCGTGACTTTTATCGAGCGTGAAGCAAGAATCGCTACAGACCCAGTGTTCGGAGACATACAGGATGAAAGTGGAAGAGCCAAACCAGTGCCTCGTCTTCAGGCCAGAGGGAGTAGCTTTGCCACCACTTTCACAACTGTTGAAAGAGACGCTCATTGGGAGAACAGAGACGAGGACAGACCCGAGGAAACATGCCTTTTCTGCAAAAAGGGTGGACACATACTGGCGTCATGCACTCTATTGGAGAGGAAAGCTCACAATGAGAAAATTGAGTTTCTGAAGAAACATGGAGTCTGCTTTGGATGCATGTGCCCTGGGCACATTAACAGAATGTGTACGGAACGTCTGTCCTGCAAGACATGTGGCAATCGGCACCCGACCTTACTTCACATCCACTCTGAGAATGGAGATAGGAACAGGAACAACTCAGACAGAGCTCTAGTTGGAATCAATACCGGTGGCCTCACTGGGGCCGGTGATCAAGACTGTAAGCTTGCCATCGTACCAGTTAAGGTGAAGGCAAGTAGAGGTCAAAGGTCAGTGCAAACCTACGCCTTCCTAGACCCAGGGAGCTCAGCGTCCTTCTGTACAGTGGGTCTGATGGAGAAGCTTGGGCTTTCTGGGAGAAGAACAAGGATTCTTTTACGTACAATGGGTCAAGAAAAGGTGGTTGACAGCTGCATTGCAGTCGACTTGGAAGTCGCTGGCTTGGACAGTGACCAGTACTGTGAAGTGCCCAAAATCTTTGCACAACAGCAGATGTATGCAGTTTGATTAAAACACCACTAGTGATTATATATCATCATATATGATCATTACGTCTCTGCACGCACGCACGCACGCAGTATTCATTGTAGGTATACATAATTATTTTTCTAAATGTGAAGGTAATTACCTGCATTCTCTCTGGCCAGTTGCTGGACAGTTGAGTCCATTCGACTCACATTTTGATTCAGCCACATTTCTACGCTGGACAGCTGAGCAAGGTTGGCTGAAATGATAGCATTATTAACATTAAATCACTCATTAATTAGTGCAGTTTGATTAAAACACCAGTAGTGCTTATAGTTGAATAATGTTTCTGAATTCTATTAATCAAATATGGTTGAGGGAGAGATTTATGTTGACCCTGAATTTATCCTGAAGATCATGTATTTTAATACAATCCGCCTGTGAAGAAAGGTCTTCATTTTTTATGTTTTTTTTTAATTTCATAGTTAAACTATTTATTTTAAACTGAGTCATTTTGACCCAGCCAGTATGGTTAGGTTTTAAAACACTTCTGGGGTAGTTTATCTACTCTGGCTTCGGTGTTTCACCCCGGACATTTTATGTTGCAAATTCATGTCTTACGACATCCTATATGAACCTATTGTGACTTGAAAATCCATTTTAACCAAGTTAGACTAATTGAAATCACACGTCTCTGCTTCTGGTGACTGATATTGGCCCGGTTTCCCAAAGGACACATGGTGTAAGAGGTATGTAGCACATGCTCAGATGCCCTCTAGGCCGCACACATGAAAATATACATACAAAAATATATATACTATTTTTTTAAGAGTAAAGAGAGCCTGTCAGCTGTCCAGCAGTCCAAATATTATTAAATTACATGTCAGAATGGTAGGCCTGAGGGCTACCATTGCGTGGCACATCTATGCATGGAATGTCTATGTTCACAGGCTTCTGTGTGCGGCCTAGAGGGCATCTGAGCATGTGCGGCACTACAAGTCTTACACCATATGCGTGTGGAACTATAGTGGCCCTCTGGAGTGAGTGTGGAACTATAGTGGCCTTCTGGAGTGAGTGGGGAACTATAGTGGCCCTCTGGAGTGAGTGTGGAACTATAGTGGCCCTCTGGAGTGAGTGGGGAACTATAGTGGCCCTCTGGAGTGAGTGTGGAACTATAGTGGCCCTCTGGAGTGAGTGTGGAACTATAGTGGCCTTCTGGAGTGAGTGGGGAACTATAGTGGCCCTCTGGAGTGAGTGTGGAACTATAGTGGCCCTCTGGAGTGAGTGTGGAACTATAGTGGCCTTCTGGAGTGAGTGTGGGACTGATGTGGCCCTCTGTAGTGTGTGGGGAACTATAGTGGCCCTCTGGAGTGAGTGTGGAACTGTAGTGGCCCTCTGGAGTGAGTGTGGAATTATAGTGGCCCTCTGGAGTGAGTGTGGAACTATAGTGGCCCTCTGGAGTGAGTGTGGAACTATAGTGGCCCTCTGGAGTAGAGTTCTCAATCTCTGCCCGAACCCGACCCGGGTAGGGTAGCGTAGGGCCCAAAATGCACGATAATTTGTCGGGCCGGGCCGGGCCGAGCCTCGGGCTCGTGATTTCTTTTTTATATCTTTTATTATAACACAAATAACAATTCTGTTGTTTGTGTAATGTATTTATTTAATATGAAGAGGGCTGAGGATGAGCTGGGGAATGTTGGCGATTAACTTTTACAGTCTAGGCTATACTATTATGTGACTGAACTGGTGGAGGAGGAGGCGATGATCAGCAGCAGCGCACCAGAGAAGTGACAGAATAGAACGGTGGTTGTTGAACATGCTACCGCTGGCTGGCCTCTGGTTTGCCAACCAAATGAGCTGCTTCGTGCTCACTCAGCATCAACTATATAACTTAAGTTAACTTGCCATAGGCTTACATGTTTTATAAGACCATCGATTCATCCGCAATAGCTCGTCTTGGAAAAGTCGGGGCTTAACGAGACACTGCTGTCTCGTTGAACCCAGCTGGCTGAATAAGCTACAGGCTACCTAATCAACGTCACCACGGTAAATGCTCCATAAAACTATGAAAGCGCTAATGTTAATGTTCACTGACTGCATACATGTAATATAGTTACATGATGACCAAGCAATGTTACAGTCCACTGTAGGCTACAGCGATTTGGTTTCCAAATCGTATCGCAGAACTCTGTAGGCTACAGCTATTTGGTATGTTTTGTTCTTGCTGACTGAAAATTGCTCTGGATTAAGAGCATCTGCTAAATGCCTAAATTGTAAGAAAAACCATTGAATGTAAATAATCAGAGACCCTTTTCAACAACAGCGAAACATGTGAAGTTATTTACCTTCATTGTTATCGGCCAGTTGCTCCACTCGACTCTCGCTGTGATTCATCCTCATTTCTACGCTGGACAGCTGAGCAAGGTTGGCTGAAATAAGCACAATATTAACATTACATATATCATTAGTTAATGTATGCAGTTTGATTTTTTTTTTTTTTTTTTTTTATCCCACGATTTTGTAACCCATTTTTCACCCCTGTGTCAATCATCTAATGTGATCCTGGGCTCTACACACCCTCCGCCAACCTGGGGAGAGCAACGGACTTAACTCATGCTTCCTTCATGCCTGAGTGTCCAAGTTGCTCCTTTACACCTGACAGGGGGGAGTTTCCCTGGTTGGACGTAGCGCGTGGAAGGAACACGTTATTCCAACCAGTTACTTTCCCCTCCATCAGGCGCCCCGGCTGGCCAGGGGGAGGCAGTTTAGTGACCAGGATTACTGCATGTTTTTTGTGAGGGTACCTACCCTAGGGGACACGGGGAGAACATGCAAACTCCACACAGAAAGGCCCTTTAGCCAACCCCGCCTTCAGGTATGGGCACTGATGACACGGAGGAGGAAACATGCCGCCAGCACCCACAGCTTCCCGAGCAGGAATCGAACCCAGCTGTGAGGCGACAGCACTACCAACTGTGCCACCGTGCCCCTTGCAGTTTGATTAAACACCACTAGTGATTATAGTTAATCTGATTCGACATTACAATATGATTTTTAAAACCTTAGCTCTTGAATTATATCAATCAAATATATTACAGTAGTTAAGCTTCAAAAGACGGATTAGTGCCACAGTTAGTCAGAAATCTTTCTCACAGGTGCCAGTTTTTCATATTGATATAGAAATCTTTGAAGACCCACAGAATATGTTGTGCTATACCAAAATATGATGCAACATATCTCAAATGAAAGATCTACTACTCTACTTTGCCCAGAAAAGAGAAGTGAGTCATTTGCTTTTATAGTTCTGAAGTTGAATAAAGTTTGGTTTCAGAAAAACGTCCATCTTTGAAACAAACAGCTGAGAAAACTGCGTTTTAGTGTGAGGTACTTTCTCACTCAGAATTCTCACTCAAGACTTTTATTTTTTATTTCAGTGATATCACACAGTACTTGTTCTCAAACAAATAATAAAAAAATAATAAAATGTTTGCTTTTTTTTTACTGAAAAACATGCAAAAAAGGGGAAAAAGCTATAGGAAAAAGACAACATTCAAAAAAAGAAACAAATTCAAAAATCCAATTAAAAGTGATAAAAGATGTCTTTACGGCCCTGGCTAACAATGCATAGTTGGGTTAAAGACGGGATAACGTACCTGGCGCTTAAACTATAAGTGTTTAGAAGCTTGGGTTTAGGGTGGAAAGAAAAAAACAACTTTTTTCCCCCGTTGCGGCGGGGGGGAAGGAGGGGCACCCCCATGACGATTATAAAAACATTTCGTCCCTGCACACACGCACGCAGTATTCATTGTAGGTACATACATTCTTTTCTAAATGTGAAGGTAATTACCTGCATTCTCTCTGGCCAGTTGCTCCATTCGACCACATTTCATAGGTTCATTATATAGATATTCCACTGTTAGGCTCTTAGCTTACGTATGATTCATAATGACTATGCTTTATGTATATTATGATTCATAATGACTATGTTTTATGTAGATTATGATTCATAACCCTTAGAAGAGCAACCACGAAAAAATGGGTGAAGTGATTCCATTCCGTGTGACGGCAACCCCGAAAAAATGCGTGATTGATTAAAAAATATATATATTATGAATATCGGTAGATTATGAACCTCCACGTCGGTGTGTGAAGTCCTGAGTTTAAATTCCAACTACATTACCCATAAAACCCGTGTCATGTGACACACGTGTCTGTTTTGCCATTGGGAGCTGACGCCCATGTGACTCATCCGTGCCGTGGGAGAAGGAAAAATAGCATGCAGCAGAGGGAGTCCCTCTTTAGATCCCGCGGCGCAGGAAAAAATATATATATTTGAGTAAAACATGAGTTTTATTGAGTAGCGAGTAGTAGTAATGATCCATCCGTGTCCAGTGGCCTTTTCCAGTCCCAGGCAGCCCGGTGGCCGGCTGCAACATCCACCATCCCATCGCATGTCAACCCACATCGTCCTTCGCTAAAAGGTAATTCAGCCCTAATATGACATATGACATCGAGCCTACCTAGTGCTGATATCAGATAGATGTCGTAGAACCATATATAGATAGATCTAACTAGCTTAGTCATCGTGACATTCATAGTCGGAGAATAGGGTATATAACGAAATACTACGTGGCTAACAAAAACATCTGATCAAATTAATTTATTGTGCCGTGTCTTTGTGGGCCTAGTCGTGGCATGATCGCTACAAATAGATGCTTGTATAATTAGTATCACGATAAGAATAATTATGGCGACGTTAGAATGACACCAATGAGTGATCGGTAATTTAGCTGCCCAAAATATATCCAGCACCATTGGCTATAGTTGCTAACAAACACTGCACAAAGAGGGCAATAGCCATATTATTTGATCGTGATACTAATTATACAAGGATCCATTTGTAGCGAGCATGCCACGACTCGGCCCACAAAGACACGGCACAATAAAATCATTTGATCGCTAGCAGTCATCGGAGAATATATAAGGGTCGGCATTAGCCCAAACCGACCATGTAGCTGCTAATCAGCTACATTACTATTAGCTATTTGTAGCATCATGCTCTAAGACACGGCGGCACAATAAATGTATTTGATCGCTAGCAGCCGGGTAAAAAAAACACCATGCAATGGACATAGTAGCGTGCACTGACTACAGCTAAATGTTTATTTATTTTTTATATATTTAGAACTGGCATCAGGAGGAGGAGGAGGACGATGATGATGAAGAAGAAGAGTCAAGGCTGCGATGGAGTTCTCCGACACTGAACCGGATTTATTCATTCATTTCAGGGGGCAGTTGTGTTTTCTATTTAGCCTACTGTTATATAGTCTCTGAAAGAATGACTCAGTTGTCCAAGAGTGTCTTAGAAATGTAACAACAAGCATCATGGATCGCATCCTTAGAGTATATATGATCGCATCATCATGACAAGAACATCCGGGTAACCCAACCACTACTATCTGACCTGTAACCCAACACAGCCCCAAGATGGTCCGTTGCTGCCCTCTAAAGGCCTGGCTGCATTGTCAGTTATTGGAATGTCAGCTAAACCCAATATATCACACCTACACAGTACAGTGGTTTGGGGACACTGGGGAGGCGTAACTGTTTTGTATGTAGGCCTATTTATTTTCTGTAATATGTATTATCATTTTATTATGTTGGTAGTCAGAAGAAATAAAAATGCACTTTTCCAATCCGAGATACATGTCATGTCTATTTTGTACACTATTCTGAGGTTTATGGTCTGACTAAGCGAGTTTAAACTGTGATTTACTCTGTAACGGTAGATAGTAAGAACCCAATTTATTTTTTATAATACAGTATACATTCAAATCTATATTTTGATACATATCATAGGCACCAAGTCATATCGAAACAATGTCCTTGGATGTGTTTTTTATCAAAACTGTGTTTCTTCATAACAGGTTTTTGAGATGCATGCATTAATAGACAAGGTACTGGTAAGACTATGTACACATGGTATATATCAAAATGTGCGTTTGAATGTCTACTTTTATCAAAAGAAAACTTTGAGTTTCTATCGTCTTCCAGTTCAAGGCTATCAGCAGTTTTAGCTGGATTGGTCAGTTTGGTCATGACTGACCATGCTATATATAGATGGCAAAATATCTACAGTGGTACATGTGGGAAACTTTTTATTTTTTTATTATTTAACTAGACAACTCACCCTTTAAAATGAGATATGTCATAGGTATCTACTCCGTGTAGAACAAAAGTTATTAGGAAAATAAAACTTAAAACAGCCATAACTTTTTTCGTTGTTCTAGAAACACTACATGGTGTAAATGCAGGCTCTTTTAAATGGCTTCCAACACAAAAACTAAACATTGTATCAACTCAGTTCATTTTTTTCCTGGAAGCAGACAAGTCAAGCTTTCTCTGAAGGTATTTTGTTGACGCACAGTCACAACAGAGAATCTTCAATAAATCATTAAAAAACGCTGTTTAGCCATAGAGAAGTCTAACATAACATAACAACAAAATGGATTTGACTTGAAACCCTGAGAGAGTTCATAATGACTGTTTTATGTATATTATGATTCATAATGACTATGTTTTATGTAAAATATGATTCATAATGTATATTATGTATTACCATGTTTTGTTCTTGCTGACTGAAAATTGCTCTGGATTAAGAGCATCTGCTAAATGCCTAAATTGTAAGAAAAACCATTGAATGTAAATAATCAGAGACCCTTTTCAACAACAGCGAAACATGTGAAGTTATTTACCTTCATTGTTATCGGCCAGTTGCTCCACTCGACTCTCGCTGTGATTCATCCTCATTTCTACGCTGGACAGCTTGGCTGAAATGATCACAATATTAACATTAAATCATTCATTTAATGTATGCAGTTTGATTAAAACATCACTAGTGATTATAGTTAATCTGATTCGACATTAAAATATGATTTTTAATACCATAGCTCTTGAATTATATGAATCAAATGTGACCGTGTACAGTGGTTTGATAAACAAGGGGGCCATGGTCATTTTTCAGTTTTTTACATAATTATTATAAAACTAAATAATGTAAGCTTTCATATGATGTATTGTTAATTGAACTTGGAAAAATAATGTAGAAGATATGACATATGAGTCTGACCATCTGAAACTTGTTGAATCGGAAACCCAAAAGTAGAGAATTTGCCCTGCAAAGATTACAGTAGTTAAGCTTCAAAAGACGGAACTGCCGTCCTGGGCAGTTAACGTATAAAAGACGTCTTTACGGTCCTGGCTAACAATGCATAGTTGGATTAAAGACGGGATAACGTCCCTGGCGCTTAAACTATAAGTGTTTAGAAGCTTGGGTTTAGGGTGGAAAGAAATAAAAAAAAATCCCGTTGACGATTATAAAAACATTACGTCTCTGCACGCACGCACACAGTATTCATTGTAGGTATACATACATTTTTTTCTAAATGTGAAGGTAATTACCTGCATTCTCTCTGGCCAGCTGAGCAAGGTTGGCTGAAAAAATATAACAATATTAACATTAAATCAATCATTAATTAATGCAGTTTGATTAAAACACCAGTAGTGCTTATAGTTAAATAATGTTTCTGAATTCTATTAATCAAATATGGTTGAGGGAGAGATTTCTGTTGACCCTGAATTTATCCTGAAGATCATGTATTTTAATACAATCCGCCTGTTAAGAAAGGTCTTAATTTTTTATGGTTTTTTTTATTTCATAGTTTTTTATTTTATTTATTTTACACTGAAGGGTCATTTTGACCCAGGCAGTATGGTTAGGTTTTAAAACACTTCTGGGGTATAGTTTATCTACTCTGTCTTCGGTGTTTCACCCCAGACATTTGATGTTGCAAATTCATGTCTTACGACATCCTGAAAATCCATTTTAACCATGTTAGACTAATTGAAAACACTGGTGAATGATATTGGCCCGGTAGATTTCAGGATTCCAAAAAATACGACCTGCTTTAATTACTTCAGTCTAAATTAGTAGCTTAATGAGTAGTATTACAATGTTAGTCTTTTTAATATCCAATGTTTTTGTATTTAAAGGGATAGTTCAGATGTTTTTTACTTAAGCTTTATGAAATACTTTCCATTAATATAGTGGTTGCAACTGTATTAATTGATTGCCCGAGTCCCGTGGTGGGAGTTCTGCTCTGGTTCCGATTGGTTGAGTCCCGTGGTGGGAGTTCTGCTCTGGTTCTGATTGGTTGAGTCCCGTGGTGGGAGTTCTGCTCTGGTTCTGATTGGTTGAGTCCCGTGGTGGGAGTTCTGCTCTGGTTTTTGACCCATTTCTAAAATATTAGCGCAACTTTCATTCAACTGACCCCTCTATCACACGGAACAATTATTTTGGGTGTAGTAATATGGACACAAAAAACATAATTATGTGTAATAGAGGAGTAAAAAATGAATGTTTTGAGATGCAGCTGTGTAGTGTCTCTCTCCATCTCCCCTGAATGAATATTGTAATGTTTTGAGATGCAGCTGTGTAGTGTCCCTCTCCATCTCCCCTGAATGAATATTGTAATGTTTTGAGATGCAGCTGTGTAGTGTCTCTCTCCATCTCCCCTGAATGAATATTGTAATGTTTTGAGATGCAGCTGTGTAGTGTCTCTCTGCATCTCCCCTAAATTAATATTGTAATGTTTTGAGATGCAGCTGTGTAGTGTCCCTCTCCATTATAAACCTTCATGCTGTTGGTTTGCTTCTTCACTTGCAGCCAGCCTGGTTTCCATGGCTGTCAGTTTAACAAGGAGGGCTGAAAACACAAGAGCATAACATTCAGTCAATTATAAATACTAAATAGTTTCATTTAAAAACACATCTATCTGTAAGCGTGTGACATCTTCATCAAACCCGGAAGATATGCTGCAATTCCTCCTGAGGCATAAATACTACTTTAGATAGATTTAGATTTCAGGATTCCAAAAAATACGACCTGCTTTAATTACTTCAGTCTAAATTAGTAGCTTAATGAGTATTATTACAATGTTAGTCTTTTTAATATCCAATGTTTTTGTATTTAAAGGGATAGTTCAGATGTTTTTTACTTAAGCTTTATGAAATACTTTCCATTAATATAGTGGTTGCAACTGTATTAATTGATTGCCCGAGTCCCGTGGTGGGAGTTCTGCTCTGGTTCTGATTGGTTGAGTCCCGTGGTGGGAGTTCTGCTCTGGTTCTGATTGGTTGAGTCCCGTGGTGGGAGTTCTGCTCTGGTTCTGATTGGTTGAGTCCCGTGGTGGGAGTTCTGCTCTGGTTTTTGACCCATTTCTAAAATATTAGCGCAACTTTCATTCAACTGACCCCTCTATCACACGGAACAATTATTTTGGGTGTAGTAATATGGACACAAAAAACATAATTATGTGTAATAGAGGAGTAAAAAATGAATGTTTTGAGATGCAGCTGTGTAGTGTCTCTCTCCATCTCCCCTGAATGAATATTGTAATGTTTTGAGATGCAGCTGTTTAGTGTCTCTCTCCATCTCCCCTGAATGAATATTGTAATGTTTTGAGATGCAGCTGTGTAGTGTCTCTCTCCATCTCCCCTGAATGAATATTGTAATGTTTTGAGATGCAGCTGTGTAGTGTCTCTCTCCATCTCCCCTGAATGAATATTGTAATGTTTTGAGATGCAGCTGTGTACTGTCCCTCTCCATTATAAACCTTCATGCTGTTGGTTTGCTTCTTCACTTGCAGCCAGCCTGGTTTCCATGGCTGTCAGTTTAACAAGGAGGGCTGAAAACACAAGAGCATAACATTCAGTCAATTATAAATACTAAATAGTTTCATTTAAAAACACATCTATCTGTAAGCGTGTGACATCTTCATCAAACCCGGAAGATATGCTGCAATTCCTCCTGAGGCATAAATACTACTTCCTGGCCTTTACATCCACACAGAAAGGTCCTATCTGATTATCTATCTATCTATCTGAAAGTCACAACTGCTGCAACAACTGAAAATTTGTTCAAAGATTGTTGGACAACAACTTCAGAAAATTTATACATCCACATATGATAACAGCATTCTAAGGTTAGCAAGGAAAATCACCTCTAATACTAAGCATGTGTTGTATGGAGAATATAGGTTGCTACCTTCAGGAAGGAGATCTGGTGTACCTGCATACAATAAGGTCAGACTAAAGAGGTCCTTTGTCCACCAGTCGACCTTGAGGCTTAATCAGGAGATGTAGTAGCCACAGGATAATCTAAGCGGTGGATATTGCTCATGTCTTTATGTATGTAAATTGTCCTGTTCTTTGTGTTTGTATATGTGTTCTGCATACTTGGCTGGGTAGAGGGCAGGGGAGGGGAGGGGAGTGATGTCATTCCAGTAGAATATTACACTCCCATCTTCATGTCATTCCAGCTGTTTTAACAGATAGAGACCACCATACAGAGACACTCCCGGAGTGGGGATAGGAAGACCCCTGTAGGATAGGAAGACCCCTGTAGCGCATGGAGTTCTCAACGTTTCTGGGCTGCGGACCCCTCGGAAATGCTTCGGCCATGTCTCTATTTTTTAAGTGGTGCAACCACTTCTACATCCAGCTTTGTCCGTGTACCTGTGTACCTGTGTCTATGAGCACGAGTATGTTACTCATTTATACCAGTAGGGGGCGCCAGAAACAGAGAGAGGGGTAGTGCTGTGTCTCTAATGAGAGAGAGAGAGAGAGAGAGAGAGAGAGAGGGGAGTTGCACCACTTGGTTCACACAGGTGTGATTTTTATTTGAATTCTGCAAAGTAAGAGTTTTTGACATAATTATAATGATGGGGTGCATGGGGTTCTGGAGCTGAAACGTTGGGTAACCCCTACATAATTATAATGATGGGGTGCATGGGGTTCTGGAGCTGAAACGTTGGGTAACCCCTACATAATTATAATGATGGGGTGCATGGGGTTCTGGAGCTGAAACGTTGGGTAACCCCTACATAATTATAATGATGGGGTGCATGGGGTTCTGGAGCTGAAACGTTGGGTAACCGCTGGCATGGAGAGATTCTCAGCGCAAGGCAGTTTAGACCTTTGTTAAATCAACAGGATGTGCAAACAGAGTCTAGACCGTTGTCTTAGTTAGCACTGTTTGTTTTGTTTTACTACCTTTTTTCCACTGACGAAAACTAAATGGAAACCAAATGAAAACTACGCTACGATGACCAAGACTATAAATATACTGACGATGTCGTCTAAAAATTAAAACTAGACTAAAATGTTAGGAAGGGACTAGCCTCGGAAACCCAGTCGTTTTTATTTCCAGGGAGGAAAGAAAAGTCTGGGTCTGAGTCCACTTCAATTCGGCATAGAGTAGCGCAAACATTGCTCACTCTCTGCTGATTTCTGATCGTCTGCACCTTTATAAAATTGACATACACACGTACACATGTACACACACACACACACACACACACACACACACACACCTCTCTCTCTCTCTGTCGCTCTAAGTAATTAGTCTCATGTCATGCAGCTGCGCATAGTTTCTCCCGGCGGGTCCTTCCGGGAGCTGCCTATGCCATGAAAAGCATAGGTGAGTTCCGTGAGTTCCAGGCTAGGAAGGGACTACCCGGACTAGTGGACAAGAGATAAGTCATTTTACACTTGCGATGCGTTGTGGGCTTGTAGATCGATGCGTTGTGGGCTTGTAGATCGATGCGTTGTGGGCTTGTAGATCGATGCGTTGTGGGCTTGTAGATCGATGCGTTGTGGGCTTGTAGATCGATGCGTTGTGGGCTTGTAGATCGATGCGTTGTGGGCTTGTAGATCGGCTATTTTCAGCAAGTGAAAGTCAAGTCATTGCCATCATTACGACGGCACCACGGCCCGCCATCCTACGCCAACATGTCCGACTAAATCAACTGTAGATTTACTCGACTAAAATCTTATATTTAGTCGACTAGACCAACACTAAAACACTCCAGGTGACTAAAATGTGACTAAAACTAAATTAAGGGGAGAGTGGAGGGGAGGGGAGGGGAGGAGAGGGGAGAGTGGAGGTGAGGGGAGAGTGGAGGGGAGGGGAGGGGAAAGTGGAGGTGAGGGGAGAGTGGAGGGGAGGGGAGAGTGGAGGGGAGGGGAGGGGAGGGGAGGGGAGGAGAGGGGAGGAGAGGGGAGAGTGGAGGGGAGGGGAGGGGAGGGGAGGGGAGGGGAGGAGAGGAGAGGAGAGGGGAGAGTGGAGGTGAGGGGAGAGTGGAGGAGAGGGGAGAGTGGAGGGGAGGGGAGGGGAGGAGAGGGGAGGAGAGGGGAGAGTGGAGGTGAGGGGAGGGGAGGGGAGGGGAGTGGAGGAGAGGGGAGAGTGGAGGGGAGGGGAGGGGAGGGGAGGAGAGGGGAGAGTGGAGGTGAGGGGAGAGTGGAGGGGAGGGGAGGGGAGGGGAGGGGAGGGGAGGGGAGGGGAGGGGAGAGTGGAGGTGAGGTGAGGGGAGAGTGGAGGGGAGGGGAGGAGAGGGGAGAGTGGAGGGGAGGGGAGGGGAGGAGAGGGGAGGAGAGGGGAGAGTGGAGGGGAGGAGAGGGGAGGAGAGGGGAGAGGGGAGGGGAGGGGAGGGGAGAAACACACAGTGGAGGATGAGGAGGTGAGGGGAGAGTGGAGGAGAGGGGAGAGTGGAGGGGAGGGGAGGGGAGGGGAGGAGAGGGGAGGTGAGGGGAGAGGGGAGGGGAGGGGAGGGGAGGGGAGGGGAGGGGAGGGGAGGGGAGGGGAGAGTGGAGGAGAGGGGAGAGTGGAGGGGAGGGGAGGGGAGGAGAGGGGAGAGTGGAGGTGAGGGGAGAGTGGAGGGGAGGGGAGGGGAGAGTGGAGGGGAGGGGAGAGTGGAGGTGAGGGGAGAGTGGAGGAGAGGGGAGAGTGGAGGGGAGGGGAGGAGAGGGGAGGGGAGGAGAGGGGAGAGTGGAGGGGAGGGGAGGGGAGGAGAGGGGAGAGTGGAGGGGAGGGGAGGGGAGGAGAGGGGAGGAGAGGGGAGAGGGGAGAGTGGAGGGGAGGGGAGAGTGGAGGAGAGGGGAGAGTGGAGGGGAGGGGAGGGGAGGGGAGGGGAGGAGAGGGGAGAGTGGAGGTGAGGGGAGAGTGGAGGAGAGGGGAGAGTGGAGGGGAGGGGAGGAGAGGGGAGGGGAGGAGAGTGGAGGGGAGGGGAGGGGAGGAGAGGGGAGGAGAGGGGAGAGTGGAGGGGAGGGGAGGGGAGGAGAGGGGAGGAGAGGGGAGAGGGGAGGGGAGGGGAGGGGAGAAACACACAGTGGAGGATGGCACACGACAGCAGATGACCGATGGGCTGTAAAGGACAAGGATGGATGGATGGAGAGGAGAGGAGAGGAGAGGAGAGGAGAGGAGAGGAGAGGAGAGGAGAGGAGAGGAGAGGAGAGTGTGTAATACAGTAGTAGAGTCTTCTCACAGACTTCCTGGATCCTTTACAATTAGCTTACAGGGCTGGGCGCAGCACGGAGGATGCTGTAGTCAGTATAACCCATTTAATTACACCTTACAGGGCTGGGCACAGCACGGAGGATGCTGTAGTCAGTATAACCCATTTAATTAGCAAGCACTTGGAGGAGCCAAAGGCGTATGCTCGTGTCCTTTTTGCAGACTTCAGTTCTGCTTTTGATACTGTAAGCCCTCTGTTACTTGTCAAAAAGCTAAATAACATGAATGTAAATCCATTCATCATTAGATGGTTCCACTTCATGTTAACAAACATATATCAACAGGTAAAGGTGAACTCAGTACTCTCAAGCTCTAAATTGTGTAGCACAGGTGTGCCACAAGGGGGGGTGAGTTCACCATTTCTTTTCACTGCCTACACAAATGACTGCAGAAGCAGCCAGCCAAACAACTGGAACAAAATGGAAAAAACAGCCATGAAGGTATAATAATTGGTAGGAAAGATTCTCCATCTCTTCAGACAATCTTTGAGAAAACGGTGCTCAGTCTGTCAAATAGAGTGTTGTCTGATCCTTCACATTATATTATCTTCAGAGTATGAGCCGTTGCCCTCTGGTGGACGCTACAGAGCGTGTCAGAGCAACCGCTTCAAACTTTATTTTCTTCCCACTTCAATTGTTCTACTAAACAACCACCACATAGTTCATAGTTCTTAGTGGGGAAGGGACTTCTTGACCTTCATCAGTTATTTATTCCACTTTATTGTGATTGTGATACTATATAAACTGTGAATACTCTAGCACTTTTTTATATTACATACCTTCTCTTATTGCAATTTGCACTTCTCTTGTGATACTCTTGTGACTTGTACTTTGCTGCTACTGTGTATTGTCTTGTGAATTGTCTGTCTGTTTTAAAAAGCGTTGATGTACAAATGCACTTTTTGTCTCCCGTTGTCTTCTATATTCTATTCTATACATGTAGACATGAGTTCTACTGCTGTCTCTGTCTGCCTGTTGTCTTCTATATTGTATTCTATACATGTAGACATGAGTTCTACTGCTGTCTCTGTCTGCCCGTTGTCTTCTATATTCTATTAAGAAGTGCTGCTTCTTAACACATTTAGTACCGGAACTGCATCAAAATAAAGGCGCTGCTTGCGCCAGAGTAATCGCCAGAGTAGTGATCGCTTCTATTTTGAAAGCCATGAACCGGAAATACTTTCTTAAAAAAGTTGACTGACAAAGTGCCATCACAATCTCCGATCATCTTAATATATTTATATACGCTCCAAAAAGAGTTAATATTTTGCGGGAGAGACGGATGAGGAGCAGAAACACAGCGCCAGCATATCGATCCATTCGGGTGCATCCCTCCATTCCGACATGCTGCCATTCCGACATCCTCCCATTCCGACATGCCCCCATTCCGACATGTTGCCATTCCGACATCCCCCCATTCCGACACATTTTAGTCCCACCATTCCGACACATTTTAGTCCCACCATTCCGACAGTCCACAAATCTTAAATGTATTTTCAAGGCATTTTTTTAAGGGGTGTGTAGCAACTGTAAATAATGTAATAATCAGCTCATAATGTAATTAAAAGACGAGCACATAACTTAATAGATTTTTCTATAATGTAATAATGTGTTACATTAAGAACCTCCACATAGGCGACTCATACTGTGATAAAACTTCATAATGCAATAATGTCTTTATAATATATGAGCTGATTATTACATTATGAGTTTTATTACATTTTAGTCATATTGACCATGATACTGACATGACACTGACATGATACTGACCATGATACTGACATGATACTGACCATGACACTGACCATGACACTGACATGACACTGACCATGACACTGACATGATACTGACCATGACACTGACATGACACTGACATGACACTGACCATGACACTGACATGATACTGACCATGATACTGACCATGACACTGACATGATACTGACATGACACTGACATGACACTGACATGACACTGACATGACACTGACCATGACACTGACATGACACTGACATAACACTGACCATGATACTGACATGATACTGACCATGATACTGACATGACACTGACCATGACACTGACATGATACTGACCATGACACTGACATGATACTGACCATGATACTGACATGACACTGACCATGACACTGACCATGACACTGACATGATACTGACCATGATACTGACCATGACACTGACATGATACTGACCATGATACTGACATGACACTGACCATGACACTGACCATGACACTGACCATGACACTGAGACATGACACTGACCATGACACTGACCATGACACTGACATGATACTGACCATGACACTGACATGATACTGACCATGATACTGACCATGACACTGACCATGATACTGACCATGATACTGACATGACACTGACCATGATACTGACCATGACACTGACATGATACTGACCATGATACTGACATGACACTGACCATGACACTGACCATGACACTGACCATGACACTGAGACATGACACTGACCATGACACTGACCATGACACTGACATGATACTGACCATGACACTGACATGATACTGACCATGACACTGACCATGACACTGACATGATACTGACCATGACACTGACATGATACTGACCATGATACTGACCATGACACTGACATGATACTGACCATGATACTGACATGACACTGACCATGACACTGACCATGACACTGACCATGACACTGAGACATGACACTGACCATGACACTGACCATGACACTGACATGATACTGACCATGACACTGACATGATACTGACCATGACACTGACCATGACACTGACATGATACTGACCATGATACTGACATGACACTGACCATGACACTGACATGATACTGACCATGATACTGACATGACACTGACCATGACACTGACCATGACACTGACATGATACTGACATGACACTGACCATGACACTGACATGATACTGACCATGATACTGACCATGACACTGACATGATACTGACATACTGTATATGCCTATCATCTTCAGAAATAATCAAATATAAGCAGGATAAACCATTTGTACTATAATCAATAAAAAATAAATAAATAATAATATTTATATTAATATAAATAATAAAAATAAATAAATAATAATAAATAAATAGTTGTAAACCATGTCATAATGGTCAGTATCATGTCAGTGTCATGGTCAGTGTCATGTCAGTGTCATGTCAGTGTCATGGTCAGTGTCATGTCAGTGTCATGGTCAGTGTCAGGTCAGTGTCATGTCAGTGTCATGTCAGTGTCATGGTCAGTGTCATGGTCAGTGTCATGGTCAGTATCATGTCAGTGTCATGGTCAGTGTCATGTCAGTGTCATGGTCAGTGTCATGGTCAGTATCATGTCAGTGTCTGGTCAGTGTCATGGTCAGTGTCATGTCAGTGTCATGTCAGTGTCATGGTCAGTGTCATGTCAGTATCATGGCCAGTATCATGTCAGTATCATGTCTCAGTGTCATGGTCAGTGTCATGGTCAGTGTCATGTCAGTATCATGTCTCAGTGTCATGGTCAGTGTCATGGTCAGTGTCATGTCAGTATCATGTCAGTGTCATGGTCAGTGTTTATATTAATATAAATAATAATAAATAATAATAAATAATAAATAATAATAATAAATAACAATAATAAATAAATTAAATAAATTAAATAAATTAAATAAATATAAATATAAATATAAATATAAATATAAATATAAATATAAATAAATAATAATAAATAATAATATTTATATTAATATAAATATAAATAATAAATAAATAGTTGTGAAAGTGATCTGTCGGAATGCTGGGACTTTTTCTGCCACGGGTCCCTGTCGGAATGGTGGGACTTTTTTCTGTCGGAATGGTGGAATGTTTAAAAATATGGAGCATACCACCATTCCGACAATTAGAAGTCAATGTAGGAGTGGCAGCATGTCGGAATGGAGAGTGAACACCGATCCATTCATCACCACGGAGAGCGCCCTGGATGAGGAGATACGAGTCATTCTTTCCGCCGCGCTAACATGGGAGTCAATGACAAGCTAATAGTTTCACAGAGCGTTAGCATACGGCAAGCGAAAAGCGAAATGCCAAAAAAAAGTAAATTATTAATTATTCTAAGTAATTATTCTGAATATTATTATCTCGCCCCGAGGCACCTCTCGGTTCCAATCCTTATGACGTTTCAGGACGTATTATGTACAAAATGTGTTAATAAAACACACTGTCATCAATCACAGGTGGGCTGTTCGCCCTGCGTGTGTGTGTGTGTGTGTGTGTGTGTGTGTGTGTGTGTGTGTGTGTGTGTGGGGGGGGGGGAGAGAGAGGAGCAAGAGAGAGAGAGACAAAATGTTTCGTCGACTCATCATGGTCAAAGCATCAAAGCATCTCTATAAAATATTAAATGTTCTGGATTCAAACAGGAATGACAGAAATTACAACACATGATGTCACATGAAGGACTCAAAGCAACTCCTCATTGAAGCCGTCGTTGACAATTCAATTCAGTCAAACCCATTCTGACCTGAGATCAGATTCATACGAGGTTTCCACTGGACACACACTGGTCTGATCAACCCATTCTGACCTGAGATCAGATTCATACGAAGGTTTCCACTGGACACACACTGGTCTGATCAACCCATTCTGACCTGAGATCAGATTCATACGAGGTTTCCACTGGACACACACTGGTCTGATCAACCCATTCTGACCTGAGATCAGATTCATACAAGGTTTCCACTGGACACACACTGGTCTGATCAACCCATTCTGACCTGAGATCAGATTCTAAAAATGTCAGACCTACAAGCTCATAGATCTGCTATTTTTCAATAGCTAAAGCATAACATGATGCTAACACCAAAATGGGTTCCCGTTCAGAATGGGTTAAGGAGAACAGTGTCTCTCTCTCACACACACACACACACACACACACACACACACACACACACACACACACACACACACACACACACACACACACAACGCCACACTATTATCATCCTACAGTATACGTTTACAGCCAGAAGCACTCCGGCATGCACAATCAGTGTCGCTACATGTTGGTTACAATGCAGAGGAACCAGAAACCTCAAACATATCCCACAAATTATGGGATGTATAACTAATGGAACCTGCAGTCTTCACTTACAGACACACACGTATAGTCGCAGTCCCTCCCCCTTTCAGAACCACGAGTGGCCCAGGAAATGCAATGCAATGCATCTCTCCCATAGGATTTTCTTTAAAGTATTTATTTAAAGACGGTTATGCCGCGGACAAAGCCAACTCGGATCGTGACAAATCATGACAATGAACACAATGTTTTGGGGCCGATCAAATAATTTATAAGAAGAAAAACAAAACAAATAGTGTTGTCTCCTGCCTTTATTTCTTCTTTCTAATGATTTGATCGGCCCAAAACATTGTGTTCATTGTCATGATTTGTCACGATCCGATACGATGCATTGTGTATGCACCATTGCACCATGTAGTAAATGCTGTATTCATAGTCTGGAGAGGGCAGTTGATTTACAGACGGGTAAAAGGGGCAGGGGCTGAAGCCCCCTTTGATGTCTATGTGTGCACGTCCCTGCAGCCCATGGGATCATACGACAGATGACCCCGCGTCCCTGCAGCCCATGGGATCATACGACAGATGACCCCGCGTCCCTGCAGCCCATGGGATCATACGACAGATGACCCCGCGTCCCTGCAGCCCATGGGATCATACGACAGATGACCCCGCGTCCCTGCAGCCCATGGGATCATACGACAGATGACCCCGCGTCCCTGCAGCCCATGGGATCATACGACAGATGACCCCGCGTTGAGACGCTTTCACAGAACCTTGTCGAAGAAGCTCGGGGTTGCAAACAGTTAATCGAACTGATCGATTCAATTGACAATAAAAAAACATTTGATTTGATAATGGTTGGTCATTATTAAACAACTTAATTTGTATATTAAATTCAGTTCCTATTGTGGGCCTAGGCCCGGCCTAGAGTATAGTTAAACAGGCTAAACGTTTTGAAAAATTCAAGAGCTTCTCTTTACCCTAAAAGAGCTTTAGAGTAACATATAGGCCAGTGTTCCCAAAGTGCGGTCCGGGGACTCACAGGGTCCATTTAGTTCCATCTGGTACTTAAATTAACATTGATTTTTACAATATAAATCGGGGGTCCCAGAGACAGAAACTAGACTACAATATGCAGGTCAAACTGGGGGTCCTTGAAATGAAACGGGTTGAGAATATCTGCTAGAGCCGTAAAAATCTCCCCTCATGGGGGTCCCTGGCATATCTTTTCAAATGGGGGTCCGCAGGGCTACTTTGTGTCAATTTGTCTTTTTTTTATTATATACCATATTGAGGCCTAATGTGTGTAAATCTATGAAATCAATCAATTATCAATTACCACAATTTTGTGTAGTAAAAGGTGTATGTGGGTCATGTGACCACAGCGTTGTTCTCCACGACTAATTACAGGCCGTGTGCCTGTAATTAATTAGACAATAGGCACACATGCACGAGGGAAACGGCAGCATGTGTGTGTGTGTTTGTGTGTGTTAGAATGTGTGGTGTGTGTCTGCGCATGTATTCCACATGCTTACACTGTGTCTAACATTCATGCACTACTGCTGTGTGTGTGTGTGTGTGTGTGTGTGTGTGTGTGTGTGTGTGCGCGTGTGGGCGCGTGCTTACTCTTAAGTCTGTATATATACGGACGTGGACGATAGGTGGCGCCATATCCCAGGTCCTACTCCGTCTATATAATGGTTGAGGCCTATGGAAGCTTTTAACAGTGGTCCGGTTCCTATAAACCATAAGTCGGATTCTAAGTCCTTGGTGGATTTTCTGCCATCCACATTTCGGATTTAATTTGTAGGCCGTGTTGGACCCCAGAAAAAGTGCCTAGAAAATGAGTTTCGTTCCCGCGTCATGGGCACTACTCATTCAATGCATTTTTTCATAGATAATACCCTTCTGGACTTTGGGTTAAAAGTTCTACTCATAATATCCTGCAGTATTTTGTCACAGGCCAGAAATGTATATAAAAGTATATAAACAAAAAATGAAAATCTTCTGCTGCTGTTTTTGCTTGTAAAATGTGTTATATTGATAACGGATGCCAGATTTTGGCAACACAACATCTTTATGTCATAAATACATATACCTAACATCTGAAACAAGTACTGGTGCCTTAGTTTACTCATACGTTAATATAGATCATGAAATGTAGCAAATTTGTTAAAAAAAATAAACAGGTACTCAGGTATCTCAGGTACCAGAGATAGAAGGGGGATTAGTGCTCCCAAACATAATGTATTACGACTGGGCATCACAAATTAGATATATAGCAGAGTGGGTAAAAAATGATACAAATTCATCTTTTCTTGACTTGGAGGGTGTTGGATGTCTGTCCGCTCTTTCTGAGTTGCCATTTATAAACGGAGCTATTTCACTCCACGGGTTAAGAGAAAACTTTATCGTGAGAAATAACTTGAAATCAAATACGTAAACATTTTGGTATTACTAATACATACTCTGTTCTTGCTCCAGTTTTTTGTAATCCTGACTTTGCTCAATCATGTTCAGATGTTGGGTTCAGAGCCTGGAAAGAGGCTGGCATTTTAAAAATACAAGATCTCTTTCTGGGTGGAACCTTAAAATCCTTTGCCCAAATTAGAAATGAATTTAATTTGCCTCAAGTACAATTTTTCAGGCATCTACAAGTCAGCAGTTATATTCAATCTGTACCATTATACAAAAGAGAGGCGAGGGAAAACAACCTGGAACAAATATTAATGAAAGCCTCTTCTCTAAAGAAGACGGTGATAAGCTATATATATTCTCAAATGTTCACTAAAAGCCCAAATATAAGCAGTAAAACATTTTGGGCAGAGGATTTGGGTTACCAAATTGATTCTAAAAAGTGGAAAAGAATCTTGCTAAATGCAAAACAAATTACATGCTCTAACAGAACTCATGAGACACAGTACAAGATCATTCACAGGTTACATGTAACTCCAGCTATACGCAGTAAATATGATCCAACATGTTCTGGGCAGTGCTTTAAATGTAAAAATAATACTGGTACATATAGCCATGTGGTCATGCCATAAAATCAAAACATTTTGGCAAAGTGTTCAAAGGGAGATTTTGAAGATCTTTGAGATCAGGATACAGTTAAACCCAGTGAACTTGGTACTGGGATTAGACTTTGATTATGACTTAAGATATAGATACATTTTACGAATAGCCCTTTATGTCGCACGGCTCACAATTCTACAAAAATGGTTAGATGAGGATAACCCCTGACATACCATTATGGTATGAAAAACTCATGTCGATATTGCCAATGGAGAGATTATCATATGTATTAAAAGGCAATCTTACTGACTTCGTCAGAGACTGGTCACCTATTGCAAGATTTTTAAAAGAGGAATGGAAAAGAGTAATATGTATGGGTGTAACAGTATGAGAAGAAGTTATACGAGTATGTGTATGTATATATGAGTATGTGTATGTATGGGTATGCAGGGATACATATATATGTGAATATGTGTATGTATATGTATATAAGTACCAACTGTATGATAGAGTATACCTGACTACTTTTCTGTATTATTTACTGGCATGTTGTTGTTGATTTTGTTTTGTTTTGTTTTTGTTTTGTTTATGTTTTATGTACGTCAATGTGATCTATGTCAAATAACTGAAAAACCAAATAAAAATCATTGAAAGAGAAAAAAAAATAAACGCTTCAACTAACATTATTGGCACCCAGCACACTGAAACATACACATAGTAAATTGAGCAGAAATGGGTAGAAGAAAAGCAGTGCACCTTGGCCCAAAATGGCTGGTCTATCAAAATGTTTCCACGCCCCCCTAATTTGGAATAATGCAAACTAACTAACAAAAACGCAATAAAGGTCAGAGTTATTTCAACATATTGTATGCAACATTTATTAAAGTACCACAAACTGTCACAGCATCTGACATTTCAGCAATAGTCCCGGGCCTTACGGATATTTCCATGCCAATCAATATTAAAGGGACCAAATTTGGCCTGGATGTAGCCCAGGGCATGCTCTAATGATTAAGGATGTAGCCCAGGGCATGCTCTAATGATTAAGGATGTAGCCCAGGGCATGCTCTAATGATTAAGGATGTAGCCCAGGGCATGCTCTAATGATTAAGCTAGGGCGCCCGAGCCTGTGACCTTCGGGGGTCACCATGGAGGCCAAATCCAATAGGGCTGCCACCTAAAACAGTCTTGGCTGTAACATTTGAACCAGATGAGCTACAAATGCGGTGTCTATATGTATTGAGTTATTGGACCTTTACAAACATGTTGGAATACTTATCATTACAATGGGGTGTGTCTGGTACCCTAATTTGCATTTCCAAGATGGTGGCTATGTGAAAAGGAGTTATAACTTAACTTTTGACAATTTCAGTCAAGTCGATTTCATGTATTTTACTCATTAAAACACATTGGAATGTTCCAAATCATGATTAAATGAAAAACTATCTAGAACACAGCATTATGGTGTACAGCTTCATCGCTGTATGCACCTAAACCATCCACTCCATGTGAGCTCCCCACGACGGAGCCCGCGTCTTCCTCACCAGCCATTTGCAGCATCCTGTTGCATACGCTAAAAGATCTGAGCATTCCAGCAGAACACGTCATCAGTGCATCAAAGCAGTCAGAAACAGGTCTCAGCAGCTTACGTATTTCCTGTAGGCGGACTCGACATAGCTGCGGGGTTTAAACCCTCATCAGGCGCACCTCTTCTACTACAGTGAACGGTAGAGTGACTGATGGCAGTCTGCCTCAGGTCAAACATTACTCTTTTAATTGCTTTTTACTAACACTATCATTACAAAGATGCCCAGAACATTGAGATGAACCTGTTTAGTTTATGGCTGCTCGAACAGCAATGGCAACATTCCAAGAATGTCAAAATGTCCACCGTGGGGTCCAGAGCCATTGAGTAATGGTTGAGACGAAGCAGTGAAAGGTCATACTAAGCATTTAAAGTAGCATTTGAATGACTCAATGGCTCTGGTCTCAGACACCGCGGTGGATATTTTGACATTCCGTTTCTTTTGTTTTTTGGAATGTTGCCACTACTGCTGGAGCAGCCATACACTAAACGGGTTAATCTCGATGTAAGCTGAGACCATGCGACCCGTTTCTGAATTCGTCTATAGTGTGAGCAGGAAAGGTGAACTTGGGGAGCGCCTGTGATGTACACCAGCACCTCTGAACAGACAACCCTGCAGTCTCACATACTGCAGTCTGCCCCAGAGATTCTTACATCTTAGATCCATGCCACCAAACCATGCCCCCCCCCCCTTCAACACAAGCTTCTGCAAGCAGCTGTGACTGGATAGTTTTGAAGACATTGAAGAAGTTAAAAAAGCATGATTCTAACTGTATTGCCCAGGGTGTCAAGGTGTATGAATGCCTTGTTTAGCATGTAGAATAGATGACATCATCAAAGCCAATGTCCACCTGGTATGCAGACTGAAGGGGGCCAATGTAGTCACTCACCATCAGTGAGGGACGATTCTATACATGTGGTGGGGAGTTCTCTTTTCTTTAAATCATAACTCGCTCATTTTTTGCTCATTTAAAAAAATTCAAAATACCATGTAAACTACGGAATACGGTCTTTCATTTTGGTATATAGATCGGTTGTGTAGGCCCTCTCTACGAAAAGATATCAAGTGAAAAGGAAATGTCGGGGAATCGGGTTATAAAAGACACCATTATCAAGCAGCAAAAAGGCGAGTAGGCCTATGGGGGAGGAAGGGGGACGGCGGTCCATTGTGCCGATAATAGCAAGACAGAGTAAGAG
>NC_137883.1:245000-317500 GCF_963924005.1 Protomyctophum bolini | reverse complement strand
TCCAGGTATTTATTTAAAAAAAAAGACCTGCGTCTCAGTCCATAAATGTACAGGAGTCACGATGATCACTGACACTGTACACACACCTATAGAATGTCAACGCACACACCCGCTAACACAGTATAGTGTCCAATGTCTATATCCGCACTTACACGTGCACACACACACACACACACACGCACACACAGGCAAGTGAAGACAGCAGCTGGAGGAGGAGAGAAGAGAGAAGGGAAGAAGGCAGAGGAGAAGGAAGGACTGAAAGAGCGAGGGCAGGCATCCCTTGGTGTGTGTGTGTGTGTGTGTGTGTGTGCTCTATTCATACATCCCTCCCTGCAAAAATAAAAACACTTTGTATAGAGAATGTATTAAAAGAAGAACTAAAGAGGCAGTATAAAAATAAGTTAACAAATATTATAAGGGGATGCAGGAAAGATTATTATAGCAAACTATTAGATAACAATATACTAAATAGTATTATTAGAAATGACTCTGGGAATGTAAAGTATCCGCAATATTTTTCTGATAAGGGCACTAATAATTACAATATGGAGGAGGTAGTTAATAGTTTTAATAATTTCTTTGTAAATGTAGGACCAAAATTGGCTGAAAATATTTCTGAACCTGAGACATCTGATGAATACACTGATAATATCATAGAAAGGAATCCCTGCTCAATGTTTCTTACAGCAATAGAGGAGAGAGAAATCATAGACATTGTTGATAACTGTAGTAATAAAATGTCCACTGACTGTAATGATATAGATATGAAACTAGTAAAGATGATAATTGGAGGGATTTCTAAACCATTAACATACATCTGCAATTTATCATTTCAAAACTGGTACATTTCCAAACGGCATGAAAATAGCTAAAGTCATACCACTGTTTAAATCTGGAGACAGTCACAACTTCACAACTTACAGACCTGTATCATTACTTCCACAATTCTCCAAAATGTTAGAAAAACTGTTCAACAACAGATTAGATTCTTTCATTACTAAACACAGTCTACTCAGTGACAGTCAATACGGATTTAGAGCAAACAGATCGACAGCGACGGCATTAATGGACTCGATTGAGGAGATCACTAATTCCATAGATAAATATAAATATGTAGCTGGGGTATTTATAGACCTTAAAAAAGCATTTGACACTATTAATCATAACATTAATTAATAAATTGGAAAGATATGGTATTAGAGGAAGAGTATTAAATTGGGTGCGAAGCTATTTAAGTGACCGGAAACAATTTAGATGCAAACAGCAAACCAATACAAATACAAAATAGAGACAACCTATATGCTTGCTGATGTTAAAAGAATGATGTTTCACCATCTAAAGCTGCCAGCTTTGACACACCAGTGACCAGTTTACCACAAGGCAAACAGAGACATACACATTTTAACAATCAGCAATAATCTGCGCAAACCATACACCTGCCAAACCAACTTAACCAAACCAATGTAACCAACGTACCAGACATAATTTACCTAAGATGAACCAACTATGAACCAACTATGAACCAACATTAAGACAAACTCCAAAATGTATTCCAGCCCAACCAATTCAATCTGCATCCAGCACACCAGGCCTTCTATCAGCAACTAAGATTACCGGTATTCTTGAAGCATTTAAGAATAGAGGAACAAGGATAAAAGGTAGATACAAGACAGAAACAGGCCAGATTTGAAAATGACAAAACACAGTTCACGTTGTCCAACATAATACATTTTCTGATCCAACATACAAAATGCAGTCATTCAGTTCCCTTTAATAAGGCCAACCTGAATGAAACAGAGGGTGGAGGCTCCTCCCAGTTCACCACACCTATCTATCCAGCATTGCCCTTGAGCAAACCCCCCTCCCTAACCGACCCATATGTCAGAAGGACCAAACCCCCCTCCCTAACCGACCCATATGTCAGAAGGACCAAACCCCCCTCCCCAACCGACCCATATGTCAGAAGGACCAAACCCCCCTCCAAAACCGACCCATATGTCAGAAGGACCAAACCCCCCTCCCCAACCGACCCATATGTCAGAAGGACCAAACCCCCCTCCCTAACCGACCCATATGTCAGAAGGACCAAACCCCCCTCCCCAACCGACCCATATGTCAGAAGGACCAAACCCCCCCCCTCCCTAACCGACCCATATGTCAGAAGGACCAAACCCCCCTCCCTAACCGACCCATATGTCAGAAGGACCAAACCCCCCTCCCTAACCGACCCATATGTCAGAAGGACCAAACCCCCCTCCCCAACCGACCCATATGTCAGAAGGACAGGGGAAACGAACACTGCCTCCCAGCCATTCCGGCCTGATGAGACAAATGGCATACTAGACAGGATAAAACCAAAATCTACACATCCAACCATCTACAGCCTGACAGATACAACACTGTCTCCCAGCTGCACCAGCCTGGTGAAGACTACTCCTGCCATTTCCCATTTTAACCCATTCTGAACGGGAACCCGTTTTGGTGTTGGCATCATGTTATGCTTTAGCTATTGAAAAATAGCAGATCTACAAGCTCATAGCGCGCCACCGAGTGGCGCGCTACGAGCTTGTAGGTCTGCTATTTTTGAAAAATCAAAGAACGACTGACATTTTTAGAATCTGATCTCAGGTCAGAATGGGTTAATCAGACCAGTGTGTGTCCAGTGGAAACCTCGTATGAATCTGATCTCAGGTCATAATGGGTTAAACAGCTCCCACACGGAGCTCTCACAAGATATGTACCGACAACAAAATGGAAGTGAATTACAATTCACATTAATTCACAATTAATCAACACACAAAAACTAACAAAAGAAATGCTCTCCCTCCAACCCTGCAAAGCCAGGACAGATAATGATATTCAGTAATTACAAAATAGATAATCAAGTTAATATACAGGTAGATGGTGTTGAAATTGAGAGAGTTTCTGAAAACAAATGTCTTGGTGTAATAATTGATGATAGAATTAACTGGAAGTCTCATATTAAGTATATATATAATAAATTATCTAGAAGTATTTCAGTTTTAAATAAAGCAAAGCACCTTTTGAACTATAAGTCACTACGTATGCTGTACTGTTCCCTGGTTTTGCTATACGTAAACTACTGTACTGAGGTTTGGGGGAATACTTATAAAACTCCACTTAATGCAATAGCTATATTTCAAAAATGAGCTATAAGAATTATACATAATGCGGGATATAGAGATCACACTAATATATTATTTTTGAAATCATATCTTTTAAAATTCATGGATATAATAGAAACTAAAACTGCCCTGATAATGTACAAAGTAAGGAATAATAATCAACTACCTGGAAATATTCAGGGCATGTTCTCTGATAGAGAGGGGGGGGGGGCTATAATTTAAGGGGGGAACTACATTTAAAAACCAGAGTGGCTCGGACAACACTAACATCATTTTGTATTTCAATCTGTGGAGTAAAACTATGGAACACTTTGCATGTGGAACTCGGACAACACTAACATCATTGTGTATTTCAATCTGTGGAGTAAAACTATGGAACACTTTGCATGTGGAACTCGGACAACACTAACATCATTGTGTATTTCAATCTGTGGAGTAAAACTATGGAACACTTTGCATGTGGAACTCGGACAACACTAACATCATTGTGTATTTCAATCTGTGGAGTAAAACTATGGAACACTTTGCATGTGGAACTCGGACAACACTAACATCATTGTGTATTTCAATCTGTGGAGTAAAACTATGGAACACTTTGCATGTGGAACTCGGACAACACTAACATCATTTTGTATTTCAATCTGTGGAGTAAAACTATGGAACACTTTGCATGTGGAACTCGGACAACACTAACATCATTGTGTATTTCAATCTGTTGAGTAAAACTATGGAACACTTTGCATGTGGAACTCGGACAACACTAACATCATTTTGTATTTCAATCTGTGGAGTAAAACTATGGAACACTTTGCATGTGGAACTCGGACAACACTAACATCATTGTGTATTTCAATCTGTGGAGTAAAACTATGGAACACTTTGCATGTGGAACTCGGACAACACTAACATCATTGTGTATTTCAATCTGTGGAGTAAAACTATGGAACAGTTTGCATGTGGAACTCGGACAACACTAACATCATTGTGTATTTCAATCTGTGGAGTAAAACTATGGAACACTTTGCATGTGGAACTCGGACAACACTAACATCATTTTGTATTTCAATCTGTGGAGTAAAACTATGGAACAGTTTGCATGTGGAACTCGGACAACACTAACATCATTGTGTATTTCAATCTGTTGAGTAAAACTATGGAACACTTTGCATGTGGAACTCGGACAACACTAACATCATTGTGTATTTCAATCTGTTGAGTAAAACTATGGAACAGTTTGCATGTGGAACTCAAGCAATGCCCAAGTGTGAACCAGTTCAAAAATATATATAAAGAATACATTATTAAGAGGTACAGAGAGGAAGAGTTACAAGACACAGACTTATCATTTAGATAATTGTACTTAATTGATTGTTTATATATATATATATATATATATATATATATATATATATATATAATATACCATATGTATGTATTATATGAAATATATTAATACTTTTTATTGATCATAATATGATATATAGAATAGAATACATTATAGAGCATATTATACAATGACTTACATTATTTAATGTACTTGGTTTCTCTGTTGTGAATGTTTTAGTTTATACCATGTTGGTAGTTATGAGATGACGTCAAGCGATGACGCTGAAATTAAAGGGTAAGACCACTTTTTTTGAGGTTTGGGTTGTGTAGTTACTTTGCCATGATGCAACTCCAAATGTGGACAAGAAATAAAAAAAATAACTGCTCCAGTGATTAGAAATTGATAATTCAAAATATGCTCCTCATTGACTTACATTGTAGCTAAAACAGTTCTCAAAGGCACTCTTTTAGTACGTAAACAAACGCAAACTAAGTTGATTCAGACAATATAGAGCATCACCAAAACTCATGTGGTTTTATTTTTTCATAAAAATGTTAGATTCCTGTTGATTTTACTATTTGAAGATCTGGATCCGGATCCAGTCCGGGTTTTCTTCACAATAAAATGGACAAATCAACAGGAATCTAACATTTTTATGAAAAAATAAAACCACATGAGTTTTGGTGATGCTCTATTGTCTGAATCAACTTAGTTTGTGTTTGTTTACGTACTGAAAGAGTGACTTTGAGAGCTGTTTTAGCTACAATGTTTCAATCAATTTCTAATCACTGGAGCAGTAATTTTTTATTCCTTGTCCACATTTGGAGTTGCATCATGGCAAAGTAACTACACAACCCAAACCTCAAAAAAAGTGGTCTTACCCTTTAAGCTATAAAGGGGAAGGTTTATAAAAGTTACTTCAACCGACTCCCTTCTAAACATACAAAAGTTAACTTTTTTTTTTTTTAAACAAAAAAAAGAAGAGGATATAATAATTATACTTGCGGCCAGTGTGGCTTGTTTATTTTTCTTTCTTGTTGTTTATACTCTGGGAATATTATTTTTGTTTTCTACATTGCACTTATTTTTTAATTCTTTGACTTGTTATGTTCAGAATAAAGCTTTTCATTCATTCATTCACTGTAGCTAAATCAGAGGAGCGGAGCGATCCCAGCAGGGGTATACGAGCACTAATTGGCCTATGCAACCAAGAGAATTTAGGGCCAACCTCCGTGCTCTCTGTGTGTGTGTGTGTGTGTGTGTGTGTGTGTGTGTGTGTGTGTGTGCGCTCGGTAGGGAGTAGAAAATGGAAGGATGGTAGTAGAGAATGGAACGAACATGAGTGATTCCTCTGGGAACACACACACACACACACACACACACACACAGGCTGCCTTTTGACAAACATGGCCTGTGCACAGACATGGGCAGTATTTGAAATACATGTATTTGAAATACTTTTTTGTATTTTGTCATTTGTATTTCGCTGTTTATTCATCCCCACTCATACTTCCTCTTCGATGTCTCCCTGTCCATTCAAACTCTAGATGGGAAGTTATTATACTCGATGCTTCGCTTTTGCTATTTTAGTCCTCTGGCTGTCATACACACGTGTGATGTGAGCAGCTGATTGAATGCTCAATGGCATCTTTATGTAATTACTAAGGTAATAAGTGATTGGTACTTACTTACGTGCCTTTGACACTTGACACTTATTCTGATTCTTATTCTGAATATGAAGTGGCTGGGTAAATAGTAAATACATGGTACTAAATTGTATTCCCTTATAGTCTCCACCAGGCCGGAATGCATGACCGAGACTGTTTTGCACCCTGTCCGCCCATCCAGGTTATATTCACTAAACAAAACGGGTCTTTCAGATTTGTCATATTCCATCCTCATTGGCTAAGATTGGCTTCCAGCCCACTATAACCTGTCATTGATCTGGCCTGTACTCAAGGATTCAAACCTGGGTCTCAAATCCAAATGGATTTCCCTGTGATTCAAGGGAGATAGTTACATTTTAAGGTATTAGGCTGAGGTTGTGAGACAACAGCTACACTTGGAGCATGCCTACTGGAAGAAATACAACAATGTGGGAACACAGCACCAAGATGTGTGTACTGTTGTGATAGAAGGCTAGAGAATGGATTACAACCACCCTATGGACCACTAGCACTGCGTATGTAAACAGATCTGCTACCTTTAAACACATTTCAAATCTACTTAAATCATTGAGGAAAGATGCAGCTTTGTCAAAAAGATTGCGGATGAGGACCCAAATGCAGGCGACAGTAGGCAGAGCAATAAACTTAGAAGGATTTATTAATCAAACTGAGGTTCTTCCATAAACAGGGCAAAGAAGGCATGACAAAACACAGAAACCATACAGGAACTCACACCACAGGGAACTACGAAACAACAAGAACAATATGCAAACACAGGACTTAAATACACACAGGATAACAGGTCACAGGTGGAACCAAAATACAATAAACATTAGGATAGGCTGGGGGACTAAAATGACACAGGTGGAAACACTGACAAATTACAAGGCAGGAACACTAGGCACAAATACTACAAAAAGAAACAAACCAACAGTCAGGAACACATGAGCAAATACATACAAAACATACTGAAATCAGTGAAATGACAGAAATACATCCAGAAGTCCAATATCAAATAAGGACAGTCAAAGTTCACAGTCCGAGGAGCGGACTGCGACATAAACTTAACGCAGGCACATAGGCAACAATTAAACTGAGGCTAAAGCGTAGCAGCATAGATATAGGGGTTCCAATTTAATGGAGCTAGATACTGAGAAGATACTACTAGACATGATACTGAGAAGATACTAGACAAGATACTACTGACATGATTCTGCTGACAAGATACTGACATGTTACTAGACATGATATATACAATGAATGTCAATGATACTGACATTATACTGACCATGATATTGACATGATACGAGACAACTGACAACCTGTTACAGCACAGTAGTGTTCCTCCCAACCTCTCCGTCAGTGGCTTCTCCTCTCCTCACGAGGTCAAGCACAGGTATCATGTTTTTTAACACTAGAAGGTCTGAAATAAAATCAGCTAAAGTTGCATGTGCTTAAATTCACATTTAGATTTTTTTTCAGATGTCAAGATTTTCTGAGATGATAGAATGGTGATGGATGATGATGCTCTTCTGAAAGCTTCATGGGCAAAGATAATCAACTTAAAAATAATTTAAAAAACGGTCAAAATTACCTCTCAGACCTTCTAGTGTTAAGGAATCTATACAGACTTGTAATGTCCCAGGCAAACGTGACTGTGACAGGTGTCTGGAATCAGAGCCAGCCCTTACAAAGAGAGATTGGAAAGCTATAAAATTTTATGTCCATAACAAAATTACATCCCTAAAGAAGAAGATGTAGAAAACTTTACGGCTGCATTCACACTGTTAAAGTGCCTCTCCACGGCTTCTTTCTCTTCTGGTTCCCATTTCCGAGCTAAAAGAGAAATGAATAACAGATTAGTGTATTATAAGGTAATCGTTTTAGCCTAAAAGCTACAATTATTTCTACCACTGACTATAGATCCGGATTTGGCCATTTTAGTCATGTTACTGTGTTTAACAACTGATTTTGTAATTAATCACCATGTTCCGATTAATAGCTGCCAAAATTAGTACAGTAGGAAAACTGAGCACCCAGTGCTAAGGAAGCTACCAGAGGACACGCACCTGTTGTACCTCTCAAATTGATAAATATGACAGCTGTAAAGTGGATAGTTTAACACGAGCACGAAAAGAACCTCCAGGATATAACATTAAACAAACTGACAAAATGTTAGCCTTTAAGAAACAAAGTAATGTTGAACAGGGATAACGAGCCCCCGCCAGTTAATCACAAAAAAACCCCCAACCAAACGCTATTTTGTACTTTGACAGACAGACCCAGCCAGGGACCCAGGGACACAAAGCTGTTGCACCACTCAAAATATCCTTACCTCTTTTTGGCTCCTTCTGTCCGGCTCCTGCTGGTGCCGACCCACTCCGTTTAGCAACTGTAGAATGACAAGTAGAACATTCTGTTAAGTGCCACAGGTAGGCTAGGTAAAGCTACAGGCGTTGATTCTCCTAAGGTACTCTGGTGCAAAATGACACATGCCACAGACTGACCGACAAAGCCACTTGTACGCTAGGACCTGGCTGAGGGAAAATAAAAGTAAAACCCTGTCCAATATCCTTACCTCCTGTTGGCTCCGTCTCCCCATCTTGCGCGGATCCACTCAGGTCAGCAACTATAGAATGACAAGTCAAATATTATGTAAATAGATGTGCTAGAGATGATCGTGTCTGCTGTCTCTCCCTGTAATATCTGTGTGTCAATTACAAATGGCGACAGTTGTTAAAGGTTTGGCTGCCTCCAAGCTAATGACTGTGAGAACCAGACAACTGGCAGGAACAGTTTATAGTTTAAACAGTTTAGGATAGGCAGATAGAGTTGGGGTGCTGTAAAGATGCAACAAGATGTGGAGATGTAATGATTAAAGCACATACCTTCCGTAATCTCCTCAAATGTGTCCTGACTGGCCTCAAGAGCGGCGTCCCCCTCAAGCGCGTCCTCCTCAGCATAGGCCTCTTCATTTTCGGATTTGGATGACAGAACGTACTCCCCCTCTGCCGATAAAAGTTAATGTGACGGTGATAGTGATTGGTTTGAGGATGTGGCCACAGAGTGTGACACCATAGAGAGACCTGTCCAACTTTCGAGAGACAGGGAAGTGGTAGTAACACCCAAAACGCTTGCGTGTAGTAACACCCAAAACGCTGTCCTTAAAGCCTCTGTGATTATTCCTGCTGTCGGAAAAAAAGCCGATGGATCTCGGAAATACAGTAAACGTCACTTCTGTGTCTTTTGTGAGATGCCAATGTTGAAATTGTCAAGGCATTTGGAGACTGTTCACCGCAAGGAGTTTGAGGTTGTAAAGGCATTCAGCTTTCCGAAGAATTCAAAAGAAAGGCGACTACATATAGATCTACTCCGAAACAGAGGCAACTTCGCACACAATATCGAAGTCTTAAAAACAGGCACAGGGACACTGGTCGCAAGCAAGCAGCCAAAACAAGATTTGACTGCCCAAGAGTACATGCATTGTGTCTACTGCCAAGGGTTGATGACCAGATCTGCACTTTGGAGACACATGAAGAACTGCAAATTTATCAAACCAGACGTAAAGCGACAACCTGGAAAAAAGAGAGTTCAAATGTTGTGTGCGTTTGCTGAACCCATCCCCGATGGGGTGTCCACTGATGTCTGGGATGTCTTGAGTAGAATGAAACAGGATCAAATCGCAGATGCAGCCAAAAAAGACTGGTGTATTCTCGAGTTGGCTAAGTCCCTCTACAAGAAGCACGGATCCGACCCCGCAAAATATGACTACATCCGGCAAAAGTTGAGGGAGCTGGGGAGACTTGTTGTTCATGGAAGTGACATCACACCACTGAAGAGTATCAAAGAGTACATCCTTCCAAAGAACTTTGAGCTCACAGTGAAGGCAGTGAAACACACTGCACAAAAAGAGACGAGAAAAGAGAAATCTATCAGTCTTCCAGTGAAACTTGGATTCAGCCTCAAGAAAATCGCTATGCTTCTGGAGAGTCGTGCTCTCATTCAAGGTGACAAAAAGGCAGCGGAAGAAGCACAAAACTTCCAAAGGATCTACCACGCAAAATGGAATGAGGAGATTTCCAATAAATGTCAGGAGACCCTGTTGGAGGGAAAGTTGAATAACCCTCTGGTCCTGCCTCTGACAGAAGATGTCAAAAAGTTACACGACTTCCTGCAGGAGAAGCAGCACCAGTACATTGAGGACCTCAAGTCTACGTCGTCGATGGAGAACTGGAAGAAACTGTCCAAGGTCACTCAAGCTCTGGTTCTGCTTTTCAACCGTCGCAGACAAGGGAAGACGAACAAAGTTCAGCTCACATCATTCTTGTCAAGAGACAAATCATCCACTCATGAGGACATCAACTACGCTCTCTCTGAGTTTGAGATAAAGCTGTGCAGTCACTTCTCCAGAATTGAAACTAGAGGAAAGAATGGCAGGATGGTGCCCATTCTCCTAAGTCCGTCAATGTTGGAATCACTTGTCTGTCTCTGTGAATGCAGAAAGGAATGTGGCGTCCTCGACGATAACCGCTATCTATTCGCCGTACCAGGCGCCATGTCTTTCTATCGCTCGAGTGCTCTTCTCCGAGAGTACAGCAATCTGTGTGGCCTCAAGAATCCACAGGCAATTACATCTACCAAACTGCGGAAACATTTGGCAACTCTGTCCACAGTTCTGAACCTTAGGGAAACTGAGATGGGGCAGCTAGCTGATTTCATGGGACACAGCATCAGAGTACATAGCAAGTTTTATAGGTTACCAGAGAAGACCCTTCAGCTCGCGAGGATCAGCAAGGTGCTGATTGCCATGGAGCAGGGACGAGTTGGTGATCTCCAAGGGAAGAACCTGGACGAAATCCACATTGATCCAAATGGTATGGAGTTTCTGCTGTATTAACCCCTTTTGGTGTTGTATCCATTATGCTATACTTTAGCTGTTGAAAAATAGCAGATGTACAAGCTCATAGTGCTGCTGTGAAAAGCTATGAGCTTGTGTGTGTGTGTATATATATATATATATGCCATTTTATAAAATTCTTGAAAATGTGGCTCAAATCTTTGAATATATATTCTTTCAGAGCAAACGTTTAACCCTAGCGCTGTATTTTATACCCTCTTGTTTCCGACAGCAGGAATAATCACAGAGGCTCTAAGGACAGCGTTTTGGGTGTTACTACACCCAAGCGTTTTGGGTGTTACTACCACTTCCCTGTCTCTCGAAAGTTGGACGTTCTGTCATCCAAAGAAGACTGATCGGTGTCCAAATCTTCATCTGATAAATCTTGGGGCAGGCTGGGGGGAAGACTATTGTGCTGTAACAGGTTGTCAGTTGTCTCGTTGTCAAGGGAGACGGGCACAGGACTGGGCGGGCGCAGAGGAGGTGGAGGCCAGAGAGAAGAGGCTACTGGAGGGCATGGGGGCAGCGTCATCCAGCCAGTTGAGTGGCGACTTGCTGGTCGAATGATCTACAGGGAAGAGAGGACAAGAGCAAAGATTAGTATAGGAATAATGATATAATAATAATAATAATGATATCATAACACTATGAACACAATCCCTGTTACCTTCGTGAGGAGAGGAGAAGCCACTGACGGAGAGGTTGGGAGAACACTACTGTGCTGTAACAGGTTGTCAGTTGTCTCGTTGTCAAGGGAGACGGGCACAGGACTGGGCGGGCGCAGAGGAGGTGGAGGCCAGAGAGAAGAGGCTACTGGAGGGCATGGGGGCAGCGTCATCCAGCCAGTTGAGTGGCGACTTGCTGGTCGAATGATCTACAGGGAAGAGAGGACAAGAGCAAAGATTAGTATAGGAATAATGATATAATAATAATAATAATAATGATATCATAACACTATGAACACAATCCCTGTTACCTTCGTGAGGAGAGGAGAAGCCACTGACGGAGAGGTTGGGAGAACACTACTGTGCTGTAACAGGTTGTCAGTTGTCTCGTTGTCAAGGGAGACGGGCACAGGACTGGGCGGGCGCAGAGGAGGTGGAGGGCAGAGCCGCAGACATGGGTTTCACCTTCTGCAAGAGAGGACAAGAGATCCAGTATAAGTCATTTTACACTTGGTCGCATGCTGAAAATAGCAGATCTACAATCTCACAATACGTCACAGCGCGACACGTGAACTTGTAGATCTGCCATTTTCAGCAAGTATAAAATCAGCCATTATGACGCCACCAAGGCCTGCCAAAAAACATTTAGTCGACTAAATAAACTGTTGATATAGTAGACTAGAAATCGCATGACATTTAGTCGACTGCAATTAGACTAAACATTCCAGGTAACTAAAATGTGACTAAAACTAAATGAAAACTACTCAAGAGACTTTTCACATCCTACCCGGTTTGCATTTAACCACCTCCGCAACAGTCCGTCCATCTTGCTAGTACTTCTACTCCAACATTAAACTGAAAAACAAAACACACACAGTCACCCCCACATACTCCTACTCCACTTTATAAGACTTCTCCACTTCTTATAAACTTTATAAGAACAGGATTATTTTGTTGGGCAGTAAACACTCCAAGGAGCTGTGTGTGACATCACCTTCATGCGGAAGCTAATTTAGCTAAGATAGGTATACGTCAGGGGTGGGCAATTATTTTTCCCAAGGGGCCAAATGAGAAACAGAAAATATTTTGGAGGGCCGGGCCAAAAGGCTGAACTTAATTATGCATAATATCAAATTTATTTCTATATAAATAGCAGTAAATGGCATTGTTTGGCAAAGCAATGGTAAACTAAATGTGAAACATTTGACCCAAATTATAGGCAGAGTGACTATTTTACATCATGATGATGTACAATAAGATCACCCCTCACTTCACATGGGTGTGATTTTTTTACTTTCTACTTTCTACGTTTCCTTTCCCAGTTGAAAACTATGTTTTTGTTTAAGTTACAAGTCCTGTAAATACTAGCATTTTCTTTTAACAATGAGAACATTAGAGGTAGCTCTCTTAATAGTTCCATTCAGAGGACACTGGAGGTGCCACTTTCACAACCCATGGTGCGCTGCTTACTATCGAGAGATGAGTGTTAAGTCACAACCATTAAACAATAACGTTCTGAAAACAATAATAAGCCAACCAGTAATGGTATTGTTGAGACTTGGCAGCCTGGCAGGCGCTGTATGTTGATGTGTGCACGTTCGTTCTGCCAGATTTACTTTGTGGTACAACGGTGTCGATCGACTCGTGTGCCGAAAACAGACGATCCACAAGCTCACGGCGCACCGCCCAAGCTTTCTGAACTTCAGAAGCATGCAATATTCTGGGCGCAACAACGCCATACGGCAGCATCTTAACTTTATTGGCGAGGCGGGTTAAATAAAGCAATGAAGCATAATGGGATTTAACTTGTCCTCCTGCAAGGGAGTTTGGTAATCAAAGCATGCGCCTAAATAAAAGCGATGCTTTTACCCATAAGGTAATTAGAAAGTATGTTTTATTTTCGGATTATCAAGTAATCTTTCACGGGCCGTACAATGCCCAGGCGTTCATATCCATTAGCACTGGTTAGCTGTAGGGATGTTGCACACATGCCTAAAATTGCTCTTATTTGCGCCGCCCAGCTTGTCACACTTCAGGCTGCATGAACAGCGCTCTGGCTCTGTTTTCTGCCCCCTCAATGTCCCCGTTCTCTGTTGTATTTCAATGGCTAGTTGGCGACAAGCCTACAACGGTAGCGTTGCAGTAGTCAAAACGTAAGCGAGTGACAGGCTGACAGCGAGACGAGATTAACACATGTCGATCGTATCAATGCAGAGACCTACATTATTAAATCCATTATTGGCCATTTGGCCTGGAGGGAGAACGTTTACAGCCGCTGTCGCTTCCTCCTCAACCTCCTCCTCGAGTCCCCACACTGGCACGGTAGTTACGGCTATCAAGTTAGCCATGTGCTATCGATGTTTGAGGGTTTTCTCGTCAGCGAAATGTCAACAAACAGAACACGTACGGTGACATGCATGCTGATCTTCCTTAATAATAAAAAAAGGCTTAGCCCATGCGTCCAGTGGCTTTATAGGTATAACTTGCTCAGATCTGGACTGGATTTATTTATGTTTTGGACTAGGTACTGTAGACGCGCAGATGCGATGCGTTGTTTATTGATGATTAAGCCTACAACAATTTATTTATATTGTTAAATGTTGCTTTTTAGTTTGTCTTTTAAAAAGGAGCATATATAAATGTATACCATTCGTCTACCAACTTTAATTATAAACAAGAAGGTGGCCGCACATTCTATAATGTGTTTTACAACATCTTACAAACAATTAAAAGCTATTGTGAAGCTGAATAAAAATCACTTTTACCTGGAAGCGGTTGTCACTGGCAGCATTCTCCAGGGCCATGACGGAGAATGAGCCTATGAAAAAATAAAGGAAGTCAGTCACTGGAATAACAATTTTCTTCTCGTGCACCAAAGATGAAAGTTTGTCCTTTACTCCAAACGAAACGACGGCAACACAATTTGGGTGAGCGAGGCAGTATAGCTACTTACAACCAAGTGCAGTAAATTCACCCCCTCCCCCCACCTATCTGCTGGAGAGGTTTCCAATCGAGGTGCTCATTAGACGCAATTCAACACAGCTGCGCGAAATTGTCTAGCTCACACTAGTATTACTAGGCAAGAAAAGCCAAGAATGCACTATGTACAGACCTGCACAACATCAAATAAAAAAAAATACAGTCAGTCCAAGAAAAAAAAAAAACAGTCCACAGTGATTTAGGCTTGATGCCTGTATATATAAAATATAATACATTTAATAATATAATAAAATACTTATTTTATTTGGAACTTTATTGGTATTGTTTCTACTGTTTTACCACAGGCGAGTTGTGGACTAAAGCATTGTAATAGTTAGTTGAACTGTACAAAAACAATCCGATTCTTATGATAATTACAAAATAGTTCGAAAAGTTACCTTCTCTCTTCTCCTGCCTCCTGCCTCCTTCTTCCTGCTTCCTTGACGGTGACACCGTACGAGCCTTCAGGCTGGCGGGGGTGACGTGTGACTGGGGGGTGTCACCTTTTACCGGTACTGTAACCTGCTAAACTCGCGCTGATTGGCTAAAGTGACACGTGATAGGCAGACTGGGGGGTGTCACCTTTTACCGGTACGGTAACCTGCTAAACTCGCGCTGATTGGCTAAAGTGACACGTGATAGGCAGCACGGCATATTATTGGCTATAGGTGTGTGAAAATGCCTGAATTCACACACTTCTGCAGTTGCATAGTTTTGGTCAGTAGGGGGAGCATATTAACACACTTTTAACACACTTTTCATGATTTTCTATCTCTGTGGGCACTTTTTTAAAAACCAAATAAATTTGCCCTAGGAATACTAGAAACTGTTTTTCTATCAATTTAAATGATAATCCTTCTGGGGACCAGGATTTTGGTGCCCACAAGGATGCAGGTCCCCACGTCGTTGGTGTGTAGTCATAGTTCGATCCCCACAAGGTAGCAAAAGCGCACGCACACACACACACACACACACACACACACACTCTCTCTCTCTTTCCATCTGACGGACCCGTACACATCAGTGGTTAGTGCATGATTCCATCAGAAGAGAAAAAAGGGCAAAATAAACATTTCAGGGCAGACGCCCTGACATGAGTCAGTGGTGTGTGTTGGTAGCATTATGTTTGTCAGCGGTACGTGTGCGTGTTGGTAGCATTATGTTTGTCAGTGAGGAGTGATTGACACGCATGTCTGTCTGCGTGTTGGTAGGACGTGCGTGATTCTCCATATAGTATTTTCACTATGTGTCGTGTTGTGTGAAGTATCTAACCATGATAAGCATCAGCCTCTCCATCATCCTTACCTGTGACCTGGTCGTCAAAGTGGCGGTTGATGCATTGCCACTCCAGGCCGGTGTTGGTTGAACACAGGCATAAGAGCACGATCAGGAAAACGCCAGCAGTCTCCATGATGGAGAAGACGAAGTGTGGATACTGTAGCAAGCAGTGTCTTATACACTACCTGGCTACCGGTAAACAATGCAGGCCTGCATTGGGAGTGTCAGCCCGGAGTGATTTGGTGCCTCAGGCAGGATTTGACCTGGAAGACATTTAGAACATGCTCAGCATTCCATGTGCTTTTCCATTCCACGCCTGCATATGACAGCTTGACCACACACACACACACACACACACACACACACACAAGTACAGGAATACCTTGTTACTGTACAAAGGACATTTAAACACTGCCAGCGCAGTTTGACAGTGGGAGAGCAGCCAGTTACAACGTGCATGGACGGCAAAGCATCGTTACATACAGTACAGCTGACATGTCGGACACAGGACAGCATCGTTACATACAGTACAGCTGACATGTCGGACACAGGGCAGCAGACATAAATCATGGATAAAGGAAACAACGCCTCCTCCAAATTGAGCGGCTTCCTATAATGGCTGAAACTGAGCAATACCTCGCTAACTGCTTGGCTCTCCTTTTGGAAAGGCCGGCCATTTGTAAGCCCCTCACAACCAACTTATGCACATGCCCTAGGCTGCCAAAGATAAAAACTAAAAGTTTACATCTGTAGCCTGTAGCTGTGAGATGGTCTGCATTAGCTGCAGATACTTCAGCACTTTGGTTAGAAAGGCTTCTTCCAGGCTATAGTCAAAGGTACAGCCGACCTCGAGAATGAACACCTCTCTATGGTTTTCATTTACAACAATGACATCAGGGGTGTTAGCTGAAATGTTAGAGAACACAGAATCATCATTACATACAGGTTAAACATCCTCGGCTTCACAGTAGAATGCTTATAAAGCATGATGGAGGACCTGAAAATGGAAGAGAAAATGGAAGAGAAATCCACTATTCTGTCATGCCTACATATGTAAAGGCCCCTGTATACACATGGCAACCATTTAAGATGTGGGACATGGTTTCAGCTATTTGTTCATGGCCATGATGGATACAGTGAGGAGCAGGATTGCCTGGAAACCAGATGGAGAGATTAAGTTTAGAAGGTAGAACCTGTAATCTCGCTTTCAAAGTAAAAACAACAATGACCTCATCAATGGCAACATTGATGAGTGCGCCGGGGGCGTGGTTAAAAGCACAACCTGTGTAGGAATTAATGCGTGGTTGAGAACTCTAGTGTGTGTGTGTGTGTGTGTGTGTGTGTGTGTGTGTGTGTGTGTGTGTGTGTGTGGGTAATGACTGTGACACAGTCCTGTAGCTGAAAGGTCAGAAGGTCAGTCCTTGCAACCACAATGTTTCCAGCCAGACAGGTCTAGTCCAGAATGCCACTTAAGCACTATATACTTTGTTGTACAACAAATAGCAAAGATTGTTGACCTACAAGCTTGTAGATGTTTGGAACATTTTTGAAAGATTTAGAAAGCTTTTGTTTGCCTATAATGCCATGTTGAAAGTGGTTATCACTTAACATACCTACACCCACACAGTATCATTGGTATGAAGTGTAACTGAATATCGCTGTTTTAGTATCCCCACTTAACCCATTAAGACCTGAGTTTGATTCTACAAATGTTATGTTATGGTTATGGCAAAACATATATGGGGGACAAGGGGAGAGCAGCGGACTTGAACTCATGCTTCCTTCATGCCCGAGTGTCCAAGTTGCTCCTTTACACCTGACAGGGGGGAGTTTCCCTGGTTGGACGTAGTGCGTGGAAGGAACACGTTATTCCAACCAGTTCCTTTCCCCTCCATCAGGCGCCCCGGCTGGCCAGGGGGAGGCAGTTTAGAGACCAGGATTACTGCATGTTTTTTGTGAGGGTACCTACCCTAGGGGACACGGGGAGAACATGTGAGGGTACCTACCCTAGGGGACACGGGGAGAACATGTGAGGGTACCTACCCTAGGGGACACGGGGAGAACATGCAAACTCCACACAGAAAGGCCCTTTCGCCAACCCCGCCTTCGGGTATGGGCACTGATGACGCGGAGGAGGAAACACGCCGCCAGCACCCACAGCGTCCCGAGCCGGAATCGAACCCAGGACCTTCTAGCTGTGAGGCGACAGCACTACCAACCGTGCCACCGTGCCCCCGACGTTCCGACGTTTAATGCAAACAATGTAACCGTTCATCACAATTATTTGTGTGACAACGCGGCACCGAGTACGAGCTTGTAGGTCTGCTATTTTTGAAAAATCGTGAAAATGTGGTGCCGGGCTATGAGCTTGTAGATCTGCTATTTTCCCGCCAAGAATGGCTTAAAACAGTACCTGTGGCCTCTCGGTGGCCGGGGAGGCGGGGGACGAGGTGGAGGTGTGGCCACGGGGAGGAGGGGCCTCCGGGGGGTTTCTGATTGGCCAGCTCCGTCATGTAGCCGTTGGGGAGGTTAGCCACGAAGCTACTGTCCGACAGGCTGCAGGGGGCGCTGTCGTTACCGCTGTTGTTGTTCAGGACAGGAGGAGGAGGAGGAGACTGGTAGAGAGAGAGAGAGAGAGAGAGAGAGAGAGAGAGAGAGACATAAGATGTCAGCCAAAAAAATCCCTAGACTGAAAATGATTAAATGACCCCTATGACATCACACACACACACACACACACATTTTAATTATTTTATTTGGATCTGCACAAGAGGCGTAATACAATAGACCCAAACACTGATCAGAATTAGGTTATACATCATATTATGGTCCAACCAGATATAGCTGCTGCACATGCTTAACACACAGAGGGAAAAGATATATATATATATACACACACATTGTTGACATACTATTACTTGACACTACTAGACAGGATGTTTGTTTTGGGTTTTTTTAAGCCACCTAGGGATAAATGAAACAACGCCTTCTCCAGACAGACAGACTGCCCATAGTAGCTGAGACAGAACAGTATTTAGCCAGCTTTTTTGCATTTGTTTTTAGCAATCCACCCAATTGCAAACCCCTGAGCACAAGTTTATTGTGGGAACTGAACAGAACTGAGACACTCACTGGTACAGATTACTACAGAATCTCGCCGACAGGCGTCTTTATTTGTAAACAGACCCGTGGGGTTGGGCTCGAACAAGATAAATCATAGGATCAGAAACAACAAAACAGTCACTGGTGGGAGCTCCAGGCTTTCCCCTCTTTCCCTATAGGGGTGGCGCTGGCCGGCTCTTTCCCTAACCAGGTCCTCTGGATCTGTATGATATTGCGATAATATTCCTCCTGGCCGAGGCGCACTGACGGGGGTTTTCCCTTCCCCGTCTCAACCTCGCCAGTTGCGTGAATCTGGGTTAATGACAGGAGCGCGTTGCCTATGTGGGAAAGAGAGGGTTGGGTTAATGCTTGCCTCAATCTTCACATATACATATCGCTGGTTGTGGGTGTGTGCGTGTGTGTGTGTGAGTCGCTTACCGCCAGAGCATGGCCCGACCTGTCTCTCCGAGCGTCATGTGGGAAGTGAGGGCAGAGGCAGCCTCGCCTACATATTGTCTGTCTGTCTGGCTCCGCAGGTGGTCTTGATTCGTAGTACTCCTGAACTTGAGACAATATGTAGGCGGGGACGTAGCGGCCGTCTACCAGCTGGCCGAGTGGTAGGCGGGGCCTTCTCAGCTGCTCTCTCTCTCCTTCCCACTGGCTCTCTCGGGTCCCACGCTTACCTGGCGGCCTGTTGCCTAGCGACATGCCACACATCCTCCCTCCAAGCTTGCCGGTAGCTCCGGAAGCTTCAGTCTCCTCTTCATACCTCCTGGAGAGCGCGTCTGCGTGCGCTATGTCCTTCCCGGGTCGGTGTTGTACGTCGAACTTATAGTTCTGCAGCTCTAGGAACCATCTGGTGACGCGGTCATTCCTGTCCTTGTTGCGGGACATCCACTTCAGGGGGGCGTGATCCGTGATGACGGTGAACTGCCTCCCCCAGAGGTAGTATCGAAGGTGATGAATAGCCCATTTGATGGCGAGACATTCCTTCTCCACCGTGGCATAGTTGCGCTCGTGCTTGAGTAGCTTTCGACTGACATACGTTACCGGGTGTTCCTCTCCGTTTATGACCTGCGAGAGCACGGCTCCTACCCCCGTTCCCGAGGCGTCGGTGTGAAGGACGAAAGGTTGGCTGAAATTCGGGGCAATGAGTACCGGTTCCTCACATATAGCCGCTTTCAGTGTGTGGAAAGCCTCCTCCGCCTCGGGGGTCCACCCTACGTGGTGGGGCAGGCTCTTCTTGGTCAGGTCATATAGTGGCGCTGCAAGAGTGGCAAAGTCTTTAATACATTTTTGGTAGTAGGCTATGAGCCCCATAAATGATTTCACCTGTTTCTTGGTGATCGGTCGGGGCCAATCCCTCAGCCTTTCCACCTTCTTCCGCTGTGGTTTGACACAGCCTCGTCCCACCGTGAAGCCCAGGTAGTCCGTCTCCGTCAGGCCGATGCGGCATTTCTTGGCGTTGGCTACCAGCCCGGCCTTGCGCAGCGCCCCGAGCACTGCCTCTAGGTGTTGTAGGTGTGACCGCCAGGTGGCGCTGTGGACCACGATGTCATCCAGGTATGCTCCGGCAAAGTCCCTGTGGGGTCTCAGGACCCGGTCCATTAGCCGCTGAAACGTGGCGGGTGCTCCATGGACACCGAACGGGAGGACGGTATACTGAAAAAGGCCCTCCGGGGTGGAGAAGGCGGTTTTTGGCTTGGCCCGTGCCGATAATGGGACTTGCCAATACCCTTTTGTGAGGTCTAGCGTACTGACGAACCGGGCGGGGCCTAGCCGTTCAATCAATTCGTCCGCGCGGGCCATCGGATACGCGTCAAAAGTTGACACTTCATTCAACTTCCGAAAGTCATTGCAAAAGCGCAATGAGCCATCCGGCTTGGGCACTATTACTATGGGACTGGCCCAGGGGCTGTAGGATTCCTCTATCACGCCTAGTTCGAGCATTTGTTTTACCTCGTCCTTGATCGCTATGCGGCGCGCCTCGGGTATACGGTACGGCCGTTGACGGACCACCTTACCGGGGGTGGTTTCGATGTCATGTTCGATGACATGTGTGCGTCCTGGCCGTTCCGAAAACACATCCGCGCACTGGCTAAGCAGCTCCTGTACGTCCTGCCGCTGCGTCGGCGATAAGTCTTCTCCTATGGGGACAGGGGGGGGCGGGGAGAAGGTGGTGAGAGAGAGACGGGGGGGAACAGTGCTAGGCGGATGCCACTTTTTAAGAATGTTAACGTGGTATATCTGAAGTGGCTTTCGCCTGCCTGGCTGTCTCACTCTGTAGTTGACCGGGCCGATGCGCGTCTCCACCTCGTATGGCCCCTGCCACTTGGCAAGAAACTTGCACTCGCTGGTTGGCACGAGGACGAGCACCTGCTCGCCCACCTGGAACTCTCTTACGCGTGCCCCCCGGTTGTAGATGCGCGCTTGATCCCGCTGTGCGCGTTCCATGTGTTCGCGCACCATGGGCCAGATTTTGCGCGCTCTCTCCTGTAGCCTGTCAACATGCTCTATCACACTTCTGTGCGGGGACGGCTGTGTTTCCCACGTCTCCTTAGCTATGTCCAACAGTCCCCGGGGTCTCCTCCCATACACCAATTCAAAGGGGGAGAACCCTGTCGACGCCTGGGGGACCTCTCGAATAGAGAAGAGGACATAGGGGATGAGCTGATCCCAATCTTTTCCGTCTATATCGACCAGTTTTCTGAGCATTTTTTTCAACGTTTGGTTAAAGCGTTCTACTAAGCCATCCGTCTCGGGGTGATAAATAGAGGTGCGGATGCGCTTGATCTTTAGCCATTTGTACAGCACGTTTAGCATGCGTGCCATGAAACATGTGCCCTGGTCCGAAAGAAGCTCCGCCGGTATTCCGACCCTACTAAATAGCATTAAAAGTTCATGTGCGACTGTCTTGGCCGTGGCAGAGCGGAGCGGGATGGCCTCGGGGTACCGGGTGGCATAATCTAATATCACCAGTATGTACCGGTGTCCTCTTGCGGATTTTGGGAGGGGTCCCACAATGTCCATGGCTAGACGCTCAAATGGAGTTTCAATAATAGGCAGCGGTACTAGGGGATTTCTATATGTGGGCCGCGGGGCCGTCTTCTGGCACTCAGGACAACTTTGGCAAAAGACTTCAACAGCCCTCTTAACTCCCGGCCAGTAAAATCTTGCCAGTATACGCTCATAGGTTTTCTGCACGGCGAGGTGCGCGCCTAACTGATGCGTGTGCGCAAGATACAGCACCCGAGTGACATACTGTTTTGGGACTAGGAGTTGCTCTACTTCCTCTTCTCGCTTGTCCCTAACCACCCGGTATAACAGCCCAGCTTTACACATAAAATAGGGGAAAACAAGTACACTCACCCCGCTCTGCTTCTGTCCGTTGATGACGTCCACGCGCTGCCGCGCCATCTCCAAGTTGGTGTCGCTCCACTGTGCTGTAGCGAATTCCCCTACCCTCGGAGAGGAGGGGGTGTCTGCGTTGGGGAACTCCGCAAAGGGGTCCGCTCCTGGGGTGCAGCGTGGTCCGGCGTCCCCTTCGGTGCCTGGGTCGTCAGGGCTGTGGGAGCTGTCACTTCCCGAGGCGTCAGACGGAGCTCCGAATGCTGGGCATGCGGGTCGCGTCCCGCGGGGTGGCCGTGGTCTGCTTCGGCGGCGGCGGCGGCGGCCTGATCGCCTCCCTGGTGGCCTCTCCACGCCGGGGCGCCAGTGGCGTTCGAACAGGGGGCAGTCGTACCCAATCAGCAGGGGGACTGGCAGGGTCGGTACCACGCCCGCTGACACCAGTGTGGTGCCGCGGGTGGTTTGGATATGTATTTCGCACACTGGGTAGTCTCGCTTGTTTCCATGCACACAGCTGACGGGCATGATGGTCCCACTCACCGGCCCGGCATAGTCGGCGTGGACCAACGTCACGGCGCTGCCCGAGTCCAGGAGGGCCTCCGTGTCTACACCGTTGATCCTCACCGGGAGGTTGGTGTGGCCGCGGCGGTCGGTGCCCGTGTGCAGGCAGCGTCTGCCGGCGTCGGTGCTGTTCGCAGAGGGCATCGGGACATCGCCCCCGTGGCGGTCTGGGCAGGACCAGGACAGGTGGTCAGCCTGGCCGCACACGTAACAGCGGCGGGCCTGGTCCTGGTTCCGAGGGCTCTTCTCCTGTTTGCTGGTGCGCTGTCGGGGCGGCGAGCGTCCCCTCCTATCCCGTCCTGTGCGCTCCTCCTGTTTGGGTTTCGCTGCTTCGCTCCTGGTTCCTCTCATGACGTCCAGGGTCACTGTGTAATTCTCTACTAGGTTCACCAGCTCGTCCACCGAGCCGGGGGCGACCTGGGCTACATACTGTCGGGCCTCTGGCGGCAACATTCTGATACACTTATCAATCATTACTCTATCTACGGGGGGTAAGTCTCCTGCTGTCGTTAGCCAGCTATGAGTCAAACGGCCCAGGGCTGCTATTTGCGCGCGTGGTGGTTGGGAGAGATGGAAGGTCCAGTCATGGAAACGCTGTGCGCGTGCCGGTAAGCTGAGGCCCTGGCGAGCGAGTATTGCGATCTTTAGCCGTTGATAGTCTCGGGAATCAGCGAGGGACAAATCTCCCCACGCCCGTTGTGGTTCCCCGGTGAGAAACGGCGCCAGGATGTTGGCCCAGTCAACCACTGGCCAACGCTCTCGAGCCGCGGTGCGCTCAAACAAGTCAATGTACGTCTCGATGTCATCTTCTGGCGTGAGTTTAGTGAGTACTTCGGCTGGGTTGCGTGCCACGTTAGCCTCCCTATGGAAGTGGCGCACTAACTCATGGACAGAGGCTTGTAAATTGTTTTGGCTCTGGAGGAGCGCTTCGATCGCTGGGTCCCTATCCATCTGTCCCAGAGAGGTCGGTGCGGTTCAGTTCGTGAAAAGCCCACTATTCTCCACCACTTGTGGGAACTGAACAGAACTGAGACACTCACTGGTACAGATTACTACAGAATCTCGCCGACAGGCGTCTTTATTTGTAAACAGACCCGTGGGGTTGGGCTTGAACAAGATAAATCATAGGATCAGAAACAACAAAACAGTCACTGGTGGGAGCTCCAGGCTTTCCCCTCTTTCCCTATAGGGGTGGCGCTGGCCGGCTCTTTCCCTAACCAGGTCCTCTGGATCTGTATGATATTGCGATAATATTCCTCCTGGCCGAGGCGCACTGACGGGGGTTTTCCCTTCCCCGTCTCAACCTCGCCAGTTGCGTGAATCTGGGTTAATGACAGGAGCGCGTTGCCTATGTGGGAAAGAGAGGGTTGGGTTAATGCTTGCCTCAATCTTCACATATACATATCGCTGGTTGTGGGTGTGTGCGTGTGTGTGTGTGAGTCGCTTACCGCCAGAGCATGGCCCGACCTGTCTCTCCGAGCGTCATGTGGGAAGTGAGGGCAGAGGCAGCCTCGCCTACATATTGTCTGTCTGTCTGGCTCCGCAGGTGGTCTTGATTCGTAGTACTCCTGAACTTGAGACAATATGTAGGCGGGGACGTAGCGGCCGTCTACCAGCTGGCCGAGTGGTAGGCGGGGCCTTCTCAGCTGCTCTCTCTCTCCTTCCCACTGGCTCTCTCGGGTCCCACGCTTACCTGGCGGCCTGTTGCCTAGCGACATGCCACATTATGGACATGGCCCAGACTTCCAAATACAAGGACAATAAGTTGACAGTTATATCCCAAGGCCATAATACGTTCCACCAGAAGCTGATATTTCATAAGTTTGGATGTAAAACAAGTGTCCATATACAAATCAAATGGGCAGCCTATTTCAAATATAGTGACAGTTTTTCTAATTTCATTGATGAACACAATATCTGGGGTATTTGGAATATCTTGTAGTGAACTGACATGCGTGTCATTGTGATCAAACCAGTCTATTTTTACAATGCTGTGTTTATACATTCTTGTTGTCCTGTCCTGTACTCCTCTGATCTTGTCTGAGACCAGTTCCACCAGACGGTCATGTCTGGCAATGTACAGTCCTTTATGGTGGCTGCAACCATTTAAGATGTGTGCGACTGTTTCTTTGTCATGTGGTACTGGATGTAGGATGCAGTGTGGGTCGTGTGCTGATGGGTACCAGGTTGCCAAGTTGAACTTGGTCGGCAACACCTGTAAACGGGCTTTAATAGTGAAAATGAGAATGTCCTCACCTATGGTGTTATTTGACAGTATAGTGTGAGATAATGAGTGGTTTGCAAAGGGAAGAAGAGCCAGTTTTCCCTGCAGCCTCAGACTGCTCCAGTGTTGTGCACTTTCTGATCGTTTCATTCCTAGAATGGTGGCTCTTGCGGTCGCGGATTTGATTGACAGTTCATGGTGCGCACCGTCCTGCTCGTAGGTCGCACATGCATGGACACGCGGATCTATGATGATGCTGTTGTTGAGCGCAGCAGTTGTTGTATCAGGCGCCGCCCACTTTAACTGTAATCCTGATCGCTGGCATAGATCATTAAGATCCATCCAGTCGGACCGCACACCGAATCCAGCGGCTTTAATGTCCAATTTACCATTCGCCTTAGTCTTGAATCCAAGGAACTGCGTCTCGTTCTCCAGCGCGGATGGTACTTTACGTCGCTGCATGTGTTGAATGAGTGACTCACGAGCCATTTCCCTGACCGTGGGGTCATCGCTGTTGAGCATATTTATAAGAAAATCTATAAGAGGCACTCGTACCAATGTTTCCACATCAAAGAGCGGTATCCAACAGTGCTAAACCTGGGATTAGTCAACACCTTAATCACGTTATTATGTGACCCATCAAGTCTGCTTTTAAAGCTGAGCACGAGGTTTCTCAAGAGAGCCTGGAAGGTGGTTAGACCAGAGTCGCAGAAGAGCTGACTAGCACTGCCACCCCTAGGCTTCTTCAGGAGAATCCTGAGAGCATCGTTATAAGCCACCTTTAGCTTGCCAGACTCTTTTTTTATAGTTCACCCATAAGGGGGCTGTATACAATTTACAATTTAGGCATTTAGCAGACGCTCTTAATCCAGAGCGACTTACATTAAGCAAGAACAAAAGCATGGGAATACATCACATAAAAACATTTATCAAGAAACATGCGTAAGCTAAGAAAGTAACAGTGGAATATCTATATAATGAAGCTATACATCTACACTACTATGCTATACATATGTACTATGACGTGCTATGACTACATACAATGCAATTATAGTGCTGTCTACATAACATGCTATAAGTCTGTATCAAATGCTATCTAAGTCTACAGAAATGCTATCTAAGGGGGTGGGGTAAGTGCCATGGGCCATGATGGAGTCTGAAAAGGTGGGTTTTCAGACTACGGCGGAAGATTGGGAGTGATGCTGCAGTTCTGACTGCAATGGGAAGTTTTGGAGCCAGAAGGGAGAAGAGTTTGGGACGTGTGGAGCGTTGTCCCGGCGTTTTTAGTGAGGGTACTTCCAGCTTCCCTGCGTTGGCTGTATACAGCGGGGTGCAGTACGCTCTAAATAGGTTCACCTTGACCTCAACTGAACAGTAGTGAAAGTTCCTGGCTAACATATTGGCTTGGGCATTCTACGCTGTCTATACATGTCAGCACAGATCAGCCATTTTCAAATGTATGGCTGTAGTGGTGAATGAACAATGTAGGCCAGCATGTTTTGTAATAATAATCCAAATCTGCAAAAGTATAGCTAGTAGTTAAGTTTTCAAATAAATAGTGGAGTAGGCCTATATTTCCCACACTATAAGTCAGTATTAAAATGTCATTATTTACTTTCCACCACTGTTTGGAACACCGTTGGCTTCTCAAGGACAAACATTCCTCACATTGTCCAATAAACAGTCCTATTAAAACACTAATGTTTAACCCATTTTGGGGCAGGAACCCCTTTGTGTTTTAAACATTTTGTTATAATTTAGCTATGGAAAAATAGCAGGAACCCTCCTGGAACAACATGCTTTCAGATGGGGTTCGTCGGCCAATTACATGATATATTTCTGGTTGTCCTCGACATGAATCTGTTTGGGATGGAACCACTGACATGGAAACATGGGGGGTTTTCAGAAAACTGTCATGATTCAGAAGGCATTTGTAGAATTTTACAGTATTGTATTGTATTGTATTGTATTGCACTGTACTATATTCTGCCTTGTGAAGCACTTGAGTGAATGAGAATTGTTTTTAAATGTGCTATTTAACCCATTTTGACCTGAGATCAGATTCAAAAAATGTATTCTACGTCCTGACAGTTTTCTGAAAAAGCTATGTTTCCATGTCAGTCGTTCTTTGATTAAAAAAAAATAGCAGACCCACAAGCTCATAGCACGCCACTCGGTGCCGTGCTATGAGCTTGTAGATCTGCTATTTTTTTCAATAGCTAAAGCATAACATAATGCTAACACCAAAATGGGCTGGATAAATGTATGATTTGATTTGATGTTATGCTTAGCTGTGATTGGTCACTCACCCGCTCCGGGTGACCAGACACTGACGGAGGTCCAGCTTCCTGAAGATGTCCTCCAGGGTCTCCATGTGGGTTTGGTCTGTGAGGTTCAGGATGCGACGCAGCTTCAGGGGCTGAGGGTCCTCCAGGGTCTCCATGTGGGTGTGGTCCGTGAGGTTCAGGATGCGACGCAGCTTCAGGGGCTGAGGGTCCGAGGCGGGCAGCGCCGGCCCGTCCTCCGTGAAATACACCACGGAGCTGCTGACCACGCCCTCCTGCTTCTGACGGGCGTTCTCTGCAGAGAGGAGGGGAACCGAACCGGGTCAGGTGGGTTTGGGACCAAACGCGGTTTATTTAAACCCATTTTGAGGGCGGGAACCCCTTTTGAGGTTTTAAAGCATTAGGTTATACTTTAGATGTTGAAAAAAAGCAGATCTACAAAGCTTGTAGGTCTGTCTCTGGGACCCCCGATTTATGTTGTAAAATCAAAGTTCATTTATCTCAGAGTGTATTTTTGAAAAGTCGTGCAAATGTTTGAATATAAATATATTCTTTCAGAGCCAAAGTTTTTAACTCAGATCTTTGCTTCTGGGGAGGTCTCTGGAACATGTTTTCAGATGGGGGTCCACGACCAAATGCAGATAATTCTAGGGGTCCTTGACATGAAATAGTTTGAGAACCACTGATATTAGAAACATAGGGTTTTAACCCTGTGAGAACCACTGATATTAGAAACATAGGGTTTTAACCCTGTGAGAACCACTGATATTAGAAACAGGGTTTTAACCCTGTGAGAACCACTGATATTAGAAACATAGGGTTTTAACCCTGTGAGAACCACTGATATTAGAAACATAGGGTTTTAACCCTGTGAGAACCACTGATATTAGAAACATAGGGTTTTAACCCTGTGAGAACCACTGATATTAGAAACATAGGGTTTTAACCCTGTGAGAACCACTGATTTTAGAAACATAGGGTTTTAACCCTGTGAGAACCACTGATATTAGAAACATAGGGTTTTTCAGAACCGTCACATTTGTAGAATCGTCCTCAGGTCAACATGTATTCTGTCGCTATAGTTTGACCAATTAAAATACTCTTTAAATAATCAATATATTTAACATCTATAGAACAAAGAATCACCTGCACAGAATGTCTTGACAGAAAGGAGCTCATAACAACATGTCTACGGTGGATTTTTATGAAACAAATGTGACCAGATTTAGCTGAGACTGCCATCGTGCAAATTACAGCTTTTCACCAGAGGAGAAAAACTTTTCTCTTTTTTTTACAAAATGAGTTAATAGCACAGGCAGACTCTTCACATACTAGAGCATGTCTGAATTAAAGTGTCAGAGCTGAAATGTAAATATGTAAATATAAAAGAAATGCCCAAACATGTAGCTAGGTGTAATGTTGGGGACCACAGAAGACATGTAAATATGAAATAAATGCCTAAACATGTAGCTAGGTGTAATGTTAGAGACCACAGAAGACATGTAAATATGAAATAAATGCCCAAACATGTAGCTAGGTGTAATGTTAGAGTCCACAGAAGACATGTAAATATGAAATAAATGCCTAAACATGTAGCTAGGTGTAATGTTAGAGTCCACAGAAGACATGTAAATATGAAATAAATGCCCAAACATGTAGCTAGGTGTAATGTTAGAGTCCACAGAAGACATGTAAATATGAAATAAATGCCTAAACATGTAGCTAGGTGTAATGTTGGGGACCACAGAAGACATGTAAATATGAAATAAATGCCTAAACATGTAGCTAGGTGTAATGTTAGAGACCACAGAAGGCATGTAAATATGAAATACATGCTTAAACATGTAGCTAGGTGTAATGTTAGAGACCACAGAAGACATGTAAATATGAAATAAATGCCTAAACATGTACAGGTAGCTAGGTGTAATGTTAGAGTCCACAGAAGACATGTAAATATGAAATAAATGCCTAAACATGTACAGGTAGCTAGGTGTAATGTTAGAGTCCACAGAAGACATGAAATAAATGCCTAAACATGTAGCTAGGTGTAATGTTAGAGACCACAGAATACATGTAAATATAAAAGAAATGCCCAAACATGTAGCTAGGTGTAATGTTGGGGACCACAGAAGAAATGTAAATATGAAATAAATGCCTAAACATGTACAGGTAGCTAGGTGTAATGTTAGAGTCCACAGAAGACATGTAAATATGAAATAAATGCCTAAACATGTAGGCTACAGGTAGCTAGGTGTAATGTTAGAGTCCACAGAAGACATGAAATAAATGCCTAAACATGTAGCTAGGTGTAATGTTAGAGACCACAGAAGACATGCAAATATGATACATATCTCCGAAACTGGTGGGTCAAACTGAACAACCAATATGTCCATTTGAAGCTATGATTCCCTGCTTTCATGACATATGGCGTCTTACTGGTAAATAAGATGTTGAGGGTAAAATGGCCCGAGAGATTAGGGGCTCCATTTTCGGCACCGCTAAACCCCTTATCCCTAGAATTTGCCTTTTTTTTTACTATTTTGAAAAGTTCAACTAGCCAATCCACATTGACACGTTGTGAGCTTGTAGACTGGCCACGCGTGCGTGCGTGTGTGCGTTGGCTCACCTGTTCGTTCACAATCGTGTTGAACAGTTTGAAGGCCTTTCTTTCCTCCTCGTGTTCTGCTGCGTTTCTTCCTTCTGCAGATGGACAGCGTCTCCCCTCCTAAAAAAATTAAATCAAATCAATTCAAAGTCAAATTTAGTCAAAAATGCAAGGTCGACATCAGTCAGGGGTCCTTGAGGGGGGTTCCAGGGGGTCCCCAGCAAAAGTTTTTTATTCTCTTAAACATTTCTTCAACATAGTTGTTTGTTTACTTTAGACCATGTGGTGTCAAACGGGTTGAGAATCACTGGGTGCATCCCTCCATTCCGACATGCTGCCATTCCGACATGCTGCCATTCCGACATGCCCCCATTCCGACATGTTGCCATTCCGACATCCCCCCATTCCGACACATTTTAGTCCCACCATTCCGACACATTTTAGTCCCACCATTCCGACAGTCCACAAATCTTAAATGTATTTTCAAGGCAATTTTTTAAGGGGTGTGTAGCAACTGTAAATAATGTAATAATCAGCTCATAATGTAATTAAAAGACGAGCACATAACTTAATAGATTTTTCTATAATGTAATAATGTGTTACATTAAGAACCTCCACATAGGCGACTCATACTGTGATAAAACTTCATAATGCAATAATGTCTTTATAATATATGAGCTGATTATTACATTATGAGTTTTATTACATTTTAGTCATATTGACCATGATACTGACATGACACTGACATGATACTGACCATGATACTGACATGATACTGACCATGACACTGACCATGACACTGACATGACACTGACCATGACACTGACATGATACTGACCATGACACTGACATGACACTGACATGACACTGACCATGACACTGACATGATACTGACCATGATACTGACTATGACACTGACATGATACTGACATGACACTGACATGACACTGACATGACACTGACATGACACTGACCATGACACTGACATGACACTGACATAACACTGACCATGATACTGACATGATACTGACCATGATACTGACATGACACTGACCATGACACTGACATGATACTGACCATGACACTGACATGATACTGACCATGATACTGACATGACACTGACCATGACACTGACCATGACACTGACATGATACTGACCATGATACTGACCATGACACTGACATGATACTGACCATGATACTGACATGACACTGACCATGACACTGACCATGACACTGACCATGACACTGAGACATGACACTGACCATGACACTGACCATGACACTGACATGATACTGACCATGACACTGACATGATACTGACCATGACACTGACCATGACACTGACATGACACTGACATGATACTGACCATGATACTGACATGACACTGACCATGACACTGACATGATACTGACCATGATACTGACATGACACTGACCATGACACTGACCATGACACTGACATGATACTGACATAACACTGACCATGACACTGACATGATACTGACCATGATACTGACCATGACACTGACATGATACTGACATACTGTATATGCCTATCATCTTCAGAAATAATCAAATATAAGCAGGATAAACCATTTGTACTATAATCAATAAAAAATAAATAAATAATAATAAATAATAATATTTATATTAATATAAATAATAAAAATAAATAAATAATAATAAATAAATAGTTGTAAACCATGTCATAATGGTCAGTATCATGTCAGTGTCATGGTCAGTATCATGTCAGTGTCATGGTCAGTGTCATGGTCAGTATCATGTCAGTGTCATGGTCAGTGTCATGTCAGTGTCATGGTCAGTGTCATGGTCAGTATCATGTCAGTGTCTGGTCAGTGTCATGGTCAGTGTCATGTCAGTGTCATGTCAGTGTCATGGTCAGTGTCATGTCAGTATCATGGCCAGTATCATGTCAGTATCATGTCTCAGTGTCATGGTCAGTGTCATGGTCAGTGTCATGTCAGTATCATGTCTCAGTGTCATGGTCAGTGTCATGGTCAGTGTCATGTCAGTATCATGTCAGTGTCATGGTCAGTGTTTATATTAATATAAATAATAATAAATAATAATAAATAATAATAAATAACAATAAATAACAATAATAAATAAATTAAATAAATTAAATAAATATAAATATAAATATAAATATAAATATAAATATAAATATAAATAAATAATAATAAATAATAATATTTATATTAATATAAATATAAATAATAAATAAATAGTTGTGAAAGTGATCTGTCGGAATGCTGGGACTTTTTCTGCCACGGGTCCCTGTCGGAATGGTGGGACTTTTTTCTGTCGGAATGGTGGAATGTTTAAAAATATGGAGCATACCACCATTCCGACAATTAGAAGTCAATGTAGGAGTGGCAGCATGTCGGAATGGAGAGTGAACACCACGCAAGCTCACAGTATGTAGCCTCCACATACTGGCACGCATTCCGTGCGTATATGGCCCTTTAGGCCTACACTCATTCCTGCAGAGCAGAGGAGCTGATCGAGGAACAGCATTCAGGTCTTTATTGCACTTTTTATTCACTCATTTTGTCATTTTTAGTTTTTATATTTGGCAATTTTTTTTTGGAATAGATTAAAAGTGTTTAGCTTGTTTAAGGTGACTTTATTTGGATTTCGGGAATAAGAGTGACATTTAAGTTTGGAAGCACTTTGTACTTTGAAGTACTGTGGACATTTTTGCTGGAAATCATGCACACTTTTTTCGTACAATCAAGGCCCTCGCCGGGAAACAGCTCCGAGACCCTTCTCTCGATTTGCAATTGCAACTCACATGCGGAGGTGTGTTTATTCTGAAATTAATTAAATGCACAGAAAGCTGTTCCATTTTGCCATTTTGCCAGACTATTAACGTCTCCCTTGTCTTCCTGCAGTTGAACTTAAACCATGATGACCTGTTCTTTCCTTGAACACATTTGAACTTGAGTTTCACTCGCACAGAAAACGGGTAAGCTTGCATTTAGAAATTATGTTTATTGCAAAAAAAATAATAATGACAGTACTATATTGCTGTAAACTTTTTTAAATTAAAAAAATCATATCAAACATGAAAAAAAAAAAGAGTGCTCGTGCATGAGGTCAATCACTTTTTCCGCCTCGGACCACGCAGGCGTGGACCTCGGCCACGGGAAGGACCAGGAGTCGGAGAACTATATCGGCGACGGGCCGCTCTGGTGGTGCTGGGGGAAGAGCGAGGTTCCGCTGGTGGTGGTGCGGCTGGTGGCGGTGCCGATGGAGCTGGAGGTGCGGGCGGAGGTGGAGGGGCTTGGGCCGTCGGAGGAGGGTGCCTTAACGACCCCATATGAGCGAGCCGCTCCCACGCTACAGCGCAGCGCTCCATGGCGTTAGCGCTGCGCTCGAGCGCTTCGGCGGCCCGCTCATGTGAGGCAACGAGCCGTCCCAGACTGTTCTCAATCATTTGGAACCCCGCCTGCTGTATGTCCAGGAACGGTGCATCCCCGTCCCTGGACAGTGCACAACGGGGTCCCCGCCTGGGACGACTCGCGGCCTCGGTCGCTGCCCTAGACACACTCCCCGACGGTCCTTCCCCCGGGTCCACCTCCTCCTCCTCTCGCTCTTCCCCCGCTTCTGGCTCCGACCCGTCAACCTCCTCCTCCTCCTGGTCGGAAGCAGCTACGTTGGAGTCAGCCGAGGAGCCATCTGTGGAATTAATAATGAATGAAATTAGCTGCAGCCTGCATTGTTTGACTGCATTCGTTGCAATAAATTTAATTTTGGAAATTTGTGTGATGTTGTCTCATTCCTTTCCAATGGGTAAATGTTGTTAGCTATATGCTATGGATCCACATGTGATTTCTCATTGTGAGATTGGCCATTATTATACTATTTATTAGCCATGCTATGTTACCGAGATGTGTATTCTCCCACATTACACCACCTGGTGTATAGGCCATGCAAATTAAAACTGAAGGCAGCTAAATCCAACGACAAAATAAGGAATTGGGATAAGATAACCACACGAAGAAAAACAAACAAACAAACACATGAATCTTCTGAAATCCAATTGTTAAAAAAACCTGAAAGAAACTGATGCCTTCCACTCTTTTTGGACTTATAGCCAATAACCCGTTTGATATTATTTAATTTCAAAATATATCTATAGCCATTTCCACCGTATATACGTGTAGAATTTACTAAATGTGAATTTAGACAGGTAGTTGACTGCAAGCTTGTTGAAGCTGACAAACATTGCAGTCCAAAAGCGTGTGGTTATTATCTTGACCAATTATTATTATTTTTTCGTTTTGATAACGAAATAACTGCCTTCAGTTGTTTTAATTTTATGGAATTGCGTGGCATGCATGCGCCTATACACTCGGCCATCATAAACCAGGTGGTGTTAATTTGGGAGAATGCTCTCTACGGTTCTACCCCCAAATAATAAGTGGAATTGGAAGGAAATTTAATTACCAGATACCCCGCCGACCTCAACCCCACCGAAACCCTCTACGCTTTCGGCGATGAGGGTAGAGGCGGCGAGATCCTCGGCTGGTGTGAGAACCTCCAACGTAGCTGTTCCTCCTCCCGTGGCCGACTGCTGCCGTCGGTTTGCGGCGACCTTTGGATTAAATAATCTATTGTCAATTTCAATATAAGGCAATAGGCCATGGAGAGCCATGCACCTCTATTAATCCCCAAGCCATTCTGGTCAATGTCAATATTCAACTCAAGTACTCAACATACCTTCTGTTTGCTCGTCCTCCGGAGATCAGCAAACCTTTTTTTTATTTGTGCCACACTGCGGGTGACTCCGGAGGACGAACAGACGGCCACCGCAACCTCAGCCCACGCCTGCTTGATGTGGTCGAGGCGGGGAGCCTGGGTACGAGTCCCGTATATGGCTTGTTGGCGTGCTTTGACCTCATGCACGAGCACTCGAACTTCTTCGGCGGAGAAGCGCAGAGCCCTCCGCCGATTCGGAATGTTCTCCATGTCCGCCATCATAATAGCTTTGCACAGACCGCAGGTGATCAGCTGACTTTTAAAGGGAATGGCATGATTGGCTGGAAGGAGAAAACGCCCTAAACACGCCCATGACTAATTCAAGGTCGTTTTGCGCACTCCACGGGGTGTCGAAAGCGCTTAAAATTTAAAATGCTTAAAATTGCAATATGACATACCCCAAGCCCCCAGCTCATATTACTGTAATCTTATATGTCATATTATTGGACTTCCATAATAGAGGCCTATGGCTCATCAACTCCGGGGGTGCGTGGTAACAAGAAGATAATAGTTATAAGAAGATAATAATAGAGCTGATTACTCTCCCATAGAGATCTATTAAAATAATATTTTAATATATCTCTATGGGAGATAAATATTATTTATATCAATTATTCTAAGCCTAGAATCAATCCATCCAAATGACCACAACACCTCTGATTCTGAGAAAACAAACAAACAAGATTGCATATTTAATTATATGATTTACTACATTTAATAAATGCTCTTTGTTTAGCGTTTTTCAATTTCATTTATTCACAGAATCAGATGTTTTATGGTCATGATTCTGGAAGGCTTGATTCTAGGCTTAAAATAATTGATATAAATATGTGAATGCATTTAAATATACACGTTTTAAATAAATATATAAAAAATGTTGGAAAAAAATGAATGGTCGATTTTTTTTTCAGTGAGTCCAGAAAACCACGCCCACTTCTATGTTCTATAGTATAGAACATAGAAGTGGGCTAGGGTACACAGCAGAATGTCGTACGCAAAAAAGAGCAGATCTACAAGCTAACAACGTGTAGAGGCTCGATGCATTTTAGCTTGAAGATCTGTTCCCCTTGCTTCCACCGCACCGCCCTCGGCCCTCCCCCTTTTAGCACTATGTGCTCATGTGCTGCTGTGTCCTGTGTGTCTGTTGTTCCCTCGCAGTCGCAGGCAGCACACAGCGTCAAAGTGAACGCAGTATGATAGCGTCCCCGACACGTTGAATACTAAACTTATTTGTAAAGTTCGAACGCCAACTTTTAACCAAACGTGGGAGAAACACTGTGCACGGCTGCATGCACAAATAAAGAGTGCACTCGTGCACGCACATGACGGATTATTATCGATCAAAACAATCCTTAGCGTCGCTTACAAAAACATGTGTTGCACAGCATGAATGATACGTAATCAGTTTAATCACCGACCTGGCTGGATAAATATCACTATGACAAAGTGTCAAAATGTTTAGTGCCGCTGTCAAAACATGACACAAAAAGCCACAGTTTTGAAGGAAGTGGGTCCTAGACAGGGCTTTGACGCTTAGCTCATGGATGCATGGATGATAGACAGACTTTTTTATCCTGCTGTTCTATCATGGGATATTCGATGCAGGGCAAGATGCTCGATTGTGAATTAAATTGTAACATTCTCCTTGGCTTTGACTACTTCAGACAGAACATCTGACACACAGCTACAGTAGACTATTAATTTACCAAGCTGGTAACTTACTCGGCTGCCTACCATTGCTCGTTAAGCAGGTCACACAATGGATATGGACCACTGATATTTATCCAGCCAGGTCGGTGATTACTTATCATTCATGAAGTGCAACCGTGTGCAACACATGCTTTTGTAAGCGACGCTAAGGATTGTTTTGATCGATAATAATCCGTCATGTGCGTGCGCGAGTGCACTCTTTATTTGTGCGTGCAGCCGTGCAGTGTTTCTCCCACGTTTGGTTAAAAGTTGGCGTTCGAACTTTACAAATAAGTTTAGTATTCAACGTGTCTGGGACGCTATCATGAAGAACTCGTATGACTGACTCGCATCTTAATGACACCCTCAGACTGGCAATCACTAAATATGAACCAGATTTCCAAACGCTTGCAGATAAAGTGCAGTCACTGAGTCACAGCAGTCTCATTAAAGGTGGGCTGACCCTGAGAGTATGTCACCATATCTGTGCAAATATATATGGTCATGTTATGCTTATGTCATTTGAACATCTGCCAATGTGAATATTCATTGAAATGAGAAACAAAATATTGTGCTGTAAAAGCAATTCATGTCCTTTGCATTTTGTTTTATTAAAAAAAAACTCAACAAATAAGTTTATTTGTATTTTTGTCCTAATACTTTTTATTTCTAATACATTTGTCTTAATATTATTTGACATTGATAATATAACTTACTATAACTATTTATTCTAATTTAAGCTTTAGTCTTTGTGTGGATGTGTGTATGTACATGCATTGAGCCTGTCAGAAATAGCAAAAAAACAAGTGTTTTAGTGGTAGATCTTGGCTTACAATTGGGAATAAAATGGCCTCTTGGGCTTGAAAAAGTTGGTTACCACTGTTCTATACTGTGAAGTCATCAAAGTCTATCTTCACTAAATCATTTTAATATAAACTATAATATAAACCATTTGATGAATCACATTAACAAATCTCACCTGCACAATATGTTGTTGTTCCTAATGTGTTGTTTTTAAACGTGCAAATTAAAAATAAATTAATCCTATGCATCATAGGAATTTTATTCTTTTTATTCTAAATCCAGCTAATCCATCTTTTTTCCATTCCCTCCTTTCTTCTTTATACTTCCTGCAGTACATAAATATATATATGTATTGATGAATTGAAAATGCAGGACCGGAGGACGCTGATGTAAACAAGTCTTGGTTTACAACACTGATGATGTTTCCAAGTTCATGATGTTTAATTAACTGAAGAACTCTGGAAGTGTTGCAGTACCAGTGACAACCAGGAACAGACTGAAGAACTCTGGGAGTTGTAGTAACCTACCAGTGACAACCAGGAACAGCCTGGGTGAAGACCACCAAGAGGGTGGTGACATTTGGAGAGACAGAGGACGGCCGGAGAGGGTGGAGAGGGTTGGCAGCCCAAAACACTTCTTCTGTGAGGAGGAACCCAAAGCGCTTAAAATTAGCCTCGGTGCAGCTTGAGAGGCTGGCTGTATAGCTGGAGTTGTACCGAAGCTGATGCCACTTGGACACAGGACAGAGACAGTGGAGAAATGGCAGCGCCTCGGAAATTAAATGCCATTGACAACAAATGGAGAACTTATGTCATATATGTAGTCAAGCAAATTGGCCATTTTGTCCTAACACAAAACAAAATTAATGAATCTGAAAATGAATCATGTCTCTGAGCAAATCAGTATTTATTTGTTAAATTACCATTGACAATGAATGGATAATGTACATCGTGCCCTGTTCTGATGCTTTCAATGACATGATGATGGAGAAGGTGACACAGATCACAGATAGTTGTCACAGTGGAACACACAAAGCACTAGTCTAGCACTAACATACTTTGTAGTAAGTAGAACTAAATGTTCTATTCCTCTATATTTTTAATTTGCTATAACCAGTGTTGACCGCTGATGTCAACACTGTGAACAGTCGTTGTGTTGTTCAATTGATTAGACTTGATTGTTTTTGTCCAAAATCAATAGCTGAATGAGTTGACTTGAAATGTTCTGCTGAACTTAATAAACATTTGTCGATTAGGATATATTCCTGTCTGTTGTTATTTAATTGGGCCTACTTAGTCAAACTTACTTATACTTATTTTTTTGTAATAGTATTTGGCTGCCAGCATTATAAATGCAATGTGAATATACCCCTACACACTGAGGCTACTTAACAGCCTGCATTCCATGTGAGGAGAGTAACAGCTCTGACGCTGTCAATGACATGATGGAGAAGGGAAAACTAAAGAAACCTGTTCATTGTTGCATGCTAAATGCAACAGTTTCATTGCAACAGGACTTTCTGATCTGCATAATAAACAACACTCACAGTAACGAGACATTATAGCAGATTGTTCTTCCATAGTATTATTTGCATTGGAATGCAGCCATTGCTATGCAGTGTGAGTGTCTGATTGCATGTGATCACCGCTCAGATGGAGGCTCAGGTCTTAACCATTGTTCTTAGTGAATGTGCGAAGCACCATTCATTCAGGTTCATCAGGTTACGTTTAGACCGAAACGTGCGCAAGCAGAGCGCGCAAGTACTTTCGACCGCTACAAACTGTCAAATCTCACTAATGACTACTTGTGCCTGATACGGCAGTGGTGCCAGAATGAAACAATGGTAATTGTTTTTATACACTTCAGAAACATAATGTTGTAATGAATACGTAAGTGACGACTTTGGGTGGTGACGTATATGTCAATCAGTGCCTCCCAAGACTAAAACATATCGTTATTACGTCACCATTGAAAACCAATTACATTCTGGCATTGGGTCCTTTAATCCACATAATTATTTCTTATGTCATCATTGAGGGCTATACATATATACTATGTATATAATGTAATTTGTAAATTGATTAGCGGCATACTGTGGTTACTTTGCGCCGTACGCAGTCCCAGCCAACCCGCCACGTTTGATGCGTATGCACCGTCCCAGCAAACTGTGCCTGATACGGCAGTGGTGCCAGATTACATACTGTATACACAGGAGCATTGCCTTTAATCCTCCCAACACTAAAACATATCGTCATTACGTCACCATCGAAAACCAATTACACTCTGGCATTGGGTCCTTTAATTACATATTTCTTACGTCATCATTGAGAGCTATACATATATCACTCATTCTTGAGATGAGGGACAAAAGTGGAAAAAACACACATAAGAGCCTTATTTATGTTAAAAATAAATGAATTCATAAAAATAAAAGCACTTGCAAAGTTAAGTGTAATACAGTTGTGTATTATTATGCCATTCATTTAATTATAATTGTTTTCATATGCCATCTGAATTAGTTAAAAGCAGGCCCTGTACCCAAAAAGCCAGGCCTGTATTTAGCCTGTCCCCAGCAAGTGGCCACAATTTCAAACTGCCAAAAAAGTGTCTAATACTGTCACAATCACATAAATATACATACTAAATTAAAGTATATAAGTATATAAAACATAGCAAACAATATACACAGTTCATTTCTATTAAATATCTCATATCAAATGTGTGTCCCACGTCTCCGTCAACTCCGTCAGTTTTTTTAAAAGTCTTAAATTAATCAGAAAATATTGTCGACAGATTTAGCCTGAAGACTTCTTTTCCAAGTCCTGTTTATATTTGTTGCAACAGTGGAGCACCTGGTCTGACAAGCATTCAATTGTTTGATATGTTAAACAAACAATGTTGATATCAATGTGGTCACAGCTTTTACATGTCAACTCCGTCAGCACATTATTATGATCTTTGTTAAGAATTCCAAAATAATGTTTATTATTTTAGTTTAGGGGTTAGGTTTAGCTAACAAATTAAGCAAAAACAAAATGGCTACATTGGACTACAGAGGGTTAAGATGAAAACAAATGCCATTTTGTCAACTTAGTATAGGACCTGACTAAGATATGTATGCACTTCATTTAGGAGAGAATATCGCAACTGTTCTTGACTAATATGAACCCCGCGAACAACTTGGGAACTGTGAACAATTCTCTATCCGGGGCGAAATACCCGAAAATGACCACGCCCTTTTAAAAATGACCGCTACTTCAAACATGGCTCTATTTTCTAAACCGTTGGAGCTACAGATTTTCTGAGGTGCTCAAAATGTTCAGAATGCTCATGTTTGTTGAATCCGTGCCCAAGCCAGCAACCCTTCGGGTCATCATAGTGGCCAAATCCAATATGGCCGCCAGTCCGCCACCTGAAAAAGGTTTTGTCCAGAACTTTTGAACCAGATCAGCTATGAATGCAAACTTGGTGTCTAAATCATGTTTTTTTACAATTATAAACATTTTGGAATGATCATCTTTATGACTGGGTGTGGCTTAACGTCTATTTTGCATATTTCAAAGATGGCGACTATCTGACAATTTGTTTTACTTTGAAAACTTGGTGTCTATTTTGTACTTTTTGAACATTAGAAACACATTGGAATGCTCATATTTATGATTAAATCCATCTAGAGCACTCTTATTTGCTTATTACAAATACTGTATGGCCTATATCAAAAATGTTACATTTCATCCATATGTGAGTGTAGAGTTGATCAAATTGGAGAAAAGAAACAACCTGTATACATAATGTAATTTTATAGAAACAATAGAATAGCATAATAATATCATGATAAATTATGCTGAACATTAGTCAAAGGTGTATCAAATTTAAAAACAGTAAACCTATGTTTACACACACACACACGCTCCGTCCTTTTGATTTCTCATGGAAAAATATATACAACTTCTATATATCGAGGTGCACTGCAAATGATTCCAGCATTGCAGAATTTTCTTTTTGTCCACTAGGCCTTTCATGACTGTTGCAGCCTCAGTGGAGGAGGATGCTTTACTGGCATCTAGAAAATTAGTCCAGTAAGGTTCCCTAGCCAGTGACCAGCCCAATGTACTGAAACGTTGGGATGTAGTGGCCTTTAGACAAGCTGAATCAAGTAGAATTGGGTAGGAAGAATGGACTTGCGAGTCGACCATTTGTTTGACCAACATCAGCCTTCCCTGACTATGGGAAAAGGACTACAGGAATCTCACATAAACCCTGGTCACTCTCACCTTGGAGCCTGAAAAGATCAGCTCCGATTTCCATGTCCAAAGATTGGCCAGAATATGTAGGCAAGTGTGTTTGTCTTATTATGTAATGTCATTGCCGCTATTCTAAAGCCCTTTCAGGTACAAACACTGGGCACCCCTGTCATAGAGGGACTGAGAAAGCCACTGTAAGGCTTCATCTACTTTGCTATGGCTACGACTCTTGCTGTATATGACAATGACCATACGGCAATCTTTGGACATGGAAATCAGAGTTGATCTTTTCAGGCTCCAAGTCCAAGGTGAGAGTGACCAGGGTTTCTGTGAGATTCTGCACTCCTTTTCACATAGTCAGGGAAGGCTGATGTTGGTCAAACAAATTGTAGCAAGTCCCTTGAGAACCTTCCTCCTACCCAAGCTACATTGATCCTAGCTTGGCTAATAAGCCAGACCGAATCAGCCGTTGGCAAAAAAAATATGCCTGCCGGCGGATTACGGTCTGGAGAGGCTCAATTGTACGCCTATTTCCTACACCAGAGAACTGGGGCGGCCAATCGGGACACGGTATGCAATAAAGGCGGGCTTTGGTACAGTGACTTTCAATGCTTGAGACCTTTGACTGACAGTAGCTCTGACCAATTGCGTCAAAGAGAAAATGTTTGAACCCGCCCCCTGGGAAACAAGATCCATACACAGCCTCTCCAGACTCAAATACCACACGACCGTGTGATTTGAGTCTGGCTTATTAGCCAGGCTACATTGATCCAGCATCCAGCTTGTCAAAATGCCACTACATTCCAAATTTCAGTACATTGGGCTGGTCACTGACTCCATGACTAAGACTTGGGAACTTTACAGGACCCAGCCAGTAAAGCTCCTCCACTTAGGCTGCAACAGTTATGTACTGTAGGCCTATTGGAAACAGAAAATTATGCAAAGCTGGAATCCTTTGCACCTCGATATATAGAAGTTGTATGATCAGGACCAAAAAAAAGTCTTCTCTGTGAGGACTCTAAAGGGCGGAGTGCATCGTGTGACAGAGAGTGTGTGTGTGTGTGTGTGTGTGTGTGTGTGTGTGTGTGTGTGTGTGTGTGTGTGTGTGTGTGTGTGTGTGTTTGTGTCGCATTTCCAATTTAAACACTGTTAAAATGTGATACCTTTGACAAATGCTCAGCATAAATTATTAAGCTATTATTATTATGCTCTTATGCTATTATTCTATTGTCAATAAAAGTACATCTGTACGCACTGAGGAAAAGACAGGAAGCAGAGCTGGAGGTAGCATAGACTAAAATGTTGAGGTTCTCTCTGGGAGTAACGAGGATGGATAGGATCAGGAATGAGTACATCAGAGGGACAGGCAGCACATGTCAGATGTTTTGGAGATAAAGCCAAAGAGGTCAGACTGAGATGGTTTGGACTTTGGACACATAAAGAGGAGGGTAGTGTGCATATTGGTAGAGGGAGGCTAAGGTTAGAACTGCCAGGCAGGAGGTCTAGAGGAAGACCAAAGAGAAGATGTATGGATGTAGTGAAAGAGGACATGAAGTTAGTTGGTGTGAGAGAAGAGGAGGCAGGGGACAGCGTGAGATGGAGGCAGATGATTTGCTGTGGTGACCCCTGAAGGGAAAAGCCGAAAGGAAAAGAAGACACAGGTTGCTTCTTTTCTCCAGTTTGATCTTAACCTATTCCAACAACTCTACACTCAAATCCGGATGAAACTTCATGTTACATAACATTTTTGATATGTAGGCCATACAGTATTTGTAATAAGCAAATCAGAGTGCTCTAGATGGATTTCATCATGAATATGAGCATTCCAATGTGTTTCTAATGCTCAAAAAGCACAAAATAGACGCCAAGTTTGCAAAAAATGACAAAGTAAAACTAATTGTCAGATAGTCGCCATCTTTGAAATATGCAAAATAGAGGTTCGGCCACACCCAGTCATACAGATAAGCATTCCAAAATGTTTCTAATTGTCAAAAAACATGATTTAGACACCAAGTTTGCATTCATAGCTGATCTGGTTCAAAAGTTCTGGACAAAACCTTTTTCAGGTGGCGGACTGGCGGCCATATTGGATTTGGCCACTATGATGACCCGGATGGTTGCTGGCTTGGGCACGGATTCAACAAACATTCTGAGCATTCTGAACATTTTGAGCACCTCAGAAAAGCTGTAGCTCCAACGGTTTAGAAAATAGAGCCATGTTTGAAGTAGCGGTCATTTTTAAAAGGGCGTGGTCATTTTCGGGTATTTCGCCCCGGATAGAGAATTGTTCACAGTTCCCAAGTTGTTCACGGGGGTCATATTAGTCAAGAACAGTTGCGATATTCTCTCCTAAATGAAGTGCATACATATCTTAGTCAGGTCCTAGACTAACTCCGTCAGACGTCAACTCCGTCAGGTTTTGTGTCTGACGGAGTTGACGTGTATCTGATGGAGTTGAATGAATAGTTTATTTCGTTCTTTCTGAGGGAGACATTACACAAAACACTTTTTCATTTTTTTTAGGTGACCGAAAAGGCATAGGCAGAAGCTTAAAGCTTATTAGTGCCTATCCTTATCTCAACGTATTCCATAATATTGTTGAAGGTATGCATAACAATTAACTTATAAACAAAACAAACCGATGCCATTTAAAGAAGAGTAGAACATTAAAAAAAAAAAAAAAAAAACAGACAACAAGAAAAACAAAACAAAGAGAAAAAACAAAACAAAACAAAGAGGGACAAAACAGACAAAGCTACAATGTTATACTTTAGTCCAACACTACATGGCATAAACATTCATTAACCCACTCATTCTAGGTTATATCTATGCAATAATTCCTGTTTGAGCCTCTTTAAAAAAAAAAATAGGTTGTTGCTTTGCTTTATGGGCTCAGACAAGCTGTTCCACAGCTTAACTCCATGAACAGAAACACACATACTCTTTAAGGTTGATCCAACACTTATTTGTTTGAAGTTTAGTTCCCCTCTCAGCTCATACCTCCCATCTCTATCCCTAAAATCCCTAAACCTTTTTTGGATATTTCCAGGAAGCAGATTATATCTTGCTTTAAATAATAATTGTGCTGTTTTAAAATCAACTAAATCAAAAAACTTTAATGTATGTGAATTTAGAAACAGTGAATTTGTGTTTTCATAGTAATTTACTTTATTGAGTATTCTTATTTCTTTTTTCTGCAGTAAATATATTGGCTGAAGGTTGCTTTTGTATGTGTTACCCCACACTTCCACACAGTAGGTGAGATATGGTGTTATAAGGGTGCAATAGAGAGTGTTTAGTGATTTAGACTCAAGGACATTTCTTGTTTTGACCATGACACCAATATTTCTCGCTAATTTAGACCGGATATAATTAATGTGGGGTTTCCAAGAGAACTTGTGGTCTATTATTACTCCTAAAAACAGATTATCAAAAACTCTTTCTAGTATTATATTATCAATTTTTACCTCAATATTTGTGTTCATCAGTGCTTTTTGTTTGCCAAATACCATATATTTAGTTTTTTTCAGATTAAGTGATAGTTTATTTAGATCAAACCATACCTTTAATTTGTCCAATTCAATTTTTACCAACTCCAGCAGTTGCTGAATGTCCTTTCCAGAGCAAAATATATTGGGGTCATCGGCAAAGATAACAAATTTCATGATACTGGATGTCTTACATATATCATTAATATATAGTATGAATAATTTCGGTCCTAGTATTGAGCCCTGCGGCACTCCACACGTGATATGTGAACAGTTTGATTTATATTCACCCATCTGTACATACTGTTGTCTATTTGTGATGTAACTTTTTAACCAGTTTAAACCTACCCCTCTAACACCATATCTCTCCATCTTTTTTAGCATTATATCATGCTCTATTTTGTCAAAAGCTTTCTTTAAGTCAATGAACACCCCCACTGCATAATTGTTATTATCAACTGAACTTGTTAGTTCCTCTATTAAATCAACCAGTGCCATCGATGTGGATCGCTTTGCTCGAAAACCATATTGACTGTCTGTCAGTAACTGGTGTTTTTCTAGGAAGCCACCTAGCCTTGCATCAAATAGTTTTTCAAGAATTTTTGAAAATTGAGGCAACAAGGACACTGGCCTGTAGTTGGTGTATAGATGTTTATCTCCTGCTTTGAAAAGAACCAGTCACAAATGATAGATTACATATATATGTTAATGGATCTGCAATAGCAGTTATAACTCTTTTTATGAGTGTCATGTCAATGTCATTGCAGTCATAAGAGATTTTATTTTTGAACGTATTAACTATGTCTATAATTTCATTTTTATCTGTACCTGTTAAGAAAATTGTAGCTGGGTTTCTATCTATATAATTTTGTTCCACATCCACAACCCCTTGTGGAGGGTTTATTTCTTTTGCCAAATTTGGGCCTACATTCACAAAAAAGTTATTGAAGCCATCAACCACCTTATTCATATTGGAAATGGTCATTTCATTCTCCATAAAGTAATCTACATAGTTATTATTAGTTCTCTTCCTAATCAAATTGTTTAATATTTTCCACGTGCCCTTGATATTGTTTATATTTTTTTCAAATTCTTTATTATAGTATTCTTTCTTGCATTTTCTAATAATGTCTATTAATTTATTTTTATATTTTTTATATTTGATTTCCGAATCACTGGTTCTGTATTTTATGAATTCTCTATATAAATGATTCTTTTTTTTGCTGGCATTTTGCAGTCCTCTTGACATCGTATTGTATTGTATGAAGATATTTAGAAATGAATTATAGGCTGAGTCTACATCTTCTGCCTCATAAACCATGTTCCAATCCTGTAGTAACAAGTTACTTTGAAATGTATTAACTCATTCATCGCTTTTAAGAAGTGCCAAAAAGTCCCTAAGCGCCAGTCTCTATACATTTTTTTATTTAATTTAAATTTTCATTTTTTTTGGTCCAATGTTATACCCGTCTGAAAAAGACGACAAAGACGTCGTTGGCGCTGTGGGAGTTGCTAAAAAAGGAGTCAAGTAGGTCGTTGGCAGACATTGAGTTAAGAGCACCTTCTGTTTGTACTCTTTTATATCTAATTGGGGATTTCTCTTTCAACATCATATAATTACAATCATATATTGCAAATACAGGCAGATGATCACTTATGTCATTAATAATTAATCCACTCACTAGGTTATTTTCCATGTTGTTAGTATATATATTATCTATTGTAGTGGCTGAATGTGATGTTATTCTACTAGGTTTATTAATAAGAGGATATAGACTCATGCCAAACATTACATCAATAAATTCATCAATCAAAGCATTCTTATAAGGATTATTAATATCAATATTATAGTCACCTGCTATGTACGTGACCTTTTGTCCGTTGTTTCTAAATGTACTTTCCATAAAGTTGGTAAATAGCTCAATACTGAATGAAATCCATCTAGAGCACTCTGATTTGCTTATTACAAATACTGTATGGCCTACATATCAAAAATGTTATGTAACATGAAGTTTCATCCGGATTTGAGTGTAGAGTTGTTGGAATAGGTTAAGATCAAACTAGAGAAAAGAAGCAACCTGTGTCTGGAGCTCTATAAACACAGCTGACAATAGTATTTTTCTTTTTTCCCATATCAATTTCTATAGTAATACATTCACAGACATCAATGGCGATAGTCATTGTATCTACAACCTTATGTTTGAGTCTACTGTGCACATACAGAGCAGTCCCTCCTCCTGTTCTAGTATTTCTGTTCATGAGGTTCAGCTCATAGCCCTCTAGCTCAAAATCCAACCCCCTCTCCAGGTTAAGCCACGTTTCAGATATTGCTATCACACTGAATGGAGTAGTGTGCTGACTAAGGTACATTTTTATTTTTTCAAAGTTGGCATACATACTTCTGGCGTTAAAGTGGATAATTGATATGGTATTGTGTATTTTTATATTATTTTTAAACTGTTCGTCAGTATAGTAACAGCAGTTATTTATATTTGCAAAGAAATTTATATCTGGGTCAATATCCTGATTTATGTCATTCATGTTCCGAGCCTAGATTCCTTAGTATAACCATACATGTTGTGAATTTAACATTTCCAAACAAAGAAATACCATGCACACTCCGCACACACACCCACGCACGCACGCACACACAAGCACGGACACACGCACTCACACACACGCTCGCTACGTAGCCCGAGAGAGAGAGAGAGAAAGAGAGAGAGAGAGCAAGAGAGAGAACGGGGGAGAGAGAGAGAGAGAGAGGGGAGAGAGAGAGAGAGACTCAGATGTAAACATAGCCAAGCTAGAAGTCCTGTCCATAACAACTGAGTTGATCCATTCCTGCCGATAAAAAAGTTCGGTGCAAGCCATGTGATCAGTAAAAAAGAAAAAAAGAAGCCATCAAAAACAAAAAAGAATCCTTTCGTAACGATGAAAAAAATGTTCCGTGCTTTCCGGTGGTTTGCAAGAAGCACTAGCCCATAGGAGAAGTGAGCCACGGCCTCAATTTGCCATATATAAAAAATGAAAGACAATATAATTGCAGCGCCAAAGTTAGTCAATGCATAAGCCATTTAGGCTGCTCGTTTCATCTCCTGTTACCATATAGTCATAGCATTTATCTGTATGTGTCCAGCTCGCTTTTGTCTCTTACCATGATGGCCTTTGCATCTTCAGGTCCGTTCAGCTTAATCCATATCTTGCAGTTTCTTGTCCAGGCAGGGCTGCCAACTTATAGAAAATGGCAAGAGTGAGACTTATGTCGACACCGGCCGAAGGGCGGTGGCGACGCGTTTGGCGCCGCCCATAGGGCGGCGCCGAAAAAAATTTGACCTTTTTTAATGTCGATTTGGCCCATTTTAACGTTGATATGGCCTGTTTTAGACTAATAGCTTGACCTCCCTTGTGCTCCCTCTCTGCATAGTGGTTGGCATGGGGGGCATTAGTTGGTTGGCACAGTCACCACCACACACACAATATTTATATTACAATCCATTTTTCTGTAGGCCAGAGGTTCTCAAACTAATAGGAAGGTGGTCACACACGAACTAAAATGTGTATGCTATCTTTCCTACTTTTAAAATAGACTGAATAGATTCTCTTAACAGAACAAGGCTGAAAGACAGGAATCACAGTAGTGTACCTATTCAATGCCACCAATGCTTTTTTCCGATATTAAAAAGTGAGTACCCTCTGCTCTACAGTGGGGCAAAAGTTAAGTACACACACACATGACAAGAGAAAGCATGGCTCAGTTTGTGCATGTTTATTTTGTTCCTTTGGCCTCAAATGAGTTCTGTAAACAAAAACAAAAAAACATGCCTTTAACATTCTTCACATTAAGAGAGCTGCCTGTTTTACAAAAGTGCTTTAAAGGAGCTGCCTGTTTTACAAAAGTGCTTTAAAGGAATGTTGAAAACGGAACAAAGTGCTTGAAATGAATGTGACCAACAGTCACATTCAATGCTACATGGAACTGTTGCAAATACAAATTTGCCACTTAGAGCACACAAATGTAAACAAATAAATAATAAAACGTTAAATCAAGACTTTAACAAATATTTAAAACATTAACAAATACATTCAAGACTTATGTGCCATATTGTAAGTGCTTGTGGCCTTCTTTGAAGCCTTGAGGAGCTTTTGGGAGGGCTCCCACTTGAAGCAGGGCTCCAGGTCAGCCATTTTTATGGCCATAATGGACGACAAGGTTCCATCCAGGGCCAAGCTGTTCCTGGTCTTGGTCTTGTTCAACCCCACCACTGAAAACACCCTCTCCGCATCTGCATTGGAGTGGGGTAGAACCAGGACCAGCTTGGCAATGGTGGCGAGCCTCGGGAACATGAATACCCCAGTCACCTTTAAAATTAATTGGCAGTTCATTTTTCAAAGCATTAGCATATGGCTTTAATCAAGTTGTGAACTGTGAATTACTGTGAACATGAGGCAAGAATAATTCTTACCTTGTGTTTTCTGGTTGCCATCTCAGCCCAGAAGCTGCCCATCTCCATCAGATCCCCTGGGTCCTCCTGCTGCAGCGCTGGAATGGTCTGGTAGTCTAAAAACTCATTGGCCAGCTGGTCATGCTCCACTGGCCCATGGTAGGGAAGCAGGTTGGGATACCTAATGAAAAGAAAGCAGAGTTACACAGTTACATGTTTTTGAGATGTGGTCATTTACACAAACTTTTTTGTAATAAGCCACTTAGAATGGCTTATTACACTTGGAGGTACTAGTTAAAGTGTCAGTACAGAATTAAAGGGATTTTTTCTGCCAAAAAGCAGAAATGTCTGTAAAATACTAACCTCTCAACAAAGTACAGAGCATCTTCCACAGTACAGTCCAACTTCTGCCGTTCATCTACAAACTTGGCGTGCAGCAGAACTGGCTCTTGTAGAGGTAGCTTTCTGATGGCATACGCGACAGCTTCGTTGAGAAACGACAGAACAGCTTCGTGGAATTTATCCACATTGCGTTGTGTGACATCTCCATCAACAAGGAGCTTGTTGAGCTTTGCCCTGGTGGTTAACCCAACATTGAACTTTCTTCCTGTAAATAGATACGTGGTTATGGTACAGGATCAGGTTAACAGAAACAACAATCATAATATGCAAATCAACATGCCATTAGTTTACTCTGTAGTCTAGTCTAATTCCACTTATATTAAACAGTATTGATAAAATTCAGGTGCCACATTCAGGTATTCAGGTACTCAAACACTGACCTGGCAAATGGTTTTCCTTTTCTGCAAAGGCGATGTTCAGAGGCTCTTGGTGGCGCTGGAGTTCTGTAGGCAACATGAACCTTCAACAGAGCTGGCGGATGAAGTTCCTCATCTACAAAACAGAAATTAAAAAAATCATATATATATAACAAGGTTACGGGTATGAAATACGACAAGATTATCCAACAGCAGAAACATATCACACTCTTTATACCTCGTCATGTAACAGGAAGACACATGGCTGCTCTCTTTGGAGGAGGAGGTTGAATGTGGTGAACACTGGCATGATGGCTTGGTAAAACAGTAGGTACACCTCTGTCATGGGGTCACAGAATAAGTCCTTGAGTCTCCTGAACCGCAGCTGTTTCTCATCTATGAGAGTAAGCAAACAAGTATAAAAGTACAAACAAGTACAAGTATACAGTAAACAGTGTTAGTAGCTGCATCATGAGATAGAGAAATGGCTATACCTGCAGACTTGAAGTAGCTGGCTAGCGGGTGATATAGCCTCAGGATACGGGTGACACATTTCTCCAGACTTAACCAGCGGATGGAGACATGCTGGAGGACTTCCATGTAGTCTGCTTCGTGGAGCTCACAAAACTCTGTGACAAACATAAGCTTATATTGTTATGCATTCAAATCTATTGCGTTTCAATAAGAGAATAGGTATTCTTAAATGATCTTACCCGTCAAGTATCCTTTCCGATTGGTGCTTTGTTTGAACCAGAACGCCACATCAACGATAAGGTCCTCCACATCGAATTTGGATACCTACAATGAACCAGACAATAAACATGTTAAAGCATGTATGATCCAATAAGTACACAACTATAGTGTTGCAATTGGCTCATATTGTAACAAAGGGGAGAGGCACAAAACATTTAATTAAGCCACTCACCTCCAAAAAACCCAGGCCAGCCTTTTTAGCCGTGTTGTGCGCCATATGACATGGGCAACCATGGATGTAGATGTTTGGGTTTTCCTTCAGGATTCTGGAGGCGATAGAGTTGTGTGCTCCTGTGTTGACAGCAGCATTGTCAATTGACAGAGCAACACAGTTCATCCATGGTATCTCCTTCTCTTGCAAGGTGGAATTCATCTTGGTAAAGATGACTTCCGCTGTCCCACAATGTGGCCCACTTGTGGTACACATGCCAAGGAAGCGGTGCGCTACTTTATGTCCATCAAAGACCCGAACAGTCAAGGGGTTCATCTTCTCTCGACCTGCAATTACAACATGTGAGACCACTTAACATCCCCCCTTTTATTTTCTTAAGTATGTGGGAGAATGTGGAGAAGACAATATTCAATATTTCAGATTGGGAAATACCGGTGTCATACCGGTGTCATTGGAGCCATCTGTAATGAGGGTGTATGGTTGTTCCTTCATTTTCACCACCAACTCATGCAGGAAATGTGGTGCCAATACTCCATTTATGATGCTTGTTGTTTTAGTCCTGGCACACCTACAGTTTACAATTTAAGCATTAAGCATTTAGCAGATGCTCTTATCCAGAGTGACTTCAAATAAGCAAGGTAAACACATACACAGAATGCAGAGAGTGTATTTAGTCAAATAATATACTGTACTATCAAAACCACACCTGTATTCTTGGGCTGTCTTGGAGTCTTTGAAACATTCCTTCAGGAGAGGCCCCAGATGGTCAGTTACAGCTAGAGGGACATTATGGAGAACTAGGGTTGCAGCCATCTTCACTTCTGCTCTCCTTGTCTGCAAGAGTGTCATTTAGTAATATGTTAACATTTCAAAAGACAGCCCTTTGATATACACTGCACACATACTGTATACTGTAGTTTACCTTAGCCTCTTGAGCACTCATCCCCCCGACAGAGGCAACCGGCACCGAAAATCTGTCAAGTGAAGCTGTGGACTGAAGTGCCCGTTTTGTGGAGCACCTTTCACAGACAGTGACACTGATAGTCAAAAAGTTCTTAGCCAGTTTCAAATACACGAAAGCCCACCTGTATGTTGCAGCTCCACTCAAGGCTTTGCCTTTCCGCCCCGGTCCTGGCTGTTGGCATTCTGCCTCTTGTTCTGATTCAAGAAGGTTTATTTGTCACTACTTATACAAGTGGTAAAATGCAACTGTGTGAGGTGTAAAAACAAAAAAAACAACAACAACCCGGCAACAAACACCACAACAGTAACCTAACAATATTAAAAGTAAGGCTCATGATTTTCTATAGTATCAGTGCAATGCAATAGGTGCAAAATAAGGCATAACCGTACAGATAGTATACCTTCTTGCTGATCCTCTGCCTGTACTTCTTCCTGCTCCGATCGTGCTGCATGTTCTTTATGGATGTAAGGAGACAAAGCATCATCAATTAAATAAAGAAACACTGGCTTGTTTAGCAAACTCAGAAAGTAAAGGTTACAAAATGAAAGCTGCTTTAACCTGGCTACACTGACTCACCTATCAAAAAGGTGACATTTACAATAAGCAGGAATATATGCATATATGTAACAGCAGTAACAATAAGACATGGCATAACCAAATTAACCATTATGTACAGGCACTGTACCTTCTGATTGTTCTGCCTCTTGGTCAACAGACTCAACACCCACATGTTGCCGTTCTGGCTGTTCTGCTGTATGTAAGAAAACAAAGGCTCATCACTAGCAAGCAACAACAGTGCAGTACAATAGAAAAAGTGAAAAAAGAATGCATTACCATTACAGTCAGATTGATATCATACCTTCTGAATCGGAATCTGTCAACATCACAGGCTCATCATCTTCATGTTCCACCTGGACCTGGTGCTGTTCTGGAATGTAAGAAGCAAGCCTGACGTAAATAATTTATATAGGAGCAGTAGCAGCATCAGTACAACATTGCTTGGGAAAAAAGGCTAATAAGATCAAATGTACAGATACTGTACCTTCTGTCTGAGGGGCACTTTTCTTGGGTTGTGGTGGAGAAAAGAAGGACAACAGGCTCCTTTTCTGCCCTGCTGCTGGGACAGGCTTTCTTTTTGAGGGCATACCTTGTGGATTCAAATTAAGATGTGTATTAGCTAATGTTGGCCAAAAATATCAGCCTTGCCTTAAGTTGTACCGTTTATTGTATTTCACAGCTAAAACAACAGATGGCTTGTCTGAAAAGAGTGCAAACTAACCACAAAAATATGTATTTAAATAGAAATGTATCAGAATGCATGCAGTTGACAACAATTGGCAGTTGGACTATTGAATAATGTCACATTTACAACAGAAGGTGCTAGTGGGTTTTATTTTGGTGTAGATTAGAACAAATTATTAGGCTATTTTGTCAACATCATGGAGAGTTGATGAAGGCACAGTGGCACACGTGTGTCGACTGTCGAGGCTGTCTTCACTCGTCGCCACCAGCAAATGCAATAACAACGACTAGTTCAACTGTTCAAGACTGCTGAATTGCATGCTTGCTGATAAGATAAATAATAGTCTAGAATAGATACTCACTTGACACTTATTGTGGAGTGGACTGGAGTCTGTCTTGAAGAAGTCTTCGTTCTTCTCTTCCATCAAAATAATGTTCTCGGCGTGCGTGCATCTGCTGCTGCCGCTCACTGCGTGTTGTGCTCAGTCATTCAGTGTTGTTTACTATAGTTTTATACTAGTTTACTTCCTACATTTTCGCGCCAGGCGATCCGATTTGACGCTCTCAGCATAAGCGACAGGAAAGGACGGTCCTTTCCCCCCATTCAGCCAATCAGATGCAGATAGGGCGGGTGCTTGGCCCATTTTCTAGAACCATGCGCGACAGTGCGTGAGAAATGGTGGGTGTGGCGTGAGTGCGTGTGAAAGACGTAGACAGTGCGTGAGAAATGGTGGGTGTGGCGTGAGTGCGTGTGAAAGACGTCTCATGCGTGAGTCTCACGCCGATTGCGTGAGAGTTGGTAGGCCTGTGTCCAGGTGCCTTGAATCTTTCCATTCTTCTTCAGGATGCGAGCTTCTCTTGCTATTTCGCCATTTATTTTCGTCAGGTGTTCGTTTAAGAACACATTAGTCCCCTCCAGCTTTTTGCGCTGTGCCAAAAGTGTTCCTTTATTGAGGTGTTTTTTCTGAATTTAAAGAGAGACTTTGCAAAAATAGTGTAACCTGGGCGCATTCCTGTGGGTCTGGAAGTTTCCGGGACCCACCGGGGACCCCCACACGGAGTTCACACAGGTGTGATTTATTTTTATTTTAGCGTGATCAAAAGCGTGATTAAGAAGCTTATATTAATGCCTATTATTTAAAAGTTCGTTGTTCATGTGACATTGCTGACCACCCAAAATGTTCAAATTAAAGACCATTGACATTGACTTGTGACTTGTTGCATTTTATTTCTCCATAATTCCAGAAACCATGGTTCTGACATGAAAAAGACAGAAAAAAGGGAGCATCTCACTATATAGCATTTAGCAGTGTAGATCAGACGAATGCAATAATCAATTAGCTCAAAACATCAAAGCATACATCAAGCAAGAAACAAATAATACTGTAAAGAGGAGCTTACATTTTGTCATGGACGCATGGGTCTGGAGTGGAGAGCTGTGTGAGTGAACTGTGTGTGGAGTGAGTGTGAGTGTTTGTAGGGGAGCACACCTGAGCTGAGAATGGCAGTCAGCCCAGAGTGCTGATGGCAGACACCTGTGGGTGATTGGTGCAGTGGTGGTGTGGAAGGGGAGTTGTGAAGGGTTGTGTCCACCAGAGGCTGCATTTGGATTGTCTGGGGAAATTCTCAACACCTATACTTATTGCATTTAGTTTAACAAGAAAAACATTTGAAGAACATACATAACAAAACAATCACACCCGTGTGAAGTGAGTGGCACTCTTATCGTACATCATCTCAATCATCATCATGAGTCATGACGTAGAATAGACATTATGACGTAATATTGTCCATTCATTGTCAATGGGAATGTAATGTTTGTGTAGGACAAAGTTTGTGGACATACACTGAAAGCTGGACATAAGAGGGACTAGCGCCCCTCAAAACAAAACAAAAAGGCGGGGGTTGGCGATAGGGCCTTTCTGTGTGGAGTTTGCATGTTCTCCCCGTATCCCCTAGGGTAGATACCCTCACAAAAACATGCCGTAATCCTGGTCTCTAAAACTACCTCTCCCTGGCCAGCCGGGGCGCCTGATGGAGGGGAAAGGAACTGGTCGGAATAACGTGTCCCTTCCACGCGCTACGTCCGGCTGGGGAAATTCCCCTCTGTCAGGTGAAAAGAAGCAGCTTGGACTCCTCATGCATAGAAGGAGGCATGAGGTCAGTCCGCTGCCCCCCCAGGTTGGCAGGGGAAGTGTAGCGCCCAGGATTACATTAGATAATTGGCACTGGGTGATAAGAAAAACTGGGTTACAAAATCGTGGGATAAAATTAAAAATAATAAAAATAATGCATGCATAATGTACATGAGTAGATCCCTATAGTCTTTCAATCCTACATTTGATCTCATTAACAACACAGCTGTGAAACCTGTATATACAAAAATAGAACAAATGTTTGTCCAAACACACAAAATAACACACAATAATGACTTTCACAAATCAAGCAAGTTGCCAGCACTTTATTGCACCATTATTGCAAACATATTAAGGGATATAATGATGAAGATGACATGTACTTCAGTCCTGCATAATGCCTCACTGATGCTAAAATATATACATATACATAAAAAAGGTTCTACACACACATATAATGAGATTCAACAGAGGTATCAATTGTTTATTTAGCCATGCTGATATCGTCAGATAATGTGATTTGTCTACTTTAGTATCTATGACTTGGCATTGTCATCCTGGATTTCAATAAATGATCATCTGATAAATGATATCTGTGTGATATCAAATCAGATTATTAAAAAAGTATGTGTTACTCTTAAATGGGAATCTTCTCCTTTGTACATATCTTCAAATGTACATTTACGCAAATAGTTCATTTGGAAACTGGTTTCCTTCCTGCATGAGTCCTCATGTGGCTTTTCAGATTAACCATTTGACTACAGCCTTTGCCACAAACTGGACATGTAAATGGTTTTTCCCCGGTATGTGTCCCCATGTGTCTTTTCAGATTGCCCGTGCTACTCCACCCTTTGCCACAAACTGTACAAATAAAGGGCTTTTCCCCTGTATGAGTTCTCATATGTTGTTTTAGCTGACCACTATGAACACAGCCTTTGCCACAAACTGTACAAGTAAAGGGTTTTTCCCCTGTATGAGTCAACATGTGTGATTTTAGATCACGGTTTCGACTACAGCCTTTGCCACACACTCTACATGTGTAGAGCCTTTCCCCTGTATGAGATGTCATGTGTAATTTTAGATCACTCTTTCGACTAAACCCCTTTTCACAAACTGTACAAGTAAAGGGCCTTTCCCCTGTATGAATCATTGTGTGCGTCTTCAGATGTATCCTTTGATTAAACTTTTTGCCACAATCTGTGCAACTGAAACTTTTCTTCCCTGTGTTACTTTTCATGGAGTGACTTTGTTTTGGTGATTTGAGGTCATGTGACAGTGTGTTGCTCTTTTCTCCCATATTTTCTGTCTTGTGTGATTCCAGATTGTTTAAACGATCCCTGGTCCCATGCCAATCATCACTGTCGTCAGTGTCAGACTCAGAACCGTGTGGTGATATGAGCTGACTGCCACTTGTTGGTTGTGATGTTCCACAGTCCTCTACATAAGCCTGTGTTTTCATGTGTTGAGATGAGGTGTTGGCTACAGGCTCTTTCTCTATGTTTATGTTTTCATCATCTTCACATTTTACTGATAGTAATGTGACTTTTGACCCACCGTCCTCTGGTCTTTGATGTAGCTCATCATGTTCCTCTTTCATCTGTGAAGGCTCTGGTTCCTCCTGGACCAGGTCGGGGGTCCACTGCTGCTGTTCGGGGGAATTGTCCTCTTTACACAAAGGTAGGTGCATGTAATCTGTCATGTTTTCATCAGAATCTTCACTTTTCACTGTTAGTAATGTCAACGTTAAAACATCAGCACACTCTGGTTTTTGGATTAGCTGTTCCTGTTCTTCTTTAATGTGTGGAGACTCTGGCTGCTCCGGGATCAGAATGGAGGTAATCTCCTCCTGTTCATCTTTAATGTGTGGAGACTCTGGCTGCTCCGGAACCAGACTGGAGGTCATCTCATCCTGTTCCTCTTTAATGTGTGGAGACTCTGGCTGCTCCGGGACCAGACTGGAGGTCATCTCCTCCTGTTCCTCTTTAATGTGTGGAGACTCTGGCTGCTCCGTAACCAGACTGGAGGCCTTCTCCTGCTGGTCAGGCGAAACCACCTCTTTACACACAGGGAGATACAATTAGACCAAACAACGTGAAAGTTTGTAAATTCATTTGACCATGCAATGTTTTGTAGTTTGATAAACTTCTACTTTTTGTATTGGCATGAATGTGTACTTTCAACAACAATATACTCATTCCCGGAGCAACTGCTCTGAAATATTATTAGTAGTATTAGTAGTATTCATGTATTCAATGTTTTTTTCACAAGTGAACTAACATAATTAGCCAGAACTAATCTTCACATATAACTCCTTCATAGGTAGTACAATCACAATAGGCTCTCAGTACTAAATAAACTTAGACCACATGTGTTCTTCACTCTGAAACTCATGTTCTTGATTACAATATGAATGAATCCACAAACCGGCTTTGTGTAATTTGATGTACGGTTTTAAAATCGTATCCAGGAGTCTGCGCTTCTGGTAAATTTCATTCTTCAAATGGAAAGCTTCGTCCTCGTACTCTGTCAGAATGCTTCCAAAGGTCGAGAATATCTCTTCAGCGGCTGCAGACAGTCGCTCATTAACCAAGGACTTCAGTGTTTGCAGTAATGCCATTTCACAAAACAAGATTCCTGCATGTGTTCTTTCTTGTGACAAACAGACCAAAAAAATCAGCTCCCTCCTCAAGTCAAGGACGGATCAGAAACCTGTCTACTTCATCTAGTCCAAACGAGAGTTCAGCCTTCTACAAATACTCACAGGGTGATTGATGGACCAATCAGAGTGGTGGGGGGAGGGGGGGGGTGGGGACAATAGACAGAAACTGGACCGGTGTGTGTGTTTGCACGCTGGCCCGGAGAGACAAATGCATGCTTACTTTGTTACTTTAATACTGCAAAGGCACAAACAGTCTCATGCATTTGATTATGTTTGATTTGAAATTTGATTATGTTTGACATTCTCCCGGGCAAATTGTGAGACTTTGTTTTAGTGTAGATTTTCGTCTTACACAAACATTAAATTCCCAATACCGTTAAATTCCCACGTCATATGTGGATGAGAAAATCTGCTATTTTCGTCCTACCAAAGGACATGTTGCGTCATGATGATGTACAATGGTAAGAGCGCCCCTCACTTCACACAGGTGTGATTTTTTATTACAGATTGTGCCTACTGTTGAACCGCTGTTCTTTAAACCATTTGGTTTTTGATGGGCCTATATTTTATTTTATATTATATTTTGCTATAGTGTATATTTTTGTCCTAACACAAACATTAAATGCCATTGACAATGAATGGAGAATTGAGGGGAACAGAGTGGCATTCCTACACACTGCCATTCCGACTACGTGGCTAGGGCATGTGGTTAAGGTTAGGGTTAGTATTGAGCGAGTCAGAATGGCAGCGCCTCGGAAATTAAATGCCATTGACAACAAATGGAGAACTTATGTCATATATGTAGTCAAGCAAATTGGTTATTTTGTCCTAACACAAAACAAAATTAATGAATCTGAAAATGAATCATGTCTCTGAGCAAATCAGTATTTATTTGTTAAATTACCATTGACAATTAATGGATAATGTACGTCGTGCCCTGTTCTGATGCTTTCAATGACATGATGATGGAGAAGGTGACACAGATCACAGATAGTTGTCACAGTGGAACACACAAAGCACTAGTCTAGCACTAACATACTTTGTAGTAAGTAGAACTAAATGTTCTATTCCTCTATATTTTTAATTTGCTATAACCAGTGTTGACCGCTGATGTCAACACTGTGAACAGTCGTTGTGTTGTTCAATTGATTAGACTTGATTGTTTTTGTCCAAAATCAATAGCTGAATGAGTTGACTTGAAATGTTCTGCTGAACTTAATAAACATTGATTAGGATATATTCCTGTCTGTTGTTATTTAATTGGGCCTACTTAGTCAACGCACGTGCACCTATTTATTTGTAATACTAGTATTTGGCTGCCAAACATTATAAATGCAATGTGAATATACCCCATACACCATTCATGTGAAGATAGTAACAGGCTAACAGCTCTGATGCTTTCAATGACATGATGGCAAGGAAGAAAATGCTAATAGACTGGAAACCTGTGCATTGTTGCATGCTAAATGCAACAGTTTCATTGTAGCATGACTTTCTGATCTGCGTAGAAACAACACTCACAGTAAAGAGACATTATAGCAGATTGTTCTTTCAGAGTAACTATTTGCATTGGAATGCAACCATTGCTATGCAGTGTGAGTGTCTGGTTGCATGTGATCAGATGAAGGTCTTAACCATTGTTCACCATGTGAATGTGTGAAGTACCATCTTCTGTTCATATAATGACGAAGGTTCAGGTCTTAACCATTGTTCACCATGTGAATGTGTGAAGTACCATCTTCTGTTCATATAATGATGCTGAATGTTTACAAGAGATGAAGCAGCTGTAATGAGTGTTGGCCGTTAGCAACGAATACTGCTTGTGGAACAGCAAATGGTTTCTAAAGGGTTCAACGGTTTAAGACCAGATCACAGTATTCCAGCACATTATAGTATGACATTTGTTTTATTTTAACTAGTGGCACAACTGAATACATAATTGAAATCCAGCATCTGTAATCATGGTCAACCATTGACAGGTCATAGGGGTTCCGGTGCTGTCGCCTCACAGCTAGAAGGTCCTGGGGACGCTGTGGGTGCTTGGCGTGTTCTCTCCTCCGCGTCATCAGTGCCCATACCCAAGGAGGGCTTGGCGAAAGGGCTGTTCTGTGTGGAGTTTGCATGTTCTCCCTGTGCCCCCTAGGGTAGATACCCTTACAAAAAACATGCCGTAATCCTGGTCTCTATACTACCTCCCCTTGGTCAGGAATAACGTGTTCCTTCCACACGCTAGGAAGTGACAGAGGAAGTGTAGCACCCAGGATTACATTAGATAATTGTGTGATGCTCATGTCTCATACTGTTGTGGAACAGCAAAGATAAATACATATGACCCAGTGGGAAACCAATTTTAGTTGAAGTTTATTCATAATAATAATTACAAGTTGTTGTTTTTTCTAGGTTCATGTTACTTTTCCTAGAATACAAAATAGTGCCTTTTAGCAGATAAGTTGACCCTACCTTCATTCTTTATACTTGAAGGCAGAACTTTATCTCTGAAAAAGAGAATTTTAGACAAGGCATGGACATGACAACTAATACTGTAATAATAATAAAAATCACACCCCTGTGGAGTTCACAACATTGCACTGCTCACTTCACAGGGGTGTGATTTTTATTATTATTACAGTATTCGTTTTTTTCTTATGAAAGCAGAGTCTTCTGTTTCATACGGTATATAGTATGTACATGTCGCTATAGGCCTTATTTTGTGAATAAAAGTTGTTCAGGTCCATGCCTTCTCTAAAGTTCTCTCTGAAAAAGATAATTTTAGACAAGGCATGGACCTGAACAACTGCATTCAATAGCTTACTGACAAACTGTACATGGGATCAATGTGTATTTGTTTTCCTCCTAAAAGTAGACATTCAGGGCTTTCATTCAGTGTGTAGTATGTATATGATAATAATTAGTGCTGTCAGGCGATTACATTTTTTAATCGCGATTAATCACATTATTTGTGTAGTTAATCGTGCGATTATGGAACTATGGAACACCTATACAGCAATCTCATAAAATTCTACTTCATTAAGAAATTTCAAACATAAGTTTAGGACCCACTTAATTGACCAGATCACCTAATTATATTTATTTGTATCATCTATTCTTTTCTCTAATCATGTAAATAACTAAAAATTCTAATCATGTTCTTGTTGTGTTTTGTTTTGTTTATGTTTTATATACTGCAATCATGTTTTCTGGATATTCTATATCTCATATACAATGTTTCATTTTAATTTATATAGGTAGAGGCCTACCCTACCCTTCTCAGCACCCTACCCTTCTCATATTTATATGTTTACTGTGTTGTTTTTTTTATACTGTGCTGAATAAATAAATACAAATACAAATACAAATTAATCGCAATTAATCGCAAAACCTTTTTTGCTCTAAATTTTTATTTAACCAAGTGCAGCTACTACTACGAGGGCAATACAAATGTCTGGTTTAAACTTTAGACAGTCAGAATCAAGAAACAGTGGGTCCCAGTGTCCCAGTGAGTGGGCAGTAACATTGCATGGTTTGGACAGTCAGAACCTAGAACCAAGAAACAGTGGGTCTCAGTGTCCCAGTGAGTGGGCAGTAACATTGCCTGGTTTGGACAGTCAGAACCTAGAACCAAGAAACAGTGGGTCTCAGTGGGCCATAACATTTCTTCTGGTTTAGACAGTCAGAACCTTCAACCTAGAACTAAGAAACAGTCTGTCTCAGTGTCCCAGTGAGACTAAGGTGAAGTTACTCTTTCAAACGACAAAAAAAACAGCATTTACTTTGCAGAAGGTTCTTTAGACTATAGTCCATTTTTCGTTGGCAAACCTATTCTTCCTTTCCACGAAGCCAGTCGCTAAGACATACAAGCTGATTAACATGTTGAGATGATAAAGAAACACGCTTCTTTTGAACAATATGCCCAGCAAGGGAAAACAGCCTCTCACACGGCACTGAAGTGGCAGGTGTTGCCAGATACTTTTGTGCCATGCAGGCCAGCCTGCTGTGTGAGCCTGCATGTTGTGACCACCACTCTAATGGACAGGCGTCCTCACTGATGCTGGGCTCTGCTTTGTATCGGCCCACACAGTCGTCAATTGTGTCTTCTTCCTCTTCGGACTCGGACTCTGAAGCAACCAAGAGGGAAGACTTTTTCTTTGGTGGCTGTGGTGCCTCTTCCACAGGTTGCTGGGGAACACTCTCCTTGAGTAAAGTGTTGAGTGAAGCCCACACCGCACCTCTGTCTGCTCTGGGTAGACACTTGAGGTCCTTGAATCTTGGGTCGAGTGCAGTGGCAATCTTCAGATATCCCACGTTGGCCTTTTCCTTAGAATAGAAGTAGCCTATAGAACAGAACAGAATAGTGTATAAGCAATGATTAACACAGTATCACCAACAAAAAGCACACAATAAGCCAACATTTGTTTCCAATGTGGTCCATTATAAAAAACAACATCCAGGAATAGGTAACACTTGTACTTCAGACATATAGGTTTCTTCCTTGTTTTAGATAGGTGCCTTATTGCAGGCTATGTACAAAATAAATGTATGCTCACTTTGCGCTTCTCCATGTCTGTTGTGAATGTGGATTTGAATTTGACCATATATTTCATATATACTCACTTAAACTCACACACACACACACACACACACACACACACACACACACACACACACTCACTCACTCACTCACTCACTCACTCACTCACTCACTCACTCACTCTCTCTCTCTCACTCACACACACACACACCCCCTCTCTCTCTCTCTCTCTCTCTCACACACACACACACACACACACACACCCACCCCCCCCCCTCTCTCTCACACACACACACACACACACACACACACACACACACACACACCCCCCTCTCTCTCTCACACACAACACAGGGATTTTTTTTTGCCACACTATTATTGACAAATTACAAGATTTAAGTTTAAATTCGGCTAATAGCTTTACAAACACACACTTTATCCATGACAATGAGGAATATAAAACCTAAAACATACCTGCAGGGCTCCAGTAGTAATTCCAACTTATGCAACTTGTCCAGTTCTGCTGCTGTTGGCATGGCAATTTTCTTGTGTGCTGTGGTGCCTGTGGATAGGACGGCTCTCAGTGGTTCTTCGTTTCTGCGGACACTCTTAATCATTGCCAGAGTTGAATTCCATCTGGTCGGGACATCTTGAATAAGTGACTCCTTCACTTTCCCTTCTTCTTTTTGTTGATGATGTAGTTCTGCAGCGTTAGCTGGACTGTGTTTAAAGTGGCCAACGACTTTTCTGCATTTGGCTAGTGCATTGTCAAACGGGCTGTTCTGCAGAGACACTGTGACAGAACGCTGGAGACTGTGTGCAGTGCAGGGAACATGATCAAATGTGGGCATGTGATTCATAGCTGCGACCATATTTCGGGCACTATCTGTGCTAAGTGTACTCACTTTATCACAAACGTTCCACTCATCTGCAACTTGAATGAAATGTTTGGCGCATATGTCTGCATAGTGTCGCTCTTCAGTTTTCATGACCGTCAGTGCATGTGAACGCAGCTTCCAATCGCCATTAATATAGTGGACTGTAACCCAGAGGTAGTTGTGGTTACCCAGCGATGTCCAGTGATCTCCGGTGAGAGTGACGGTTGTTGCTTGTTAAATAGACTACACCTTTATTTCATGTTTCCTACATTTGAACAAGTTCATGAGTCAGTGTTTCCCCTAGATTTTGAACCTGAAGGTGTATAGGGGAGGAGGCACAGCGCACTGCATGGAACATTTTGGGGTTCTCAAAATGCTTTTTGTGTTCAAACACGAGTATTTGTGTGTGTGTGTGTGTGTGTGTGTGTGTGTGTGTGTGTATACATGATATACAGTATATATAGTACAGTATATCATGTACAGTGTGTGTATAAACATGATACAGTATATATAGTACATTAATGAGCAGGATAGTATCTGTCTACTGTAGTTCACAACTTCACATATAAACTATGTGTCCAGACAGACAGATCTGTCAGACAGAGAGACAGATAGATAGATCTTTATTTGTCATTGCTTACATGAAACAACGAAATTCAGTTTAGAGCTTCACCTTCACCACTGGCATCACATAATATCCATACTGTACAGTAACCCAAGTGCAATGTAATAGTGCAAAAGTTCAGTGCAAGTCCAATTCCATTTCCAGTACCCTTTAATACTACAGAGGGGGGGGCTCGGCGATGGGGGGGCGGGGGGCAGGTTGTTCATTCAGCAGCCTGACAGCCTGTGGGTAAAGGCTGTTGGACAGTCTGTTGGTTCTGGACCGGATGGATCGGTATCTTCTATGAACTGACAATAGACAATATCCCCTTTACAGCTCTCTCTTTATTAACGAATATAATTCGCCACAATCGCCAGTCTATACACGTAGGACTGGACAGAAAGGCTGTTGCGCTGCGCTCCAACCAGCCAACAGCGCGCATGATGCCCTCTCCACGGCGCGCACCGCGGCGCATGAACAACACCACCACCACCGTGGACCCACGTATGAACTAGATAGTTTATAAGAAATGGCACGGCGGCCATCCTTGCAGGCAGTGACAGTAACGAAATGAGAATCCTGTAACCTGATATTTTGGGGGGCATCAACAACAACCTGTTGATGCTGAACGTTAATAAACTTAAACAATTCATTAATCTAGTACTCACCTAATGACGCAGCCACGGAGGATCTACCATGTTTAACGTAATTCCAAAGTGTTATAGCCTATATTGTTTAAGTCAAAGACGCATGCGGTTTTTACTTTGGCTTAAAGCATGTTGTTATTATTATTCCGCTAAGAGTATATTCCACCACCACCACCGGCACTGTCATAGCAGCTGGCTACAACCGAAACAACTTCCTCTTCCTCTTCAAAAAAATGAAAGCTACTTGTAACAATACTTTTATTTCTTAAGTGAACGTACAGGATGTAGTAGACGCAGGATGTATAGTAGGCTATACTATGCGCTGCGCGTTGGGGCTTGGGAAGATAAATCACACAGAAGGCAGGAGAAATACACTCCGGGCAGTCGGGGCTTTATTATTTTTTTAATCTTGCACACAAAATGAACAGGGACACATTATAGTAACGGGATTACTGTTTTGGAAAAGTAACTAAGTAACGAACTACTAAATTGCAAAACTAACTAGTTAGTTTATTCCGTTACCAATAAAAGTAGTCCCTTACATAACGCCGTTATTAATAGCGCCGTTACACCCAAAACTGGGAAGTAGTAAGAATTTGAAAAAAGAGCGGAAATTGGAATAAATAAATATAAACTGGCAGTAACAATAGTGTGCTCGCTGAGGCGAGCTCGCAATAACATTTTCTTCACAGAACGATATATAGCTGCACACAGCGTCTGTAATTTCATCAATGTTATCAGATGATTCTGTAAACACAAACCAATCTGTGCAGTCAAAGCATCCCTGCAGGGCAAGAGCGGAATCCTCATTCCAAATCTTCACCTGTCTTTTTCGCACCTTCTCCCTCCTTAGCACAGTCTTGTAAACGGGTAGAAGGTGTACAATGTTATGATCAGAAGATCCGAGAGCAGGGCCCGCCTCCGATTTATATGCTCCTTTAATGGAGCCATAACATACTGTAGATCCAGAGTCTTGTTGCGCCGTGTGTGACAGTTGACATATTGATAAAACTGTTTAAAGGTATATTCAGTGATTTCACTTAATTCAAATATCACTTATTTTTTAATCCTCTCTACTATAGAGTGTGCTGACTATATAAAGAGTTCCTCCCTGTCCCCAGTTAACCCCTGGGGGTCAAAAAACCTTAGGTTTCGTTTTTGACTCTCTATCCTGATTGGACTCTCTATCCTGATTGGTCCCAGCCAAAAACGAAACCTAAGGTTTTTTGAGTGAAATCACTGAATATACCTTTAAAGTTTTCTTCAAGTTGCAATGATTAAAGTCTCCCAGAATTATGTTGAGCGCATCAGGGGAGATAGTTTGCTATGACTGTGTCACTCTAAAGACGGTGTTCGCTGCGATGTCTTTTGGTTGAATGTAAACAACGGTGATAAACACTTGGGGAAATTCCCTTGGGAGATAAAAGGGCCGCACCGACACAGACAGGAGCTCTATATCGGGCGTGCATAACCGTTCACGCACGGTTATGGGATCTAAGAAATGAAATTATAGGCCAACCTTGCAGTTAACCGGGCAGACGTATCATGTCTATATGGTGAGGACAGCACAGTGGACACTAGGGCAGAATCTCCAGTTGCAGCAGATGCATGTCTGGATGGTGTGGACATACAGGTAGACAGAATTGTGATGTCCGGACTTTAGTATTGTCAGAATATGAAAAAAATACAGCTACAGAAATAAATTTAAACTGGGGGAAAAAAATACTTCTAAGAAATATAACTATTATAGGCTAACCTTGCAGTTGACCGGGCAGACCTGCTGGACCCCCTCACGGCTGCATGTCTGGAGAGCTCAGTGGACAGGGCAGAGCTGCTGGAATCTGTTGTAGCGGATGCATGTCTGGATGGTGTGGAGATACAGGTAGAGACAGTATTGTAAGTGAGGAACTGTTGCACTGTTGATTAGATGTAGGTGGTTGGTAGTTTGTCATGCTGCATGAAACCATACCCGCCAACCGCTTCCACGACAGACCAATCTTCATTGCTGTCGTTATCCCGATAGGCTCGAGACCTGGATCTGGTGCTGGGACCCTGGAGCTCAACGACGTCATCTTCAACATCGCTGTCGTACAGCTTATCAAGAGAGATGGGGGTTGGGTAACATTAACTATAACAGTAGTTAAATAATATATAAAAAGAAAAAAGAACTCACCAGAATTACACATGATGGCCGGACATAGAGTGCCTTTGTACGGTACACCTTGTGGACAGTATATGCCCATCCATTACCTGGCCAGGTTTGAGTGTAGGTTTGACCAGACTGTTGCCACATCCCATTAAGAAGTCAAGGCTAAAGACATGACCAGATAATTCATTATTTAAATTAAATGCAAAATCAAGTATCACCATTTCAATATGTAAATAGCACATACGTTGGTAGCTCTGGTCCATCGCCTTAAAGGGATCGTGACATTATTTTTAACATAATTTTAACAACATTAAAAGTCTTGGCCATGGTCCTTCAAACGTGTCTAAAAAGTTTGAACAGAAATCTCCACTCCAGTATTTCTTGCCAGGAGTTTTTGTGTGTATGTAATATGCATCCTGAGAAGGCATAGAAAAACACATTATTTTAGCCTGTAGATGTCGGTAATTCCCCCTTTCCTGTCAATCACTACCCAGCTCCGCCCCCCCCCACCCCTCAAGCCCTCCATACCTCTCCGCCCCCCTCAGAGAAAGGGACTGTTCTTTTTTTTTTCCTTTACAAGTTCACAGCATCTCAGCCATAGCAACGCTGCCAGTGCCAACGCACGCAACTTCTTCTCCTTTTATAACTATTTGTTTATAGTTTATATAAAATGTTATTTATAATAAGACTATCACTGCATGTATTCTCTGCTGCAAAAGGAGAGGAGACTGGAGCAACACAGACATTTAGAGCCTTTTATTAAGGTGCTGAGTATACAAAACGACTAACGTTTCGACCTTGCGGTCTTCATCAGAGTCCACTCTGATGAAGGTCGAAAGGTCGCAAGGTCGAAACGTAAAAGGCTCTAAATGTCCGTGTTGCTCCAGTCTCCTCTCCTTTTGCAACTTTGATGTCCCTGCACCTGTGAAGCACCGGATCAGCCGTTTTAGGCTTGAGGCGCGTTGGTAGACTCGGGTCCGCATCAATATTCCGACGGGCCGGTGTTCCGAAGGGTCGGTGTTCCGAAGGTCCATTGTTGCGAAGGGTCGGTGTTCCGAAGGTCCATTGTTGCGAAGGGTCGGTGTTCCGACGACACCCCGTGCCGTGTGGCCGCTGTTCCTCATCACGCATCACTGTCCGTGCGCCACTGTAACTCTTGGGCAACATTCAGTTTCGAGTAGGCCTAGACCTATGATCATTAAAATAATTCTGATTCTGATTGATTGAGAGTCGTAAACGTAGCCAGAAAGTAGCTCCAGCAATGCGCCCCTCTCTCTCTCTCTCTCTCTCTCTCTCTCTCTCTCTCTCTCTCGCATATATAGCAAAGCCGTACACTTTCAACAGTGCACGTTAAAACATTATTCACATAGCCAACTGTTCTCTAGCCTGCGGTGGGCCCTCGGCTCAAAGCATGTACTGTAGGCTAACGGGATCTCATAATAAAATGATATAATTTAGCTTTATAGTTCAGCTTGTTGGAACGCAGTTGCGGACTGACGGTGGTGTGTGTGTGTGTGTGTGTGTGTGTGTGTGTGTGTGTACGCGCGCGCTTGTGGTTTGCGCACATGACTTTGTGTGTTTAAACACAAATAAAGCTTTTGTTTGTAGTGCTGGACTTGTTGCTTAATATAATTGATATTGGTTGATATAATATGGTATGTATGGATCATCATTGCATGGTTCCTTTTGTGTCCCGTTCGGTGAAGAAGAAAAAAGCGGCAATTAGCCTATAGCCTACCTATATATCCGCGCAGGGGGCTTATGAAAACACGAACGTATAGGCCTATCGCACAATACCATTTACAGTATGCTACAACAGTATGCTTAGAGCAGTGGTAACCAACCTTTTCAAGCCCAAGAGCCCATTTTATTCCCAATTGTAAGCCAAGATCTACCACTAAAACGTGTTTTTTTGATATTTCTGACAGGCTCAATGCATGTGCACACATCCACACAAAGACTAAAGCTTAAATTAGAATAAATACTTATAGTAAGTTATATTATCAATGTCAAATAATATTAAGACAAATTAGAAGTAATTAGTATTAGAAATATTTTGTTTCTCATTTCAATGAATATTCACATTGGCAGATGTTCAAATGACATAGGCATAACATGAGCATATATATTTGCACAGATATGGTGACATACTCTCAGGGTCAGCCCACCTTTAATGAGACTGCTGTGACTGCACTTTATCTGCAAGCGTTTTGAAATCTCGTTCATATTTAGTGATTGCCAGTCTGAGGGTGTCATTAAGATGTGAGTCAGTCATACGAGTTCTAAACTTGGATTTTATTATTTTCATTTGTGAAAAGGACATTTCACATAAGTACGTGGAACCAAAGTATAGGCATGCAGCTTCAGTGCACACGACACAATCAGGGGATACTTCTCTGCTTACAAGAGACCAAAATTCCTTCTCTTTAGCTCTGACCTGCAGGTGACAGTCACTTACTAATCCAATAATCTCCATTTAAATATTTGAAGTTAATGCAAACACATCCTGCATTTTATCGGACAGCAGTTCAATGACAGTAGGCTCAGTAAAGAGGAAAGGGTTTGATACAAAAGCAGCTACTTGACTCATGTGTTGTACTTCAACAAGTTTTCATATTTCATATTTATCATATTTTTTGCTCTGTGTGCATGTGTACAGAATTCAAACTGTAGCATTGATTATTGTCACGGACAGAAGTCATTCTTTCCCTTCGCATATGCCCTGGAGTGCACTCGCCTATTAGTTTGCATTGCAGACTGGTATATTCAGTATATTTTTCTCATTTTTATATTTTTGTTGTTGCTGCGCAGCAGTTGAGGAGAACGCAACTATGCATTCCTTTAAGCAACACAACTTCTGCAGCTGCATCCATATGTTTAGAATTTGCATCAATGATCAAATCCCAATAATAAAAAATATTATAACAACGAACAACGAAAACTGAAGGAGCAGGGCGCTATCGGCTAGTAGTCCCAACTCAAGTGTCTGCAGCCTGTCACGAGCCCGTAATGAACGCACGTTGTTCCGTATTTTAATGTCGGGTCGGAGAATAAATACAGTATGAATGACGGCGGGATTTATTTGACAACTCTGTCCTGCTTTCTTCACGAGAAGAGAAGAGCGCTCACAGCTGCTAATATGGTAGCAGCCCTGTGGCTGACCTGTCAGTTCTCTTTACGGCTTGTTGTGAACCTTGATGTGAACCTGGGTCTGGGAAGCTCAGAGCTGCAGCCATTGGCTCATGATACGAGCACACGACCAATGGGACAGATCATTCAGTGTTGCTAAGATACCACCCACCCACCACACACGCACACACACCCTTGGACGATGGGGTCTATTCTCAAACTCAGAGCCACAGCGCTCTGCTCAAAATGAATTTGCATGTGACGAGCGGCACTGACATTATTCAAATGGGTCGGACACTTCGCGATCGACTGGAAACGTTCCCGCGATCGACTGGTAGATCGCGAACCCCTGGTTGGTTACCCCTGGCTTAGAGTATAGGCTATACCTACCATGTCCACCCTATATGACAACCATATTGGGAATGAAACGATAATTATTTGGCGGAGCTGGGAGTTCTGGGAGTTAGACCCAAGTGGAACTGGTCAAGAAAAACAAATACATATAGCCTTTATCTTCACTTTTCTTCACTTTTTTAATTTAAAATAAAGTGGGGAAAGGGAAAAGTAAAAATAGCAATACTGCAATGTAGAAATAAGTCCAGAATTATGTACAAAAGTAAAAGTATAGGCCAGATACTGCTGAATGTCTTCAAATGTGATCCATCAGATGTGTCGCCCATCGCATCGCGAGCTATTTTCAAATAGCTTAAGTGGTGAGGGGTTAATTTTTTTATTAATAATCAAAAGTAACTAGGCTAACTAAAATGTTCAAATAAATGGCAATATTTGCCCCCAATAAAGTAAAATGACTGGACATTGGAAATACTCAAGTAGCCTAAAAACAAAAACAAGCAAAATTGTACACCACTGATCACTGATCACATAAAGTCGTGCACAGAATGCCGCACAGCATCCCAATATTCCTCCAGATCGCGATCCCCCCTGTTGTAGTCCCGCTTGAGGCGACGAATCCTCTTTTCCAGGTCCCTCCATTTTTTCTTCTGGGGTGGTCGGGCGGCACCTTGCTCAGCAGCTCTTGTGGTGACCTCCATCAGACGCTGTTCGTCTTTCAGCTGCCTGAGGAAGATCCAAAGTGACGGATGACGCCGATCCAGCTTTTGGTTCCACCTTTTATGAAAGGCTAAAACATTGAATAAAAAACATATGGTTAACCATTTTTGTTGTGTTTGTTTCCAGTTATTTGTAGTAGCCTATTATAAGGTATACAAATCATATAGTTATTGTAAATTAATAATTATATTAAGAGGATATTTCTCCCACTGCCATTTCTTCTGTGAAACCCCAGACAGGTTGCTTGATTCAGGCTAGATATTAATTTGACCTGCACCCCTTCCTATACAAACCCATTGTAAACAAGGCCTACATTTTATAGCCATTATAAATTAATCGAAAACACCCGTCCTTGGTTCTGGTGAAGTCCTTCTAATGTGGATAGATACAAAATAAATGAAAATAAATAAGATACATAAAAATTGTATTGGGTGTTAAACTCCTGAGTAGCCTATAGGCATAAACAAAACATTTTCTTTAAGTGAAATAACACAAAATGAACAACATTCAGTGTGTAATAATGTCTTACATTCCACAAAGTTGTTGGTCCTGTTGTCGGAGTTCCTTTCATGGACATTCCACATCAGGGGTGGGAACTGGCATCCATCATTGATGTAGTTGCGCCTCAAATATCGGATGAAGTTCGATAGGCCACCGAAGCGCCTTGCCAGACGTCTTGTAGGTCTAGCGTCTGCCAGCATGTTGAAGTTGTTGTGAACCAAAGCTAAGGGCAGGAAGCCGATCGCCATGAATTTCTGAATGCAGGTCCGCAGACGGGGATGTCTCCGGTAAGGCCCTGAATGAATGTATGGGTGGATGGATAAATAATATTATTAATAATAAATATAATATATAATAATATAATACATAATAATATACAGTATTATTATTAATAATTATTATAATAATTATTAAATAAAGACAATATAATACTAGCTGATTGATTGATTGATTATAATGCAGACAGAGGGTTCGGTTATGCCTTCAATCTGACACGCTCCATATCTGCAAATTACTATACGGAAAGGTCAATTAAGGCAAAGTGCCCAAATTATGTTTGGTTAACTGCCCCATATTTTACTTGTCCCACAATTTTGGAGGTGAAACTGAAATACAAATATTTTGAGGGCTCTGAACAAACTTTTACATTTAACATGTTTTTGTGCGCAAGAAAGATATGCAAGGCCCTCCGGCTGTACTTTCCTCCACAAGCTCTGTGTAAAGTGGAAATAACATCCCGACCTCTGGCTCCTGGGCATCTCCGTCTCGATGG
>NC_137883.1:222500-240000 GCF_963924005.1 Protomyctophum bolini | reverse complement strand
TCACAGTGCCAACTCACTACTGCCACACACAGGTCAGAGAACCGCATTACACCATAAATACACCGTTAACCTGCATGTTATTTTCTGTAGTCCAGCTGATGGAAGTAAACACTGAGTGACCATGCTGCATGCCGCACAAAATATGATTTAAATCGAAGAGACACTGGACTAGGGTTGGGATTCGGAACCGGGTCCATTTCAGACCCGGTTCCGACATTGCGGATCCGGAGCCGGTTCCATCGTTTTCGTATTAACGGTTCCCCAAATGGTTCTCATCAGTCGTCATTTAGCTCCGCTGTGTCTGTGCATGCATGCAAGCAGAGCCTGTGGTGACGTCACCCCACCTACATGAGTGTGTGGGGTCGGGGAGGATACGCCCACTGTTCTGTGCATTCAGCGACCGCCGCGGAGCGAGTGGGACAATATCAGTATGTCGAAGAGATCTCCAAAGTGTGGTTAACAGAGAGGGAAATGACTGAGGCTGAGCACGCAACATGCAATAAATGCTATATGCTATAGTTCGCTGAAAAGGTTGTTGCAACTTGTAGGCTACCAGTTGCACCACGTCCACGAGTTCTCAAAATCAATATGTCTACACGAGTCCACAACTCACGAGAATAATCTACAGTAGGCACATCGCGTTTGAGAGCCATGCGGAAAGCCGTGCCTGCACTCCCCGCAGCTCCACCACAGCCGGCGGGGGACGAGGATGATGCAAGGCTCGTTCACTTCCCCCAGGATAGTAACGTAATAGAAAATAAAAACTACTAAACTTCTACAGAGCTTTTCATTAGGCGTGTTGTAGCCTACAACTGTTGTTAATGGTGTTAATTTAGACCGCCAATGACTCGACGTCCTTCTGTCTGATATTATATGAATCACGTTAAATATCACTATCAATGCTTTTGATTTGTCTCTAAATTAATCGCGTGACTGTTGAGCCCAGCGTTTAGGTGCATATACCTCCATAGATTGATTACTTTATAAAGAGTTTGCAGAAAAAAGCACAGGAACGTAGCCTACAGTTCAATTTTTATAATCCAAGAAAGCACTATTTGTTTCCATTAGGGTAAGGGCCCAGGGGTCCTTCATATTAAATTAATCTGAACATTAAAGACAACATTTGTCACCACAACAATATCATTATTGCAATGTGTATGTACTGTATATTTACTATACAGTACAAATTGCAATATACAGTACAAATTGCAACAATGATATTGTTGTGGTGGCTAGCTGGTGGTGGTGAAATTAAAATAATAGTGCCACCTCATAATTGTAAAGAGCATTTTCAATAATTGAATGAATGAATTTGTGTTTATTATGTACTTGGTTAGGTTAGTTATAATATAAGCATAATCTATGTCAGAAAAAAGGGGAAAAAATTATATTGGGATCCGTTAAGGGAACCGTTAGGAACCGGAACCGTTAAGAGGGATCCGGGAAGGATTCGGAACCGTTAAAATCCTAACGAATCCCAACCCTACACTGGACAACATTTCCTTACCATTTCCGCTAAAACCAGAACAAAAGAAAGTAATTTGTGCTCTTATAAATGGCAAACATGTATTTGCCATTTTACCTACAGGTTACGGAAAAAGCATTTGTTTTGGTCTTTTTGGTCCGATTATGGATGAAGTAAGTGGGCCTTTTTTTTCAACACGAAAAAAATAATAAATAAATAGCCTATAATATGTGTAATTGTATTATAAAGAGCCAGGCACAATGGCAACATTATAATAAAAAGTATATTTGTCCTTACTGTTAACTACTATTTATTTTCTGTTCCCTCCTAGTAAGAGACATTAGGCTAATACAGTAGCCTATATTAATCAATCAATCAAAACTTTATTTGTATAGCACATTTCATACAGCAAGTGCAACTCAATGTGCTTCAACATTAAAGGAGATGGAAAAACAAAGAAGAAAAAGAGAAAAGAAGAAAACATTTAGGAAAAACATTATAGATAAACAAGGATAATGGTATGAGCTAATTAAACGCAATGTTAAAAAGGTATGTCTTAAGGTTTCTTTTAAAAATGTCCGTGGATTCAGAGAGCCGCAGGTTAACTGGCAGGCTGTTCCACATTACAGGACCATAATGGCTAAAGGCTGCTTCTCCATGCTTTTTAGTCTTAGGTCTAGTCTTAAGAACCTCTAAGAGAGCAGTTCCCGAGGATCTAAGAGCTCTTCCAGGCACGTACCCAGGGAGCATTTCGGACAAATATGTAGGTGCATTACCATGGATAGATTTAAAAACCAGCAGAAGGACCTTAAAATCAATTCTAGATAAAACAGGCAACCAGTGAAGGGATTTTAAAATGGGTGTGATGTGTGCTCTCCGTCTGGTCTTGGTCAGTACGCGTGCTGCTGCATTCTGGACTAGTTGTAGCCGGGCAACTTCTTTTTTGGGGACACCAGATAGGAGAGCATTGCAGTAGTCTAGCCTGCTAGTGATGAATGCGTGCATCAGCCTTTCTGTGTCAGCTTGTGAGAGAAACCCACGGACTCTGACAATATTCCTCAGGTGATAAAAGGATACTTTGGTGATGTTGCTAATGTGGGCCTTGAAATTTAGATTTGAGTCAAGTATGACACCAAGGTTTTTTACCTGATCCTTGGTGCTTAATGAGCAGGATTTTAGTTTGTGAGATATTTGTTCCCTGTGGGGGCCATCTCCGATAACTAAGATTTCAGTTTTGTCTTTATTTAGCTGGAGAACGTTTTCTGACATCCAGACATTGATGTCCGAGATGCAGTTTATTAGGGTGTCAATGGGGCTGAGGTCCTTAGGGGATACAGATTTATAAAGTTGTGTGTCGTCCGCATAGCTATGGAAATCAATTTTGTGTCTCCTGATGACATTGCCAAGTGGCAGCATGTACAAATTAAAAAGCATAGGACCTAGAATAGAGCCTTGGGAACCCCACATGTCATCTCCGTCTTTTCAGAGGTATGGTCACCCAGGGCTACAAAGGACTCTCGACCTTCCACTTGAGGACAGTGCCAGAGAGACCAACGTGGTGCTCAAGTCTGTTCAGGAGTGTTGTGATCGATGGTATCAAACGCTGCACTGAGGTCCAGGAGGACAAGGACGGACAGGTGCTTAGTGTCAGCGTTCACTCTAAGGTAATTTATGACCTTGACTAGGGCCGTCTCTGTGCTATGATTTGGTCTGAATCCAGACTGGAATAGTTCAAGAATATTATTATTGTTTAAAAACTCATGTAGTTGATTAAATACCAGTTTTTCTAAAATCTTACTTAAGAATGGAAGATTTGATATGGGCCGATAATTACTGAGGAGTAGGCTATCCAGGTTATTCTTTTTGAGGATTGGTTTTACAATGGCAGTTTTGAGTGATTTGGGGAATGTGCCTATGAACAGGGACTGGTTGACCAGGACTAGTAGCTCCTCGGATAGTGAGTTGAAAACCGTTTTAAAAAATGCGGTTGGGATAGGGTCAATGGAGCAGGTGGAGGATTTTAATCCTGTCACCACTTTGGTGATCATTTCGAGATCCACTGGGGTAAAGTGGACTAAGGAGTGATCACTGTGTGCGAGGTTAAGGTCAGCAGTGTTTGCTGGTCTCTGGGTTATGTTTGACCTGATTGTAATGACCTTGTCTCTGAAGTAGGCTGAAAATTCGTTGCATTTTTTAGTTGTAAGGAAATCACTGGGATATTGGAATGGGGGGTTTGTTAAACTATCAATGGTGGAAAAAAGTATTCTAGGGTTGCTTTGATTTTTTAGGATGAGTTCTGAAAAATGTGCTTGCCTAGCCTCTCTGAGGATTGTATTGTATGTTTTCTGTTGTTCCTTAAGTATGTCAAAATGAACTTGTAGTTTAGTTTTTCTCCATGTACGTTCGGCTTTCCGACAATGCCGTTTTTGCTCGTTTACTGACTCATTTTTCCATGGGGGCTTCTGTTTGGAGGAGAGCTTTTTAATTTTTATAGGCGCTACAGAGTCAAGAGTTGACCTTAATTTATTGTTAAAGGCCATAACTAATTAATCAACGGATGAGGGCAGGGTGAGGGTGGGTATGCTATTTAGACAGTGTGCAAACTGTTCAGCTACTTCAGGGGTAATGTAGCGCTTTTTTACAAGGCGGTCAGTATTGTACAGTGGTACCGGTAGACATACAGTGAACTCAATGAAGAAATGGTCAGAGAACACAACATCTGTGGCTGAATAAATATGTGCAGTGAGCCCACGTGTGATGACAAGGTCTAATGTGTGACCACATTTATGTGTTGGACCCTTCACGTGTTGAGCAAAGCCCAGATCATTTAATAGGGAAATAAAGTCTATGGCTTTTTTGTCTGTTTTATTGTCAATATGCAGGTTTACGTCACCAGTAATAATTATCTTATCAAAATTGGTAGTTATGATAGATAGCAACTCTGAGAAATCTGTTAAAAAGTTGGGCAGCTTTGGTGGTCTATAGATTGTTATTACTAAAGTGAAACCTTGGCAGTTTAGTAGGCAGGCATGATATTCAAAGGACTTAAATTGATCAAAGGAGATGCTCGTAGAGTTTAACCCCTTTGTGATTATAGAGGCTGTCCCTCCACCCTTCTGTACCTGTCTGCTACAGTAGAAGAAATCATAATTAGGGGGGGATGTCTCAATAAGAACAGCCGGGGCATCGGTGGTAAGCCATGTTTCTGTTAAAAACAGGCAGTCCAGCTTGTGTGTTGTAATTAGGTCTCTAACTAAAAACGTTTTATCTTTATTAAGGGACCTTATATTTAAAAGTGCCATTCGTAGAACCTCTGGTTTGTATTTTGTCGGGGGAAGCTGGATGGAAGGTGTGATTGATAATAAATTGGAAAAAATAGGATTTGCTGTTAGATGTGATGGTACTGCAGGACGTTTGAGATGATTACTGTTCGGCCTGGGAGTAATTCTAACAGGGATAGAGTGAGCGTGTAAATATGAATTTAAATGTAAATATGAATTGAGGTGTGAATATGAATTAAAGTGTTTTGGTCCGAGCCCAGTGGAGATGGGGCGGAGGAACAGGGCGGAACTATACTGGGATAGACCGGGGGGAGTCGGGGGACGTCAATAGTAGACGGACCTATCTGTGGTCAGTGCTGTGTGGTGGCTTACGCCGCGGGCCATGTTATGCGCTAGCATTTTACTTCCCAGTCTGTTCGGGTGGAGACCGTCATTGCGTAACAGAAGTGCACGGCCCCAGAACAGATTAAAATTATCTATAAAGTTAAGGTTGCGGGCGCGACATATCCTTGTTAAGAAGGTGTTGAGGCTGGCAATTCTCGTGAAGCGCTCATCACTGCCCGTGAAGATTGGGATGGGACCGGAGACAAAAAATATAAGGCCACTACTAGTTAAAAGATCAAAGAGGCGAAGAAAGTCGGTTTTTGTCTGCTCAGTGTGACAGCGAGCAGTGTCGTTCGATCCAATGTGGACTATCATTCTTGTGATGGATGGTGGAAGTGAATTAAAAACATGTGGAAGTTTCTCCAGGAGGATTGGGACGGTCGCGCCAGGAAAGCAGCGGATTAAAGAAAGGGAAGCAGAAATATCTTTCACTATGGAGTCACCTACAATCAGAAGTGTAGGGGGTGGCGCGGTGGATGGAGCATTGTTATCGATGGGCCAATTCACTTGGTTTATAGGAGGACAGTGCCGGACAGCAGCAGGAGGGGAGGGGGTCTGGAGAGGTGGCGCTGTGGATGGACCATTTATACCGGGAGGGAGCAGCTGTGGCAGGGGACGTGGTGCCAGTATGAGTTCCATCAGTGGCGGAGGTTTCGGGAGTGTGGGGGGGTGCTTGGCCATTTGCTCGCGGGGAGAGTAACCTCCCGCCCGACGTTTCACAGCCGCCTTGAGGAGGTGACGGCGGTCGCTTTTCGAGCCATTGGAGAGTGGGGGAAATTCGCTCATATTAAGTACGGAAAATTAGTTGCTTATGGTGATTGGAGGGGCCTGGACTGTGACAGGACGGGGAGGGGGGCCTCGGGATACCGTTTTCCAGCGTACTGGAGTGGAGCTGGCCTGGAGTGGAGTGATGATGATGATGATGGCTGAGGGTTAGAAAGAAGCTATGGCCAGTAACATAGAAGATGATAACAGACTAATTGTTTGGGGATAGTGTAGCAAGAAGGACAGCAGCTTGGAAGGGCACTTACACGCGGGGGCCACAAATGTGGCCCGTTGCGGAGAGTAGACTCGTAGTATTTGCACCCAGGATCGATGTTTCGGTGATCCTCCCTTGGCAGATGCTAGCTGTCAAACTAGCCACTGGGCTAGCACCGGTAACCAGCTGTTTAGGCTAGCATCCGACTAGCGTCAGTGAACTAGTGGCAGCAATGGAGATGGGGGATGGGCAGTGTGCTGCATGTTGACTGAATGTTTACTTCTGAACTGAATGTTTGAACTGAATGTTTACTTCAGTAAATCAACTCTATAATTTAATCCTAATTCATTAATTATTTAATGTATGCTACTTCTGTACTGTTACTGGTTGTACTTAAATACATGGAACTATAATGCAACATAGTTTTACAGGAACAATAATTATATAAAACCTTAAATGTTTTAGGCCTATTTAAAAATATATTATTATTAGTGGTATTATTTTCAGCTACTGAATTATGTATTTAATCCATATGAAATTTAAATTAAATTGGGAAGGGGGGAGTGATCACATTCACACCCTTAATCATTGCTATACTTTTTTTTTTTTAATACTGTTTTTATTAGGCATTTTTGTTCGACAATTTCAGATTAGATAATGATAAGTAATTCAGTTAAATGAAAATGAAAAAAATAACAGGCAATGTAAATGTTCCACATACAGTATAACAAAAAAACATAAGTGTGATAAACATGAAAAAACAAAAAACAGTTAAACAATGACAAGTGTGAACAGACAAACAAAACAGACAACAGGACAGACATTCTTGCTCTCAAACTTCCAACATGTTGTGAATTAAGTAAGTTAGACATTCTTTTTTAAATAATAAAAAATAAAATAAAGAAAAAACATTCAGTTCCTTTTCTTTCAGTTCCTTTTCTTTCTTTCCAATTTTCTATTGTGCTATTGTGTAGGAGGGGTTAGCGTGCACCTATTAAAATAGTCAATGAAGGGTTGCCATGTCTGGTAGAACCTATCTTCACTCCCTCTCAATTCAAACTTAATCTTTTCCAATTGTAAGTAATGCATAACATCTTTCATCAGTGAAGTGTGAGTTGGAACCTGTGCTTGTTTCCAATTCAACAGTATCAGTCTGCGAGCCAGTAGAGTCACATATTTTACCATGTTATATTGGAAAGTAGACAGTTTGACCCCGGGCCCTGTGACTCCCATAATTGCTGTCAGTGGATCCGGGTCAAAAGGTCTTTCAACAATGTCTGACAGTGATTTAAATATACTTTGCCAATAAGATCTTAGTTTTGTGCAATGCCAGAACATATGAGCTAGAGTGGCCGGCGATTGGCCACATCTGTCGCAGGCTGGATTCACATTTGGATACATTCTGTTGAGTTTTTCCTTTGACAAATGTAATCTGTGTAATATTTTAAACTGTATAAGACCGTGCCTGGCGCATACTGAAGAAGAGTGCACAAACTTTTGAGATGTAGACCATTGCTCGTCAGTGATAGATATTCCTAAGTCGTTTTCCCAAGCAGTTTTTAAATACTCCAAGGAGGCATTATTATCCAAACATGAGAGAGAGTTATAAATAATAGAAACACCTCCTTTGAGCAGTGGGTCTGGTAGAAATATAGATTCCATTGATGAGTTGGGAGGTATGTTTGGAAATGAATCAGTGTGTTGTGTTAAAAAATGTCGTATCTGTAGAAATCTAAAGAAATGTGATTGGGGTAAATTGAATTTGCGTCGTATTTGTTCAAAGGTCGGAAATAACCCATCAATATAAAGATCTTTGAAGGAGTGAATACCATTTCTATGCCATACTTTAAATAATGAGTCAGAGAGGGACGGTAAAAAAGCATGGTTAGCGACCAGTGGTGCGCGCACAGAGCCCGGGTGCCAACCGAAATGCCTTCGTATTGAGAGCCAAATTTTTAGAGAATGCGAGACTATGGAATTCTTTGGCAACTTAGTATATCTTGAGGCCACTGGGGAAAAGATTAAAGCTGACAACGATGTTGGGGGACAACATTGACCTTCAATAAATGCCCATGTAGGCAATTGATCTTGGAGCCAAAATGAGAGTGCACGTAAATTACACGCCCAGTAATAGAGTTTGAAGTTAGGTAATGCCATTCCTCATTGCTATACTTTTAATCATTCCTATACTTTTTCATATTTTAGATTGATGCTGGAAAAAAACACAAGGTGATGGTTATAAGCCCATTGAAATCACTAATGAGGGATCAGGTGAAGCGATGGACAGAACTCGGCATCCCAGCTGCAGCTATAACCAAAGACATGGAGAAAGACACTGCAAAACGTGAGTATGACAGTTACGGTAGAAAAAAAAAATAACATGCAGAATCATATTGTTAAGATAAGATATTTGCTAAGCTAGATAGAAAATGTAATTATGGACAAAAAAGTAATTATTTTTCCACTCTTGTCAGGTATCAGAGATGGAGAATTCTGTTTAATTTTCATGTCGCCAGAGGTGGTTCTGCAAGAACCATGGTGGAGTTGGATGAGGTCCACTGCAGACGAAATATGTTTGTTGGCCATTGATGAAGTGCATTGCCTGACCACATGGTATAATAACTTATATTTCCTTTATATACACTGTATATATTTGTTTTATTTTTTCCCCTTCTCTACACTCATCATGTTATGTCTTTCAGGGGGTCGACTTTTAGACCTGATTATTTAAAAATCCCCCAAATAAGAAGCGCTATAAAAGCACCTGTGCTGATGCTGACTGCCACTGCGACTATAACTCCATGACAAAGGAAATCCAAGAACTGATGCATCTGTCTAATTCATCAATAGAAACAGTTGCGATTGTTCCAGACAGGTACAGTAATAACATTTATATTATGTAGTTACTATCAACATTTGTGGTTTAACCATTATAATCTCACTACATTGTAGTGAGATTATAATGGTTAAACCACAAATGTTGATTTATATTATTTTTGCAATCCACACAAATAAACAATGACAATCAGTTTATGGTTACTATGGCCTGTGTTTATTACATTACATAAAACTTCTGGGAACTCAGATTACACAATACCTATACCTAACAAACATAAACTAATTTACTGTACAGTAACAATGAATGCTGTACATCTAATCTAATAATAATAAATGCACTTCTATTTGGCTGCAGGCCAAATATCCACATGAGAGTTTTGAAGGCTTCGGACAACTTCATTGCAGAGGTGGGGTGGCTAGTTCAGCATCTGCGAAAATATGGAAAGAAGGCAGATAAGACCATAATTTATTGCAGGTCAGAGCTAATCACAAAATAGTCATATTATTGTCTAATTTAAAATGAATTCCATTCATTGAATTTACTTCACATCCACATGTTGTGCTTTCATTATAGGACAGTAACAACCGTAATAAATGTGTACGTAGGTCTGATGGATGCATTGGAAGAATGTGCTTGGGATGGACACAAGTGCATTGTTGACATGTATTACAGCCAAAGTGAAGCTGAATCTCAGAAAGACATCCTGGAGGACTTCCCCCGAACTGACAGTTCTATCAGATGCGTGATCGCAACGGTGGCTTTTGGTATGGGAGTCGAAATACCTGATGTACGACATATAATTCACTGGGGAGCCTCAAATGATCTGCTGTGATACTGGCAGAAGTGGGAAGGTGCGCTCGGGATAATGCACCTGGAAAAGCTTGGCTTTACAATGTAAAGTCTTTAATGCCCAAAAAAAACATTGACCAGAATGTGTTTGATCTGGTGGGGAGCGAAACATGCTACAGAAAGATTATCCTGGACTACTTCTTTGTGGACGGAATGGCCAGTGAGACCATTAAAGCTGCATGCAACAGAAAAGGCTGCTGTCAACTCTGTGATGAGAAATATGAGTAAGTGTTATGATCATACCTTGTCTCCTCTTTCTGATCTTGTCCCACTTCTCGATCTCCAGTGTCAACCTCATCATATTTTCACCCATGTTTTCTGGTTTCCGAATCTTCTTTGTATAGGTGAGTTTTTGAAACCCTTCGTGGAACCTCCCTGGCTGATACCGGAAGAGCCCATCATGCCTGTACACCTCTACAAAGGTTTTGATGTCGGCGGCCTGTCTGTTCCTGAATCCCCTGCTGGTGGTAATGGGGCTGTCTGCCTGGGCAACTCCAGCACCTGTCAGGATGCGTCCCACCTCCTTTCCAAAGGCACCTGACATTTCGGCACACCTGTCAATTTGGGTGTCAGTGTACTGACCACCAGACTCTTTCAGCATGGCTTTGGGGGAAAAGACATTTCAAAAGACATTAGAGGAAATTATAACTGAAATGTCATTCAAAACACCATTATGCTCACACAAAGGAGGTGTAATTTAGATAAGAGTTTGAATATATTTATATTTTGTTGTTTTGTTTGTATTACAAAATAAAAATCGTTGCTTTGTTTACCTTTAAAATCTCCGTTCAGAAATTCATTGACCAGGTCCAGACCGATATTCCCCCCCGGTCGCCCCTGAAGGTTTGCCACCCTGTTCCATGTCATGTCCAGGCGAAGGTTCTCTGGCAGATAACCATTTACACCTGACAAGACATATTTCCAGTCATTTAATTAATATTAGTACATCCATGTTATTGTTTTTCACAGCACCTACTTAAAATTAGACTAACCTAGGAGCATTTTGTGGCCAATTGCAAAATATTTATTATGCTTTTTTTCCCAGAAGAAAATGGACATGAGTCCATTTTCCAGCAGTTGATGATTGCTGGTCCATCCCCCTCTCGCACGCAATCCCGGCGGGTCAGATGGCAGAGTCCCTCCCACATCAGAATCTTGGAGTAGTTTTGGACAAGATCCAGTCCCTCTGTCCCCAAGCTGCACTCCTCAGAGCAAAACCAAATGTCTGTAGAACATGCCAGTATAAAAAAGGACATTAACAACTGTTTAATTCAGGTCTATTATAAATGTAAAAAAAAAATCTAAGTGTATTAAACAAAAACCATGTTTACCTTCCTCTGTGTGTTCACACCTGTTAGTGGGAAGGCACTGCACATGGTACCATTCAAAGCGAAGGCACTTCTCCCCTAGGTGACACTGCACCATCTCACCTCCAAGCCTTGCATGGCATGTGCAATATATGAAGCTCCCATCCTCTTGACAGGTTTCACAACAGTACCAGTCCCCTTTAGGCACAACGTCCAGCTCTGCACAAGAGGGGTGGTACCACGCTGACTTGCACAACTCATTGCAGCAGCGCACCAGAACCTCGTCTTTATCTATTGTAATCAAAGAAAAAGAAGCAACGAAATTAACGAGTGTGTAATTACTATGTTATTTCCTATATTGTCATTGACACTGATGGGACAGTCTATATTGGTTGTCAAATGTGAAGTGCAGAGTCTCAACTAATTAAAGGTGATCAATGCAGTGTTCTCTATAGCAAACCAACAATACCTTCCATACAGTGGCAGAAAGGAAAGGCTGACACGTTGCCATTTGATGCAGCTGCTGCAGCGTTTTGGATATCTTCGATGTTTGGTGACATCCAACAAAACTCCACAACCTGGCTTGCAACTTTAGAAAGCCACTCCATTTTATTGTTGCTTTCTGTGAAGCCAGGGGGGACATGTTCTACTGTCTCCATGCCACAGTTTGTAGCTGCCAGAAGTGTGCAGTAGGCTGCAGTTGAGAACTTAGAAAATAGAGAGATGGAGAATAAAAAGTTAAACAAATTCACACACACACACACACACACACACACACACACGTATATAAGTAGTACCTCGATCATATCCCATGCATGGTGAAAATTGTCTTTCACTTCTTTCTTCAACCCTCTGTGATTGAAGTATGCCTTCAGCTGATAGAGTGTGCCTCTGGCAGCCTCGCTCTTCTGGGAAAAGAGCGTGTTCATGGTGTCCTAAAATCAAACATAGAGGGAAGTAGTTAATAATATTTTCAATTGAAGTACCTCAGCATTGTTCCTTAATAATGGACATTTAGTTTAAGTGATTACCTGCATTAAAAGCATTTCTTTGTGAAATTCTTGGGTGGATGGCACGAGTCCCTCCAGTCTCCCAGCCCCTGTCCTTCCATTTATCCTGGCCTTGTGGCATTGCTCCATTCTCTCAATGCTGAGTCCATCTCCACCACAAAGAAGGGGAATTGGTTTGCCATTGGCTGATGGCACATATTTTTGGAGGTTGTCCATAATTTCTAATACCCCAATCTTGGAGGTTGGATTGGCAGCAATAACTCCAAGATTGACCTATACAGGATGCATTGCATTGAATTAAGATAAAATATAATATAAATATAAAATAAAAGTATAGAACTATATAAAAATAACCTTATTATCTGTCTTGGTGAAATTCAGCATTGTTTTAACATGGACCAATGACGTAATAGAAGCACTCACAACATTGCTCCTCTCTCGCATCTCTGCAGAGAACTGGTGAGGGATGTGTCGCTCAACCTCTCTCTTGATGTCCTTCAGAGCAACAAGGTTGTCTGCTAAAATGCGCATGACCACAGCAATCATGCAATCCTTGAACGAGTCATACTCCTGAAATTAGAAATGTGCAATTAAATAACATAAGTAGCCTAAATGCAGTTAGAAAGCGAGATTAAAAACATTTTATATATATATATATATATATATATATATATATATACAGAGAAACCATTAAAGCATTCAACCACATCATTTAGTCACCTCTGAACTGGGCAGCAACACCAGTGGGGAGATTGCCCCTGCTTGGTTGCCTGGGCCATCCAGGTGATGGAAGTGCACCTTGTTGCGGTGGGCAAATTGCAATGCCCAGATTAAGAATTGGTTGCCATGGTCTTTGGTGTGTTGTTTTCCTTTCACACTCATCTGTAGAACAAAGGCAAGTGACATTACAAGAAAGTATAATGTATTTTTTTTTAATTTAAGCAAGTAAAAATGTTAAGGGTTCACAAAGATCATGGAATTACTTGAACATTGTCCCAGCACAACGAATAGGACATGGACTTTTTCTGTGCAGTAAATTAAAGCCGTCTTCTTGAGGGCAGAGATGCGGTTTTCTGAGTTAATAAGACATACCAACAAAACAAAGTTGTTATAATATATGTGTTAAGTTATTTGTAAAAGTGCAAAATTACAGATGAGTGTTCAATACTGCGAGTACATATTATATTGTACCTCTACACTGGCTTTCATTTCCAGGATTTGTCGATCATGACAACCACGAATCCGGTCTACATGCCCTCGTGCAGCCTTCTTAGACTGGCATGCCCCAAGTGCATTCAGCATAGAAAAAACATTCAGCGAACACCCATGTCTCCAGAGCTCTACCCCCACACAGGCCTGGATAAAGTTCACCCTCATCACACTGGAGGTGAATAGCACTACAGAGAGAACCATCCCCAAACTTCGGCTGATGAGCTCTTGGGCAGCATCCTCTGTCTGTGAACTTTATATTAAAGAAAAGAAAAAACTTATGACAGTAACTTATATTTTCAATACGATGTATTCCCAATTTCTCATAATATTCAGGGTAAATGTTCAATTAGTCATCTTACCTTAGTTTTTTCTTGCAACCGTGAAACCTGTGCGTCCTGATTGAAGATGGCACAGGGAACATGGCCCTTAAGAAACTCATGGTTGCTGGAGCTTTATCATTACCCCAGGCCGTGTTATCCCAGGAAAATGTCCTGATGTCATCCTCTGTGGGCTTCAGACGCAGTGGCCCACTGGTGTCTTTCAGCATTTCTTTTCTCTGGAAATGTAATAAGATAATATTACAGAATATTTTAAATGTAATATAACATTAACAATAACACATTCTTTAATATTACACTGGGTAGACTTTTTAAAAGGCTCCGGAACCCTTGTAGAAATTTTATTTTTTCTAACAACTGCAAACCCTTGGCCAAGGGACCTAAACGTCTTAGAATCTCCTGTTCCATTGCAACACCTGGGGGACTTTTTCTAGAGCCTCCACAGGGGTTCAATCTAATTATTTTGGCATGTGGTGGTGATTTGCTGGGAGTCCTGTGTGGTGTGCTCCATGCAGGGCTCTTGTAGGGAGTCCTGGCTGGTGTTATTCTTGGTGTCCCTGTGGGGGTCCTTGCTTTTGATGTTGTTGGCGTTTGTTTGGGAGACATCATTGGGGTGGTGGTGGGAGACATCATTGGGGTGGTGGTGGGGGTTGTGACTGGAGTCACACTCTTCAGTTTCAGTTGTAATTGTGCATGGGTCAATGTCCTCTTATATCCCTTTCTGTTTGTAGTTTGAAACATTTTGGATTTGCATGTAAAGCATAGGGAGTCCTCTCTAGAAACGTTGGGGAAAAGGAACTCACATGTAGTAGGACTGGCAAGGGTAGAAAGTTTGTGCCAATTGTAACCTTTCTTTCTTTTAGTGATTACACATTTGCAATTGCCACAATATCTCTCCTTCACCTTCTGCTGCATTGATGTACCTCCTGATCCTGTTGCACCTCCTCCACCCTCCTCTGCCACCTCTGGCATTGCTGCACCTCCACCTCCCCCACTCTCCTCCACCACCTCCTGCATTTCAGAACCTCCTGAGTCCTGTTGCACCTCCTCCACCCTCCTCCTGCATTTCAGAACCTCCTGCTGTACTTCCTCCACCCTCCTCCACCACCTCTGGCATTGCTGCACCTCCTCCACCCTCCACCACAACCTCCTGCATTTCAGAAAATGCACCTCCTCCATCCTCTTCCTTCTCCTGCTGCATTGTCTGAAGGGAGCCACAAAAAATAAAAAATAAATTTACATATTCTTATGTACATACATACACAGCATATATATATATATATATATATATATATATATATATATATAGTAACTGTGTTCATTAAACTGTAGACTGTACACCATAACAATAATGTACAACCCTTCCATTATTACAGAGTGATGTGACAATGTCCTTGACAGAATTAACAGGACCCTCTTGTAAACAAGTGTAATGCTTTATTGGGTTGTCAATGTCCACTCACAGTTAACAGTCTTTGTATTGAGTTGTGCTTGACATGTACTGTAATACTGCAAACTGTTAATAAATATTTCAATCAATCAATTTTAGACTGGCATTATATGTAATGATCATTTTATGTATAGACTATACAACTACAACTTTTAGTAAGTTTATTACTATTCTGATTGATTGATTGATAGATTTAAAACAGTTTGTAGAATGGGTACAATTGGTAGCATACACAAGGAAACATCTGATACAAGGATAAAACCAGAAAATACGTGTTTACACTAGGGTCCTCCATTTTCAATTCATCTGAACATTTAAAGACATACAAATATAAACTTCTATGCAAAAAAAAAAACAATACAAGAAACTTACAACCTCCACCCACCTCCACAACCTCCACCCTCCTCCACCCACCTCTACAACCTCCACCCACCTCTACAACCTCCACCCACCTCCACCCACCTCTACAACCTCCACCCTCCTCCACCCACCTCTACACTCCTCCACCCACCTCCTCTCTAGACTCCTTCACCTCCACCCACCTCTAGACTCCTCCAACCCACCTCCACCCACCTCTACAACCTCCACCCTCCTCCACCCACCTCTAGACTACTCCACCCACCTCCACCCACCTCTAGACTCCACCCACCTCTACAACCTCCACCCACCTCTACAACCTCCACCCACCTCTACAACCTCCACCCTCCTCCACCCACCTCTAGACTCCTCCACCTCTAGACTCCACCCACCTCTACAACCTCCACCCACCTCCTCTCTAGACTCCTCCGGGTGCATGTATTTTTTTCCGACACCCTTTTAGCCGACAGGACAATGGTCCGACAGTTTCGGACTTTTGTCTGAAATACCGTCTTTTTACTCCAACAGTTCGACACGTCATTAGACAGACAGAAGTTCCGGCAATAGTCCGACAAACCGTAGGTTAGACAGGTTCCCCTTAGGTTAGACGGGACAATAGTCCGACACGGGAGGGGAGGAGTGGGTGCGTGTGTGCGTGCGTATACAGTGTGTGTGCGTGCGTGCGTGCGTATACAGTGTGTGTGTGTGTGTGTGTGTGTGTGTGCGTGTATGCGTGCGTGCGTATACAGCGTGTGTGTGTGTGTGCGTGCGTATACAGTGTGTGTGTGTGTGCGTGCTTCATCGTATTTATTATTATTATTAATATTTATACTTCATTGTATTTATTATTATTATTATTATTATTATTATTATTATTACTATTACTATTACTATTACTATTACTATTACTATTATTATTTATATTTATAATTCATCATATGTATTATTATTATTAATAATAATAATAATTCATCATATTTATTATTATTATTATTTATATTTATATTTATACTTCATTGTATTTATTATTATTAGTATCATCATTATTATTATTATTATTATTATTATTATTATTAATATTTATAATTCATCATATTTATTATTATTTATATTATTATTTATATTTATATTTATACTTTATCGTATTTATTATTATTATTATTATTTATATTTATACTTCATCATATTTATTATTATTATTATTATTATTAATATTATGATTATTATTATTATTTATACTTCATCGTATTTATTATTATTATTATAATTATTATTATTATTATTATTATTATTATTATTATTATTATTTATATTTATACTTCATCGTATTTATTATTATTATTATTTATATTTATATTTATACTTCATCGTATTTATTATTATTATTATTATTTATACTTCATCATATTTATTATTATTATTATTATTAGATCTCTTTTCCTACTTGGATCCGTAGCCACTGGCACTGCCTGGTTTGTCCATCTGTACCTGCATGCATAGATTGATTGCTCAGTAGGGCCAGTAGGGCCCAGTAGGACCCAGTAGGACCCAGTAGGGCCCAGTTGGGCCCAGTAGGACCCAGTTGGGCCCAGTTGGACCCAGTAGGACCCAGTAGGGCTCAGTAGGGCCCAGTTAGGGCCCTAGGAAGGAGGGAGAAAGGAAGGAAGGAAGGAAGCAAGGAAGGAAGGAAGGAAGGAGTGTGTGTGTGTGTGTGTGTGTGTGTGTGTGTGTGTGTGTGTGTGTGTGTGTGTGTGTGTGTGTGTGTGTGTGCGTGCGCGTGTATGTGTGTGTGTGTGTGTGTGTGTGTATACAGTGTGTGTGCGTGCGTGTTTCATCGTATTTATTATTATTATTATTATTATTATTATTATTATTATTTATACTTCATCGTATTTATTATTATTAATATTTATATTTATACTTCATCGTATTTATTATTATTATCATTATTATTATTATTTATATTTATACTTCATCGTATTTATTATTATTATTATTATTATTATTATTTATACTTCATCATATTTAT
>NC_137883.1:32500-217500 GCF_963924005.1 Protomyctophum bolini | reverse complement strand
TTATTTTCGCTTTGCACAATTTGCTATTAAGCCCCTTGACCTGCGCATAACGATTAGACGTGGGTCTATCCAGCCCATAAACGCAAAAAGCAGATAAAGCACTGTTTGATTTTACACTTGAGCGGCTCTGGGACGCTGCTGGAGGAGTGTTGCCAAGTCTGTTTATTATAAGCGGCTTCTTTTTCTGTAAAGTTGCTTGTAAATATTGGTAGTTGTGGTTGCTTTTCTTGTTTCTAAAGGTTTATCCTAATGTTGTTTAAACCAGTGATCCTCACACAGCACATTCCCATGTCAAGGATCCCCAGATGAATGCATTTGCCCAACTAAGGACGGCTAATACAAAAATGTAATTAAAAATTTCCAAGATTACTTTTGAAAATAGCAGATCTACCAGCTCACAATGAATCACTCATTGAACACACTCATTCATTAAAACTATTAACTCTGACTGCAGGCGGATATATAATGATCATTATAACAATGTGCAAGAAAATATTTTAAAAGATGGAAGAACTTTATGTCACGCCCTTTGACCATGAAATGAACGATGAAGAGACAGTGTTCTGGATACTGGAGGCTTTATTTTATGCCGTTGTGGATGGCTCAAAGCCTACGTCAAACTGACGAAAACACAAATAAACCATGATTAACATGAGTACCAAAATTAAACACATAACGAAATAAATCATAACGTAACAAACAAATGCTCAAAACAAACGCTATTTACCTCACTGGCTGCCCATAGCTTCAAAGGGCATGAGGAAGGGAACCATATACTGCATCATAAAAACCAGGACTGTAAAGAAACATAATAAACAAAAACGATCAATAAACCTTGTAATGTTTTGTAATGAGGAACTCAAATGTTGACAAATAATTGAATGACATGACACCAAAATAACAAAACGAACCTTGCATTGTGACACGCTCCGTACGCTAAACAGCGACTGCTCCGTCTCAAACATTAAACTGTCTGACAGGCGGAAACGCCATGATTGTTCTGAGGCTGTGAGTCTACGCTGTGAGTCTACGCCCTATATATTGACGTAACGGAAATGGGCGTCATAAGTGAACTTGAACTTGAAGCCTGGTCATTATAACGATAGTGTACATAGTAAATAGATAATATAGAAAATAGTAAATAGACAACATAGAAACGTAGTAAATAGACAATATAGAAAATATGGCAGCCAAACTCCCACCAAAATCAGAAATTTGATTTTTCAGATTAACACATTTTGATTTAGACCTTAGTCTGCTTCAAGCAGTAGAACCATGGTACAATATATATTTCATAAACCGTGATCCACATGTGTACAATATTAGAAATTATGCCAACATTATGGATTCACATGAACACTTGACCTTTGCGTTTGAAAACATTGGCCCTTGAGACCTTTAACCCTTCAATCAGGTGGTCTACCACTGATTGCTCCCACCATGACATAATCCATGTTCCCTTTCCTTTTGAATTTAGAGAACGAGCATCTCCTCTCAACTTTCCTCCTCCCTTTTCCTTGAACTTTAACGATTCCTTCCTGATTTCTTGTAGTTGGTTTCGTTGCAGTGATAGGCCTTCGGGCCTTCTTACCTGCTGCTTTCCTTGGGTCCTTAGCAGCAGGTGAGTTAACAGACTGCATCCTAGGTGGAGCTGCTTTCCTTGCATCAGCCTTGTTGAGCTCGAAAGACCTAGAAGCAAACACAATTTTGCCCTCCTGCTGGGCTCCTTGTTGCCTTCTCTTTACGTTTCCGATGCTCCTTCCTTGTTGCTGGTTGCAAACACTCCTCCCACAATAACTTATAATACTCCAGCCAAGATCAGTTTTTTGTGCAAATGGCTGAGTTTCCTCCCCGCATACAACTTCTCTGGGAATTAAAGCTTGTGAACAATTGTAGCCAATTAAAAGAGCAATCTTACAGTCAATTTGTGGGGAAATTTGAGTTGCAAGATGCTGCAAATGAGGCCATACCTTGGCAGTCTCTGGAGTTGGAATGTGGGACCTGTTAGCTGGAATGAACTCACGTGTGTAAACTGTAGGGATCGTGATTTTCTTTGTAGCAAATAAGCCTCTTACTTTAAGTTCTTGAATCTTTTTGCATGATAACATGGTTCCTCTTGATGACATGGTAGACAGTTTCAATGTTACTGGTTCTGCAGGTACATTTAAAAGCTCTGCTACTTCCTCAAGAATAAATGAGGTGTCACTCTGTGAATCAAGGAGAGCATAAACGAGCACTTCCTTGCTTCCATCATCTGGGTTGGAAATGAAAACTGGAACAATTGCTGAGGTCTGGGGTTGGTTGCTATCCTGCACTACTTTATTTGAAATTGCTTCTTGAATATCCTGTGGCTCCGTTTTGCTGTACCTTGCATCTTGGCTTGACTGCTCTTCATGCAAACATGTGGGATGCCGTTTCTTACAGGTGTCACAGACCAATTTGTCCTCACAGAACTTAGATTGGTGGCCAGGCATTAAGCATCCAAAACATAGTCTCTCATCATATACAAACTTAATTCGTTCATCCCTTGGTATTGCTGAAAACTTGAAACAATAATGTAGACCGTGACCTGGTTTCTTACAGTAAGAACATGAAATGGTGGCTCTTACATTAGTGGCAGTAGTGAATGTTCTTGCACTGGGAGTTGGATTCTTGTTGGATTTTACACAGTTATAGTTCTCTTGTTCACGTTGTTTTAATGCATTAAATGAGGTTATGGGATTGCAAGCGATGTTGGCTTCGAGGTTGAGGAAGGTGACAAAATAGCTGAATGTGGGAAACTGTCCCTGGTGTAGTTGATAAGTGGTGGCTGAGCGGTTCCATCCGGTCAGTAACCAGTCTGGCAGTTTCATGGCAAGTACTTGATTTTCCATGGGATCATTTAATATGCGTAAGTGAATGTTGTGAATAATGGCTGTCTCACAACTCCTTAAATAGTCTACAAACTTCCTTAACTCTGTACCATCCTTCTGGTTAATCTTTGGCCAACTGTGTAATGTATCCCTGTAAGCTTTAGCAATAATAAAAGGACCCCCATATCTTTCATCCAATAAGCCCCACGCTGCATAATAAGATTCATCAGTGTCCAACAAAAAGTACCCATCAATAGCCTCTTTGGCTGCCCCTCCAATATATTTCTGCAAAAAGAAAATCTTTTCTACTGTGGGGATATTCTTTCTGTCTATTAGAGTGTGAAATGAGGTTTTCCAAATGTTGAACTTGAGAGGATCTCCATAAAACACAGTAGGCTCTGGGATGGGAAGTCTGTTGGATGATATTGCTTGGGCTAGTCCTTGGATTATTTGGTCATTGTGATTTACATGTTGTCTTTCAGGTTGTGATGGTTGGTGCTGTGAAGACTGCCAATGCCCCTGGGTTGCGTCATGAAGATGTAGTTTGGCCTTGGTGGCATTTGCCTTCTTCAGCGCCTCCAAGTGGTCAATCTTGCCTTGTAGCTCCTCCATAGCCCGTTTCCTTGCATCATTTTCCTTTTCTAGTTTCATTAAGCTTTGCCGGTGACTTTCTTGTTCGGACATTATTTTTAGGAAAGCTTGTGTAGCTGTAAACTCTACGTTTGTTTGTAGGCCTACCTGGGATTTATCAGGGTATTGCCGGTGAATTTCTGGTGCATAGTTTGACATTTTTTGAAAGGCTTGTGGAGCTGCAAAGTCTAGGTTGGTTTGTTCACCCGTTTGTGCATTTGAAACGGCCTGGGATTTATAAGAGTGAATTGAATGATGGCTGGTTGTTAGAGAGCCACTGATGCTGGTATCAAACACAGAGCTCACGTCGGGCCATTTTAGCCCTTCTTTCCCTTGGCCGTGAGCTACTGCATTTGCAATTACATTTGTCGTGACCTGATTGGCTTTATCCACTCTGCGACGCATGTCGCTTGGTGGCATTTCAACTGCCAGGTATTTGTTATAAATTTCATTCAGTCTTTTTCCATAGCCTTTCTATACTGCAGCAAGTCATCATCAGGAATGTTATTTATCACACCTTTCTTTGTTCTTTTTGCCTGGATTTTCCAGTGCTCATAAACACATTGAGAATTATACAACCAACTATCAATTTTTTCATCTTGTAAGGCTTTTCCTTTTTCTGTGAGAGTGCGTTCTCTTCGTCCTCTACGAGGAGGATCGGGAGAACCATAAGGATCCGTTTCTGCATCCTTATACAATTTGTCTGTTACTGTTGCTTGAATGGGTTCTGGTTCTATAACTGGTTCCTCTACTGGTGCTGGTTCAAGTAGTGTTTGCTCATTTGATGTGGCAGTGGCTTCCCCTTTGCCTGACATCTTAGCTAACACACGTATAACCTTACACTTAAAAACCAATTAAAAACCCATTTTCAAACAGTTCCATAAATTTAATTAAACATTAATGCAGTGAAACCAAAGTCAAAAATAAAACCAACACATAAAACACAGTTCCCTCGAAACCTGTTTGTTTGTAATGTGATTTCCTTCTTCAGTTTCCTTGTGCAAAAATGTCTTTAAAGTGTCTTGTGGTTCGCACTTAGCAGCACAGTTCAATTGTCCTTAAGAACGAATAAAGTGTCATGTGTGCGTATGCGATTACCTGTCGTAGTCGACAATGATCGTGTCCTTTATCAAGCCTGGATCTTTAGTCTGTATGGATGCATTTAGCGTATTTCACCAGGCAGGCAGCAGCTGATGTGACGCCGGCCGCGTCGCGGATCTCTACGGCCCAGCGGGGCCCGCTCGCGGTGGCTGACGTCTGCTGGACCCGTCGCTTACGAGCGACCCGGGGCTGCCGTGGGTGAAGTCGTCTGTGGCTGTGGCTTGAGTTTGACTGTCACGCCCTTTGACCATGAAATGAACGATGAAGAGACAGTGTTCTGGATACTGGAGGCTTTATTTTATGCCGTTGTGGATGGCTCAAAGCCTACGTCAAACTGACGAAAACACAAATAAACCATGATTAACATGAGTACCAAAATGAAACACATAACGAAATAAATCATAACGTAACAAACAAATGCTCAAAACAAACGCTATTTACCTCACTGGCTGCCCATAGCTTCAAAGGGCATGAGGAAGGGAACCATATACTGCATCATAAAAACCAGGACTGTAAAGAAACATAATAAACAAAAACGATCAATAAACCTTGTAATGTTTTGTAATGAGGAACTCAAATGTTGACAAATAATTGAATGACATGACACCAAAATAACAAAACGAACCTTGCATTGTGACACGCTCCGTACGCTAAACAGCGACTGCTCCGTCTCAAACATTAAACTGTCTGACAGGCGGAAACGCCATGATTGTTCTGAGGCTGTGAGTCTACGCTGTGAGTCTACGCCCTATATATTGACGTAACGGAAATGGGCGTCATAAGTGAACTTGAACTTGAAGCCTGGTCATTATAACGATAGTGTACATAGTAAATAGATAATATAGAAAATAGTAAATAGACAACATAGAAACGTAGTAAATAGACAATATAGAAAATATGGCAGCCAAACTTTATATTTGTGGACAATCAAAATATGTTTTTTATTTTAATGTGGTGTCATTAAAATTAATCTGGATATGGCAGACTCACTATCTAGAAAATAAAAACATGGCACTTGATTTAAAATAGGTTACAGACCCCTGTTATATGCGCTTATTTTGGGATTATTTTTATAGACCTATTTACTTGTTTCTATGAGACATGGCAACAGTCTTTTTATTGTGAAAGGTTGAGATTAGAAACGGCCATAATTATTTCATTTCTCAACCTTAAAAAAAACAAAAACATCTCCATAATCCTTGGGAAGTTTGCTTTCATACGCTGTATCACACTCGATTCAAGTCTTCTTCAATAAAATGCTAAGAGCGAAGACCCCACAGCATTACGCACCACGCATTCAACTCATTACTCATTTCAAATATAATATAATTATAATTTAAATTAAAATATAATTTTACTGGTGTTTCTCAATAGAAACAAATTATTTTGAGGCATAAAGGTGACAGCATGCAGTGCAATAGGAATAATTAACCCAAATGTGACAAAGTCATATGTCATGTCTTCTATGGTGCCAGCCTGAAGAAATGTATTATAACGATCCCCAAAGTGCGCATTCCGTATGTGACATCAGCTGACTGGTAAAGAAAATAGTACGGACATGTCGATTGGGTAACTCTTAAACACTCCCATCACTAATTCAAGGCCGTTTTGCGCACTCCACGGGGTGTCGAAAGCGCTTCTTAACATGCTTAAAATTGCTATATGACATACCCCACGCCCCCAGCTCATAAAACTGTAATCTTATATGTCATATTATTGGAAGTGGTTAATAGACCTGCATGTCTGCAGTTCTGTTGACAACAGTAGTAGTTTGGTTGTTGACAACAGTAGTAGTTAATGTCAGCCTGATTTGTTAAGAACTTGTTAAGACAATGATTACTCACCCGTACAACCAGGTTATCATCGATAAGAGACGGGTTAGCACAGTGGGCAGGGGACAGGCTCTCGGTGTGGGCCCAGGGGACAGGCCAGAATCCATGTTGCTCTCCTGTGCAAAAAACAAAGAACGATTTATAATACAGAAAGGTTATCACACCAAAATATAAACTAGAGACATGTAGGAATACAAAAAATAACGGTCACCAAAATGGTGGTACCAAAATCTGTCTCGGCCCCTGGACTAAAGTTCTCACTATAAATCCCATTATCAAAATGTAAAAAACGATTTGCAGCATGACATGTTGAGAGCTAGTAGATCTTCTTCACATTTTAAGCCATATGATTTTGCAACAGGAATAAGCTAATATAGAGGCCACAGGAGCACTTCAAATAGTAACAACAAACAACTGTGATATATGTTCCTTGTTTTAAATTTTCTTCTATTGTTTATACTGTGCAAATTGTTCAGCACCTTCTAACTTTGTTTTGAAAGGTGCTTTATAAATAACATATATTTTTACTCACTTACATAACTTTTGAATGAGGGCTTGGTTTAGAAAAGCCTATATTTTGTGCTAAAGTAATATATTGAATAACGTATACATGTCTATGTTAAGGCTAGACTGGCATAGCCTATGGCATGGTGGGCATGGTTGTCTCGCCTCCCTGTGATTATTATCAGTTATCTCCACCTAACCTGTGTCGTTGTCCCTAGAGCCAATCCCTGTGTTGATTGGCAGCTGTGTTCACCTGTGTCGTCCCTAGAGCCAATCCCTGTGTTGATTGACGGCTGTGTTCACCTGTGTCTGGTTATCCCTGTGTCTATATAACCCCAGTTCTTTGTGTTCTCTGTGTTTGCCACTTCTCTAATGTGCTGTTGCAGCTCTGTTCTCCTGGTGTTTCCAGCATTCTCCTGCAAAATGTTATTCTCCTATGTGGGGGGATAAGGTTTATTCTCCTATGTGGGGGGATAAGGTTTATTCTCCTATGTGGGGGGATAAAATCTTTGTTTCCAATTCCTGCCGTGGCTCAGACATATATTTTTAAATTATATATGTGTGAATGCTGGTGTTTCCAGCATTCTCCTGCAAAGTTTTATTCTCATGTGGGGGGATAACATCTTTGTTTCCAATTCCTGCCGTGGCTCAGACATATATATTTTTTAATTATGTGTGATTGCTGGTGTTTCCACTTTCCAGCATTCTCCTGCAAAGTTTTATTCTCCTATGTGGGGGGATAAAATCTTAGTTTCCAATTCCTGCCATGGCTAAGACATATGTGTAATTGCAGCAATTATTATTTTTCTTTTCTTTAGTAACCGTCTCTGCCAGTGACCCTCACTCAATGTTCTATTCTCCTGCAATTCTCTGAAACCATAATATCCCAGTGGCAAACATGCCTGCTGTTGTTTTTAGAATCTTCTAGTATGGGACATTAGTCTTTTTAGCAAACATTTCAAGAAATCACTACACAGATTTGCACAATTGAAAATCTCTCACTTTATATTTAATGTCTGATTTGCACATATAATGTGCAAAATCCTTCTGCACGCCTACAATGGACAGGTGCGTCGGATAACTGGAGCTGATAAGTAGAGAAAAATAATCCCGCACACCGTCTTCACTTGAGTTTAGTTTTTTTTAGCAATGTTTCGGTCGTCAGACCTTCATCGGGCAGATGCCTGTCTCTGTGCGGGAGGCGGTACAATGGGAAGTCAAGGAAGTGAGGTGGTGAAGTGAAATGAAGCTAGTTTGCAGTGTGTCTTAAGGCTTTTATTATTTAAAGTTTTAAACATCATGTTGAAAAAAAAAGTGGAACAACACAAATCAAAATGCACTTTAAGAATGATACAAAGTGTCATAACAACAAGCATCAAATCACTCCTGATTAACTGATGGCTCCATCTTTAAAGTCAGTAAACCTGAGTTGATTCACAATCCTATTTCTAATAGAGGGTACGCGTGACATCATCAAACCCGGAAGTTATGCAGTAATGCCTACTGAGTGTCAAAAAACTACTTTCTGGGCTTGACAGCCCATGCATCCAAACAGAAAAGTCCTATCCGACTGCATTAAATAATGTTAAACAATGTTAAACTCACTTTGCATGTTGCTTTGCCACTCAATTTGACTCGATGTGTCATTCACTTTAAGAATGCGCATACCCTCTATATAGCTTTTGTCCTCACACGTCTCAATATTTGCCATTGACAATGAATGGAGAAATTAGGTGAAATGTGATGTACCCATATCGTCCCACCCCTAGTTGATGAGAGCATTAACAACTTGAACAAATATGCGATTGATTTGTGATTAATCAGATTAACCAATTCAGGACGGGAACCCCTTTTGGTGTTTTAAGCATTATGTTATACTTAAGCTGTTGACAAATAGCAGATCTGCAAGCTCATAGCACGGCACGCGAAAAATCATGAAAATGTGGCACAAAGCTTTGAATATATATTCTTTCAGAGCGAACGTTTGTAATTCTTTGCTTCTGGGTGGTCTCTGGAACAACATTTTCAGATGGGGGTCAGCGGCCAATTACATATACAGTAATTTTTGGGGTACTTGACACGAAATAGTTATATACTGTATAGGAACATTGTTTTTTCAGAAAACTGTCTGATTTATAAGCTCTTTTTTAAATCGGCGTCAGGTCTAAATTTATCAATTGACAGCCCTAGTATTCCATACACAGACAATATGGCTATGGCAAGATTTCTCCATGTCCGTGGCAAATATTTGAGCAAAGCCAGTGTAGTTACTGACTTGCCAGTCTCAAGGTATTTTTTGGAATGGGTAGGACATGGATGTTTTTTTTTGTGGAAATAGCCTACTATTGTTTGAAAAGGGTAGCTGCTTTTGTATGTCTATGACAAAAATAAAGTTGCATAAAAATGTCCACCACAGTGAGGACCCTAGGACTGCTGGCATCAAGTTCTCGCCTACAGCTTCCCTGGGTGACAGCAGAGTGACTCCAGTAGGGCCAGCAAAATGTAGAAGTGACAAAGTTACTGGGAAGGTGGAAGAACTTGGGATGAGGGAAGATTTAAAATAAACAGGTAAAATGAGGGATGTCATAGTGGCTAGATTTCCTTCATGGAGGACGCCTGTGCGTTTGTGTAATGTGGGGAGACACTGTCCTTAACATATGTGGGTCAGGAGGGTCCAGTCACATGGAGTCCAAGAGAACTAGTGGCCCAGTGGTGTAAAATAGGTTTTCAATGTAATGGGTACTGGGACCCAGGGGTGGTCTTTTAGATGGGTCCAACTCCAAAGACATTTTATGAGTCCTTCTTCAACAACATTACAGTCTGGCATCACAGAACCCCCAGAGGGTGAGAGGATTTGGTCCTTTCTCAATTCAGTGAGTCGCAGGATGCAGGCTATTTGCAACACTGCGTGAAGTATGCTGCAGCTTTCATTTGCTTTGGTTGGATCGCACTTTGTCTGGAACCTCCCCCTTGAGCTTTCCGCCATGGGTGAACCTACCAGGAGCAAAGCTCCAGACGGCATAGCTCTCAGGTTCATTGGAACTCACAAGCTTCTCCACCACTACAAGGTGGCGATCAGAGAAGAAGAAAAATTAAATAGAGAAGAAAACTTAAATGAGGGTACATATAAAAAGGGTACATAAAGTAAAATAAAGAAATAAAAAGCTTGATTTTTCTCCTGTATCCTCCTTGTGAGGATTAAACACGGTTGTCCTGCCATGACACAGCACCGGCTGGTGAGTTGAAGAACTCAACAAAGTTACTTCTCACAGTGCGAGCCTCTTCACCTGGATTATTGTTCCCAACAACCCTTCCAATTGGGCGGTGTTAATCTGGAATATCCTCTGCCACGTCGGAACCAGATGACTGCCAGTGCCATTTGAGGAGATTATGCAGGACAGTGATGGCTCTCACAACCTTCTCTGCATTCTCAGGGTTCAGCTCAATCACTGTGTGCAAGACACGGAACTGTGAAGCCATCACTCCAAAGGTCATCTCCACCACCATCCGTGCACGGGACAGACGATAGTTGTAGATCCTCTGGGAGTGGGTCTGGATGTCTCTTCCAGGGACTGGCCGCATTAGGTCCTGCCGCAGAGGAAAGGCTTCATCTGCCACGAAGACATACGGGACAGGTCCGAGGTGCTCTAAAGAAAGGTAACTCTAAAGAAACTTTAAAAAAGATTCGACCATGCCCACTGACTAGATTGTGTACGTACATAGTAGATAGTACAGCAGGTGGTCTCTGTGTCATCTCCTCAGGTGAGCTGTACAAAAACAGACAGACAGAAATATAATTAAACATTTGAACAGGTACTATACATAAAACGTCCCTAAACGTCATAAAGCCCCATTCACATTGAAGAAGCTGCTTTAAAAAGCAAAAGCAAAACTCTGGAAAACGCAGCTTTTTTTTGAGAAAGTGGGCGTGTACAAGGTACCTGTCACTCAAGCTGCCTGGACTGGCTGTCTGGCTTTGAGACGAGAGACGGGCAGTTTGAGCAGATGCGCATTTGAAAGTCTAAAATGTAAAATAGCGACTGTAGAGGAGAAATAATTATATATTTAGTTACATCATAACCATTCATCGATGAATAAATAATATAATCTTGGTAAACTTGTTTGTAAATAACCGAACGGACCGGATCTCAATCCTCCCCGTCTTCAGCGCTCATGTCTCCCCCCCACTCCGCTCTCCTCTCCCCCAGCTGGCCACGAGCGAAACCCTCCGGGCATTTTTTTAAATGGCGGCTCTGTATGTAATGTTAATGTTGATTTAGAAAGAGCATACCGTAGAAATACAATTGTATATATCCAGCACGTCGTAAAAGCAATTAAAACAGCTTATGTTTACGTGCGGTTTCCGGACATTCAGTCCCAAGTCTCCCGTGGAAGTGAGCCCCTATCTCGGCGCTGTCTGTCTGTCACTGACCTCGGTTGGCTATGTGGCAGTAGGAGACTGCTCCTCCACCACCCCCACGGACCCTCACCGTTTACACTACAGCATCAGCACATTTAAAGTTTGCTTTTAATTAGCAGATGATGTGAAACATTGTGCCAACTAGTAGTAGCCGGCTATGCATACTTTAATTACTTAATTAATAATCAATATCACGGTGATATTATCACCGGAACGGAGTCCAGTGCAACGGACCTGTGCACATGCATATCATACAACTGATATAAACTTTATATCAGTTGTATGATATGCATGTGCATAGAGAGATCAATAATTAATAGCCTTTATAATAAAGGCTATTAATTATTGATCTCTCTCGCGCACACACACACACACACACACACGCGGTGCATACGACGCGCTGGGGACTCTGGACTTTAGTTCTTTGTCTATAGACTATATATATATATATATGCTCATTTATAAACTGTGTGTGTTTAGTCCACGGTCAGAGACAGCTACGGGGTTCAGTTGTTCACCTCGGTGGGAACCGGGAGGGGGTAATTACTGCAGGGGCACTGAGAGAGAACTGGCTCGCAAGTGAGCCCCGTGTCGGCTCCTCCACGGTGCTCAATATCTCTCACACACACACACACACACACACACACACGTGTTCTATCTATCTATAAATATAGGCTATCTACTATCTTTCAACTTTTGGTATGAGGTTCATCGATAGGCCTACATGAACGCAATAGACCAATTTAAATGATTCCCTCAAATAAATCTTATATGCGATTGGTTTATCGATTCAGAACGCAGCAAACCAATCACAAAACATGGGCAACATATTGCATAAATAGAGGGGGTACATACAACTGATATAAGGTATGATCAAGGCCCCACTCCTGTAGTACATTACTAGCGCCACTGTACCACGGTGATAGTGCCTCGGGTGACCTGCGGCCAGACCCCGTCGTCGAGGAGAAACCTCGAGCGAAAGTGGACCGACTTCTGGACCCTGTGGCCCGGCCCGCGGAGGACCCCCTAAATTGAGACTGGGTGTCGAGGAGCGTACACCAGTGGTCAACTCCCTGTGCTCAGGGCGAGGTCCCGCGACAAGGGCAATTAATTTTAGTGCGAGGAAACGTCCAGCAAAACACACGAGGACCGGCACAGAAACGCGCTGAGAGCGGGCTGCTCCTCCACTCTTCTCGGGGAAGGTTTTGGGGAAAACTCTGACACAACTATATTGTTTAGTTGTTTGTCTATCTATCTATATCTGCTAATTTATCAACCGTGTGTGTGTGCACTGTTTAGTCCACAAACAGTCCACAAGCGACGGATAGCGTTCTGGAGAGTTCAGTTCAGTAGTCCATCCATAGCTTCGATGAGAACCGGAGGGGGGGGTGAATGCACGATCACTTGTCCCCAGAAACGTGACACTCGCGACGGAACACGGAACACAACCTGTTTTCACCGCTTCGACAACTTGTTTCTCATATAAACTTTAATTTCTATCACTAAATATGCTATGGTCTTGCCAAATATCCATTCATATTTCATATACAGCCCATATTTAAAAAGTTTATTTTTTAATGCGGACAATTGGCTCGGACAGCTTTTCCAAAGCTTTTTGGTTTCTAGCTTCTGCTTCGTGGTCCCATGTTATCTCTATGCAGAACAGCTTCTGCGTTTAAAAGCTGGAAGAATAGCTTTTTTTTGTTTTTGCGTTTTTTTTTTCTCACCGAACCTTAACTTTAAAGCAGCTTTTAAAAGCTGGAGCTTTAAAAATCTGCGTGTAGCCAATCAGAGCACAGCGTGGTTTGAGGAGGCGGAGTTGAGCTCATTTTACAAAACCGAAAACCCTCTGGAAAGCTGTCCGACCCAATTGTCCGCATTAAAAAAAAAACTTTTTGAATATGGGCTGTATATGAAATATGAATGGATATTTGGCAAGACCATAGCATATTTTGTGATAGAAATTAAAGTTTATATGAGAAACAAGTTGTCGAAGCGGTGAAAACAGGTTGTGTTCCGTGTGCCGTCGCGAGTGTCACGTTTCTGGGGACAAGTCATCGTGCATTCACCCCCCCCTCCGGTTCTCATCGAAGCTATGGATGAACTACTGAACTGAACTCTCCAGAACGCTATCCGTCGCTTGTGGACTGTTTGTGGACTAAACAGTGCACGCACACACACACGGTTGATAAATTAGCAGATATAGATAGATAGACAAACAACTAAACAATATTGTGTCGGAGTTTTCCCAAAAACAGCAGCCCGCTGTCAGCGCGTTTCTGTGCCGGTCCTCGTGTGTTTTGCTGGACGTTTCCTCGCACTAAAATTAATTGCCCTTGTCGCGGGACCTCGCCCTGAGCACAGGGAGTTGACCACTGGTGTACGCTCCTCGACACCCAGTCTCAATTTAGGGGGTCCTCCGCGGGCCGGGCCACAGGGTCCAGAAGTCGGTCCACTTTCGCTCGAGGTTTCTGGCCGCAGGTCACCCGAGGCACTCTCACCGTGGTACAGTGGCGCTAGTAATGTACGTACTACAGGAGTGGGGCCTTGATCATACCTTATATCAGTTGTATGTACCCCCTCTATTTATGCAATATGTTGCCCATGTTTTGTGATTGGTTTGCTGCGTTCTGAATCGATAAACCAATCGCATATAAGATTTATTTGAGGGAATCATTTAAATTGGTCTATTGCGTTCATGTAGGCCTATCGATGAACCTCATACCAAAAGTTGAAAGATAGTAGATAGCCTATATTTATAGATAGATAGAACACGTGTGTGTGTGTGTGTGTGTGAGATATTGAGCACCGTGGACGGTGGAGGAGCCGACACGGGGCTCACTTGCGAGCCAGTTCTCTCTCAGTGCCCCTGCAGTAATTACCCCCTCCCGGTTCCCACCGAGGTGAACAACTGAACCCCGTAGCTGTCTCTGACCGTGGACTAAACACACACACGGTTTATAAATGAGCATATATATATATATATATAGTCTATAGACAAAGAACTAAAGTCCAGAGTCCCCAGCGCGTCGTATGCACCGCGTGTGTGTGTGTGCGCGAGAGAGATCAATAATTAATAGCCTTTATTATAAAGGCTATTAATTATTGATCTCTCTATGCACATGCATATCATACAACTGATATAAAGTTTATATCAGTTGTATGATATGCATGTGCACATGTCCGTTGCACTGGACTCCGTTCCGGTGATAATATCACCGTGATATTGATTATTAATTAAGTAATTAAAGTATGCATAGCCTACTACTAGTTGGCACAATGTTTCACATCATCTGCTAATTAAAAGCAAACTTTAAATGTGCTGATGCTGTAGTCAGTGTAAACGGTGAGGGTCCGTGGGGGTGGTGGAGGAGCGGTCTGACTCTAGGCTACTGCCACATATAGCCAGCCGAGGTCAGTGACAGACAGACAGCGCCGAGATGGGGGCTCCCTTCCACGGGAGACTTGGGACTGAATGTCCGGAAATCGCACGTAAACATAAGCTGTTTTAATTGCTTTTACGACGTGCTGGATATATACAATTGTATTTCTACGGTATGCTCTTTCTAAATCAACATTAACATTACATACAGAGCCGCCATTTAAAAAAATGCCCGGAGGGTTTCGCTCGTGGCCAGCTGGGGGAGAGGAGAGCGGAGTGGGGGGGAGACATGAGCGCTGAAGACGGGGAGGATTGAGATCCGGTCCGTTCGGTTATTTACAAACAAGTTTACCAAGATTATATTATTTATTCATCCATACATAGGTTATGATGTAACTAAATATATAAGTATGTCTCCTCTACAGTCGCTATTTTACATTTTAGACTTTCAAATGCGCATCTGCTCAAACTGCCTGTCTCTCGTCTCAAAGCCAGACAGCCAGTCCAGGCAGCTTGAGTGACAGGTACCTTGTACACGCCCACTTTCTCAAAAAAAAGCTGCGTCTTTCTGAGTTCTGCTTCTGCTTTTTAAAGCAGCTTCTTCAATGTGAACGGAGCTTAAGGATTGGAACCGAGAGGTGCCTTCGATGTCTCGGAAAGAATGACTCGCATCTCCTAATCCAGGGCGCTCTCCGTGGTGATGAAAAGGATCGATATGCTGGCGGAAACAATTCTGCTCCTGCAAAATATGAACGCTTTTTGGAGCGTATATAAATAAATTAAGATGATCGGGGATTGTGAGGTCACTTTGTAAAGTCAACTTTTTTAAGAAAGTGTTTCCGGTTCATGGCTTTCAGAGTAAAAGCGATCAGACAACACTGGCACTTCCCCGGCACTGATTGTGTTGGAGTTTCCAGCTATGGCACAGACTAAAGCACACAAATAAATAAAAAATCTTACCCAGCTCCACAGGACGCCACATTTTTTGATTGATTGAAATCTTTATTAACAGTTTGCAGAATTACAGTACATTTCAAGCACAAACTCAATACAAAGACTGTTAACTGTGAGTGGACGACCCAATTAAGCCTTACACTTGTTTACAACAGGGTCCACATTGTTCAATTCATCAAAACATTTAGAGACAAACAAATAGACACTTCTATGTAGTTAAAGAACAGAACAGGAATTCATCATATAGGAAGCGAAAAGGGAAAAAAAGTATATATACAGTGAGGGGAACAGGGGGATAAAAGAAAAGAAAACGAAAGACAGAGTGTAGGGCGCCTGCACACAACACCATGCGTTGATGCCATGTGTGCATATGTGCAGGCACCCAACACCACGTCCATACAAAAACATAGTACAATCCATAGTACAAAGACAGAGTGTAGGGCGCCTGCACACAACACCATGCGTTGATGCCATGTGTGCATATGTGCAGGCACCCAACACCACGTCCATACAAAAACATAGTACAATCCAGATACAAATTCAGCTTTTACAGAGGCCAGTTTCGAATTGCAGCCATCCGTAGGTGCCCTTTGAGAGCAGTTTTGAAGGAGCCAAGGGATTCACATGTCTTAATGACTGTTGGTAGGGCGTTCCACATTTTGGTCGCATAGGAGCGAAAAGAATTTAGTCCCTTGTTTGTGCCGAATCTGGGTTGTACATGGTTTGTTGCACTCCCTCTGGTGTTGTGGGTGTGGACTTCGTTTACATTAAGGAAGTATTTAGACAGGTACATGGGTATCTTGGTGGTGTATCTAATCTTGTGGACCAGACCCATTGCAAGATGCTGTACTCTGTCGTCGACCCTAAGCCATCCCAGCCTGTCAAAGTGGGCAGGGGTGAGGTGGGTTCGGGGGGTGAGGCCAAGTAGGAGCCTGACCAGTTTGTTTTGGGAGGTCTGGAGCCTTGTTTTAAGGGCCTTTGAGGTGCTGTGGTACCAGGAGGTGGATGCATAGTCAAAGAAACCTTGTACAAGGGCTCCTGTTAAGGTCTTCAAGGTGTTTTTGTCGACCAGTGAGGAGATCCTGTAGAGGAATCTTGTTCTTTGATTGACTTTTTTGATTACGTTGGTGGCCATCTTATCACCGGAAAGATTGGCCTCCAGGATGGAACCTAGGTAGGTAATTTGATCCTTCCGTGTGATAATATCATCACCAACTCTAACCAAGAAGCCATCTGCCTTTTTGAGATTACTATTTGATCCGAAGAGAATGGATTCAGTTTTTCCCAGGTGTAAGGATAGTTTGTTATCAGCGAGCCAGGTGCAGATTCTACCGAGTTCAGAGCTGAGGGTCTTTTCAACCTGCAGTTTGTTCCTGTCCGAGACCAGCAGTGCTGAGTCGTCTGCGAACAGGAACAAGTTGCAGTCACAAGCTGAAGTCATGTCGTTTACATATATTAGGAACAGTAAAGGCCCTAGTATGCTTCCTTGTGGGACGCCACAGCTCACTGGGAGGGGGGGGGACAGTGTTCCGTTCACTTCCACCATCTGTTCTCTCCCCTCCAGGTAGGATTGCATCCAGCTCACTGATGTGCTATCAAAACCAATAGCTTTAAGCTTGTTAACCAGTATGGAGTGGTTCACGGTGTCAAAAGCCTTTTGGAGGTCCAGCATGACCATGCCGCAGTATTTTCCAGCATCCACCTCGTGTTTGATGTGGTCGCTCAAATAGAGAAGGCATGTGTCAGTGGAGTGGGATGTTCTGAAACCAGATTGGAACTCGTACAACAATTTATTAGTGGCAAGATACTTTTCAACCTGTTCATAGACTATTTTTTCCATCACTTTCGAGATGGAGCTTAGAATAGAAATAGGGCGGTAGTTGCCGGGTTCTAATTTGCTCCCTTTTTTGTACAGGGGGGTTACTTTGGCCAGTTTAAAATCTCTGGGGACCTGTCCTTGTTTGATGGAGAGGTTAACTATGTGGGTGATGACTGGAGCTATGGAAATGGCTGAGTCTCTGAGAAATTTGGAGGGAATATTGTCATGGCCAGTGGCCTTGTGGGGTTGGAGGGCACTCAGTTTCTTAAGTACCTCCTCAGTTGTTACCATTGTCATTTTAAAATCATCTTTACAAACACCTAGGTTTTTGTAGAAGCCTTTGATGTGCTCTACACCAAAAAGCCCAGAGTGGGAGGGCAGTTTGTTAACCAGCATTGTTGCAATGTTTGTAAAGAAGATGTTCAAGTGATTGGCTACATCAACCTTGTCAGTGATGAGGGTGTTATTTGATTTGATGTTTATGTTAGTAAACCTGGTTTTAAGTTTCTGACCACAGCCTAGTTGGTTGTTTAGTAGCTTCCAGAGCTCCCGAGGATTGTTTTTGATTTCCTCGGCTTTATCATTGATAAAGTTACTTTTGGCTGATTTGGTCATGGCAATTACACCGTTTCTTAGCTTGTTACATTGGGTTTTAAGGATGCACAGTTTGGTTTGGAGATCACTGTCGAAGCGCTTAGCTAGCTTGGACTTGCATTTAAGAAGTTCAGAGCATTTGTTGTCTCTGGCTTTCATTGCAGTCAGTATGTCCGAATTCATCCATGGCTCCGAGCGGGTTTTGACCCTGATGGTTCTCAGAGGAGCCATGTTGTTTAGTACTGTTGTAAATTTGGTTTTAAAGCCAAGCCATGCTTCTTCGACTAGTGAGCTCCTGAGCACATCGGACCAATCCAGTCTCTCCAGTTCTAGGTTAAAGGCCTCACTAGAGTAGGTTTTGAGGTCCCTAGATATGACTGTTTTGTGACAGTCAAATTTTAGTTTCTGTATTTTGCGGGTACAGAAAATCATAAAATGATCACTGAGCCCACATACAATAACCCCTTTCTTGGAGATTCTGGATTTGTCCGAGGTCAGAATGAGATCAATGACAGTTTGAGTAGAATCACACACTCTTGTGGGTTGGGTAATTAGCTGGCTGAAACCATGCAGATCACAGAGCCGACTAAACGATTTAAACACAGGCACTTCCTTACGATGCATGTCCGTATTCCAGTCGCCAATCAGGATTTTCTCTACAGATTCCTCCCCAGCTAAGCACCCCTCAAGAATATCATAGAACCCGTGCTGATCAGGCGGTCTATAGACGGTGCCAACTAGTACTGATTTAGCATTTTTGAAAATTAATTCAACCCACACAGTTTCAATTTCATCATGCTGTAATTCAGTACGAGTAACATATTCAGTGTCTTTGTGAATATACATGCACATGCCACCACCATGCCTGTTTCTGTCGTTCCTAATGACAGTATAGTTTTCTATTTCTATCTCTGGGTCCTTAGTGGACTCGTCAAGCTTAGTTTCAGAAAAACACAGGATGTTTGCCTTACCGTTTTGAAATAGATGTCTGATCTCTGCCAGTTTGCGACTGAGGCTATTCACATTCAAATGAAACAGATGAAGGCCGTTGGTTTCGACGATTGTGTTAATTTCGTCGGTGTTGAAATAGTCTGAGGTGTGAATGTGGATGGGCGGTGGAATTTCCGTGGCTGAGGTGTGAGTGGGGAGGGGCGGTGGAATGTCAATGCCATTGTCCTCAGTAGTCCTGGATTGACTGTGCATGTCAGGACATGTCCTGCACATGTCAATGCCATTGTCCTCAGTAGTCCTGGATTGACTGGGGGTGTGGGGGAGGGGGGGGTGTTCCTCGGTTTCGATCACAGCCGGGTTGGTTTCAGCAAACATAACGCCCGCGGTGAAATAAGGGGGTCCGCTGGCGTTGGTTGTATGCTGTGGGGGAGAGGCTGGAGAGCGTTCCCAGGCTGATCTTGGAGTTGCGTCCGTGGTCAAGTCCATGGAGGCGGCGCTCTGGAAGCCGTGGCGCGTTGCGATGGAAACGGCTGTGGCTTGCGGAAGTACCTCTTGCTGTAGGAGCAGTCTCGCTTGTGAGACCGCTTGTGATCGTGTAACCGGTCCAGGATTGAAATGAATGTCTCCCGATAGCAACAGGCATAAAATAATCACAGTTCTGCGATCCATTTTGCCAGTCGGGGGCTTGTACTTGCGATTCGGGTTAGCTGTTAACAGGCCATGAATCGCCGCCGACCCAAAAGAAATGTGTTTGCATTCCAAACCATTTAGGAGGAAATAGTCGCTGTGAAACTCAAACTCCTCTGCTTCGTTTCCGTATCGTTCCATCTCTTCTTGGTGTAAACTCCATGTTGAATTAAAGCATGCGTCCGTAATCCATAGGATGAAGAATAGGTAAAAGGCGGAACAAGTTGAAAACATAGCTACCGGTTCTTGGTTGGAGAGAGCTCCTGGGAATGCGACTGCTCAGGTCGAATGGTCAGGTCGACTGTGAATTTCTTCGAGGTAAGTATGCCTGCGCCGAAAACACACTAAAAAGAAGACTATTAAATCGAGCGGAGCGAACGCAGAGTATTTTATTTTGCAACAAAAACACACCACTGTTTGCCTTCGTTTCGTTTGAATCATGGACGTCCAAAGTCTGCAGCGGGATCTGCTCGTGGCACGTCAGACACAACTCCTTCACCACCTAGCAGACGTTTTATAAAACAGTCAATTAATGTCAAATGATTAAATGATCAAACAGGTTTAGGGTCAATACAATAGGTAATCGTTCTTTTTCGGTGTGTTTGTATGAGACTTGGTGCACTAGAAAGAAACTTTGGGAGACAACATTAAGAATTGAGAATTGAATTTTAGCCCAATTGTGACCAGAATTAAAATGATTGTTCATCATTGAAATTTCTTATATGAAGTCATTATGATTTCATATCCAGTTTGTTACAGTTGTATGCGTTCGACCACATGTAAACTACCACATGTAAATTACCTGTTCCTCACGTTCCGCAGACACCATCACCTCCGTCCCAAGCCTCTGTTGAATCGGGACTATGTATGCTACCGCCCGATTTAGCTCACTGTCTCCACGCATGTAGGAGACACTGTAACCTCCCGGTGGCATTGGAATGTCTAACAATTCACCGGCTCTGTTGCTTTTGTATAACTTGAACCCCCCCCAAGCTCTAGTGTGGGGAAGGCTGAATAAAGAGCATGAGCGACCTCCATGTGTGAACATTCTCCTGTGAACCGGACTCTTTTCTTCCCAAGACCTCGTCGTTTTAGCCATTCTGATTCTACTGGGGTCGGTTTGGTCTTCTGCCCTGGCAGCATGAGGCAGCAGAAGTCGTGTTCCCATGCGACTGCTATCTGGCTGCGAGCTGCAAGTGCTTGCAGCCTGCGGTTCTTGCGTGCTGGCTCGAATAGTCTGGACATACTCAGTTCGGTCGTTGTACTAGAGCTAGGCTGTTGTTTTCTTAACAACCCAGCAATTTCTCCAAGTAGATTGGCTGCCTGCATTTCTGGAAGAGAGAGAGACATAAACTAGGAGTTATACCATATTCTGAATCCATTGCAAGCATTTGCATAATTACAATTATTTCTAACAAGTTTATAGTCACTCAGCTGACGAGTGATGGCAAATGGCAAATGGATGGCATACGGTGTAAATAAACATTATTGCATCGAACCAGACATACCTGCTGGTTTCTCTGTGCTTTCTTTCTCTCTCTTCCCCTCCTCAATGAATGACTGACCGACACTGGAACAAACAGAGACTGGCGCAAACTGCTGTGTTCCAAAATACCAAACTGGTATTCTGCGCGGTGATTGGTGCAGGAGTCAATTGATGTGATTGCTTGTCCAGCTTGTCCAATTCAACAATTTCAAACCGTCTCAGCAGTTAGAGAAACAAGTTTGACTGATATAAGCTCTGTTCTATAATCATATTCTAATTCTTTATTATTTATAATATTCAAATATTGTAGATAATGTATAATTATATATGAAAAAATATGACTATTGACATACAAATTACATAAACATAAACGTTATTTAGGCCAAATGACTTCTGCAGTAAGTGTCTTAAGCAAAATGTTTTATTCCAATCATTTTTAATAGACCATGGTTACTTTAGGGTCAGCCACAGAGTGTTTAAAATAATATCAGAGCACTAGTTGGGGAATTTTAGCAATATAGTTGGACCATCTGTGAAACAATGTGTTCTTATAGGTGTCTAGAATCACCTCAATTTTTTCAAACACAATTCCTCGTGGACATTTATGGGGAGCCAATCAAAGTTGAGGAGTTAAGGAGGCTTGGGTGAAAAATATGAAAGTCTAAAATTAACTTGTGAGATGTCTAACTAGGGGGTTTCAGGGGTGCTGAATCTATTCCAACCATTATTTTTGAGTAAAAAATAAAATCATTTTCCATAAGAACATATTTTATTACATACTGCAAGAAAAATGTAAATCAGAAATGTGCAGTATTGATGAAACCTGGTGTCAACCGGGTGTTACTCAGCCAACTCCTCATCTTCCTCACTCCTTATCTCGTCTTCCTGGTTGATGTTCTTGCATCCTCCATTACACTTGCCACAAGCAGATATACACTTGACCCCCTGCATTTTATAGCAGCACCTGCGTGTACTAGTCTCCCTCACAGTTGCAGCTGATTAATTTCAGTATATAGTCTGGGGCAATGGGGTCTGTGGTAGGGACTGGTGCATAAAGTGCATATCTGTCTGTCTCTTATATGTCATCATGATTTGAGGCCTACTCACTACTCCTGGAGCCCTCGTACAAGGTTTCTTTGACTATGCATCCACCTCTTGGTACCACAGCACCTCAAAGGCCCTTAAAACAAGGCTCCAGACCTCCCAAAACAAACTGGTCAGGCTCCTTCTTGGCGTCGCTCGCAGAGCCGGAGTCTACGGTCGTGCAAAGAGTCTCCGCTCGGTCTCCGTTCGGGACCACGCCCACGGTCTCCGCTCGGCCCCGTCCGCTCCCGTTCTGAAGCCCCCTGTCTCCGCTCAGTCTCCGCTCGCCGGGCCCTCCCCCTCGAGTCTCCGTTCGGCTCCCCTCGTCGACTCCAACGCGTTCCCAGTCTCCGTTCGCCCCCTCCTCACCCCTCGTCTCATTATGCAGGTTCCCGCCCCCCTCCACAGCTCTGAGAAACTGAACGGCGGCCATTGTCGCTGCCTGTCAGTGCGGACCGGAGAAGCTGCGTTGAAAACGATAATACTTTGGGAATTAATTTACAGGCACTTTGATGAAATAATTACGGTATAGATGTGTCGGTGGGGTCCCAACAACATCCCGATTTTTATGTTTTATAAGTTTGGACGAAATTATGGACGGGCGGACGGAAATAAAACTACAGCATCACAGCAGCAGGTTTGAGAATTAATTTACAGGCACTTTGATAAAAGAATCACGGTGTCAATGTGTAGGTCGTGCCCCGACAACATCCCGATGTTTATTTTATTTTATTTGATTACATTATGGCCTGGATTTGTATATCTGTGTCACTGCTTTTCACACAGCAGCAGCGGTGGTGGTGGTGACAGCAGAGTGAGCAGACCGAAGCATACAGCCTGCCTGGTAAAGTGCCTTTTTAATGCCAACAGAAGCCAGTAACTATTAATCACATTAACATTGCACGTTTAAATCGTCAGATGTTTATCTAACTGAATTAGCGCCTTGGCAACGCACCAGATCCTGGTAGATATGAAAATTTGCACTCACCCATTAAATAATTCCAAAGACGTGGAGTGAAATATGGTCCTCTAGTTTTATATCCATGTGAAAGTTCTGGCACAAAACGTGTATTTAGTCAATTATCTCCACTTTTTCAAGAGATGCACACAGACATCTCTCTCTCCGGGCGAGGGGGGCCAACAATCGATGAACTGATTTTACAAATACGTCCTGTTTACCGCAGACGTCAGACTCATCACCAATTGACCAGGGAAACACAAAAGTTTGCAGTCACACAATTGGCAGGTGGTGAGATTAATATTACCCAGCACCTATCAATTGTGTGACCACAAACTTTTGTGTTTGTTGTACAAACAGAGCATTTAGGCAGAGTATGTACAAATAAAGGAGGGTGCAATTTTATTATTGAGGACATATGTGTCAACATGGCAAAAACACTGGTAACGGTACTCCTGGTGTTCTGCCCCGGGAACAGGGTTCGAGTCCCTGCAGTGTGTGCTTAATGTTTCACATTTTGTCCTGTATGTTAACTTTACATATAATGTTAGTACAAACAAGTTTGAGACAAGGGCTTGAGAAAGTTCCCCCAACCACAAGGAGGTGTTTTATTAACCTTAAAGTGAAACACTTTATATTTATTTTATTTCCTAATTAAAAGCTTGTGCAATATAACATTACAATATCAGATGCTCTTGATCCAGAGCGACTTACATTTAAACTTACATTACATTTATAAAAATAAAACACTATCAGATGCTCTTGATCCAGAGCGACTTACATTTAAACTTACATTACATTTATAAAAATAAAACACTATCAGATGCTCTTGATCCAGAGCGACTTACATTTAAACTTGCATTACATTTATAAAAACAATAAAACACTAAACACTCACTAAAACAAAGCATGCAGTAGAAATAAAAAAAAACACTAAACACTCACATGCAGTATAAAACAAATAAATAAACAATAAAATCACAGCCAAGGCTGAAAGAGGACTGCTGCAGCGGTGGACGTGCTACCAGCGGAACCAGCCACTCGATTCCCACATGTCACTGGTAGATGATGTGGGTTCGAATGGGTCCCTGCTGTATGACGGGACGACCTTCGTGGTTGTGGTGAGTCATGGGAGGGGGGGGTCTCGCCAGCTGCTGGGACGTCATCTTCAGTACGACGTTGCACCTCCGCCTCTCTCAGCCTTGCTATTAGCTTGTACATAGCCTACTAATGTACTTTAGCAAAAGTATAACCTAATCCATAAAACACCAAAAGGATTTCCCGTCATGAATGTCTTAATATAGTATAGTAGTCTACCTACATATGTTTTGCATTATGCGCTTCATGTTAAGCTTATTATTGACGCGTCCCTCAGCCCATCAGGGACTTCCCGGGGATAAACAGCATTATACATACTGTGATGGTTGACCTGTCCTGAAGTCAGTCAGTCACTCCGTCACTCTGATGGACCCAATGTTTGTCAGGTTTACCTGGGAGTAACAAAATAATGATTAAAATACTACTTAATACAATTATCAAAAACAACCATGCATCAATGTTGCTCACCTTGTCAGGGAAAAACAGGCCAAAAAAAATGGCAACAACATGCAGCCTATGTTTGGTAGACTGGCTACAGGGCCTTTAAATACTCACTTTGATTGCCAATGAGGAAGTGACAGTGCATGGTGGCCCCTGAGGCTCAACTCAGCCTGGCTACATATATCTATCTATCTATCTATCTATGTAGAAAAGCCAAAAACTAATATATTATATTTATTTTGCCATGATCAAATTGACACATCAACTAGATGAAACAGCTTAGAGGCGCAATACAATAGACCAACACACTGATCATAATTAGGTGACATTATATGGTCTAACCAGCTAAGATTTGATGACATACTATTACTTGACACTACTAGACTTTTACAAATATATACTAGACTATACAAATAAAATTGGCAGCCTATTTCTATGTTTTTTTCTAATTGATGGCTACAGTCGAAAGATAGACAAACAACAAGGCTTCGACGGTTTTGAGTGCCTTTTTGGAAGCTGTTCAGCAACATGGACTGCCTATTCGTACACGGACGGACAAAGGTATGTATGCTATGAATTGTATACAATGCAGGCCATCCAGGATTTTTGTCTGATTACACAGAATGTGATAGATATCTGAAGTATTGCATTTTTTATTTAAGGTGGCGAAAACGTTGATGTGGCACGGTATATGTTGGAACACCCAGACAGGGGACCAGGTATGTTATATTATTTATGTTGGTGTCTTCTAGATATATATTTTTTAATTTTTTGATTATGATAAATTTGTCCCCATTGATTCTGGTGGGAAACACAGATGCATTTGCGGCCATAAAATTAAATGCCAAATTTGCCTGCTAATGAGAGAGAGAGAGAGAGAGAGAGAGGGGGGGGGGGGAGTTGCATCACTCGGTTGTTAAGGCTGGCTCTTGGGCCTTAACAAAGAGGGGATACCAGACGGAGTTTTAAGCAGCAAAAAAGTATTTATTTCAATTATTAATTAATAAATGTAATCAGACAAGTCATTGTAATGTTCCAAAATAAACTGGCAGGGAACACTGCCCAATTAACAAAACGTAACCGAAACCAAAGTTGCTCTGGTGCTGCTGCCCTGCAGCCTGCCTGAGGAGGAATGAGGAGAGAGAACATTTTCACAGCAGGTGTTTTAATAGCGTTTGGGGAGGACACTGGCCAGGTGTCTCCCCTTCTGCCGATTGCAGGCTCCGCCCTCCCAATCTGACACTGCAAAGAGATTGGGTTAAGGATGTCTGACACAGAACAGCATGTAGACTCCTTAAAGGTACAGGGGCCGTCACACGGTTCACACAGGTGTGATTTTTTGTTCAGAGGAACATGTGAAGAGCCTATGAAAATAATGAATAACTAATCTAATGGAATTACAAAAAAACATGTAAGACAACAATGATCCCAGTGTGACAGACAGAATTAGTTTAATGTTTAGTGGATGACCTGATTCTTTCTGTCTTCCTACACAGAACGGAGGAGCCACATCACAGGAAAAAGTGTACACAACCAGAGGATCGAAGTCTTTGGAGAGATTTATGGTGCATCGTCTGTGGGAATTACTACAATGCCTTACGCCACCTGGAGGCCATTGGGGCCCTAGATCCAGATAATGAAGTGGATCTGATCTGCCTTCACCACATTATGCTTCCAAGGATAAACAAACACCTTCAGCTCTTTCGACAAATCTGGGACAATCACGCCCTGTCATCAGAGGGAAACAAAACTCTGATGAGGTAAATTGTCATCTCTAAAATCATGTTGTTAACGGTGTGTATAACTATATGGACCATGTTTTTTGAACTTTCACATGAATGCAATTGCCAAGAAAGAATTAGCTTTTTTTTCTTTTTTCTGAACAACAACAACAACAACATACATACATACACATACAACATACCTACTTTAGATGTCATATTTTCATGTCATTACAGGAAACGGGAGGGGACGACTTCGGCATCGATTATGACGGACCAGTTGGATCAGCTGATACATTACAACCAGTCACTGTTCCTGAGTCAGAATTGTCACTGAAGGCTGCAATAGAGGCAACACTTCAGCAGATGGTTGATCCGAATGAGCCAAGCTCATGCTTCGGCTGCGACATATACATGAATGCTAAACGACAAGTCATGTCAGTTATTGGACCTTTTCTTTAGTAAATAAAGATAGAAGAATGTTGACTAAGTGGTGTCATATTTTTTAATGTAATGAGGTTGTACAGAATATAAAAACAGACTGTCTGGGTAAATTTACAGAATAACGTGTACAGAGGGATTTGTCTGCTCAAGCATATGATTTAGATGTCAGGTGTCAGGCCATAGGACATGTTTTTGTAGGTAAGAGGAATCCAAGATCAAAGGAATCCAAGGTAAGAGGAGGAGCTGGTGATAGGTTAGGTGAGACCCTCACAGTGGTCTATTTTAAGTCTATTTTAGGACCAATTAAAATAAATTTTGATATTAATTCAGTATGTACATGTTAGCAATGCTTTACCCAGAACACTTAAATGGGCACCATGTTGAAACATTAGATGGATGGATGGAAAACTTGCGACCAGCAGTGTCCACATATAAACTCTCCCTCATATAAACTATAATATGGCATCGGTGATTAGCCTACCAATTCGGATCCAATTCAAACATGTCTGACTGCAACTTAATTTAGTTCATAAATAGGCTTGCCATAGGCAGCCCATGTATAATATTTGTGTAAAATGCAATACAGAGTGGCAGCGTTCCCCAATAGGCGGCCCACGGGCTGACTATTGGGAGCGGAGCGCCCCCTTGTGGCCCCTGGAAGAATTTCCCAGATATAAATGGCATTACTTACTTGTTGGTCAGTAGCCTATGAAATGAATTAATCTGGCTATTAATCTGTGCAAAACAGCAGTGTGCGGGCGGCACTTATAAACTCTCCCATTGTGTTGTGCAATCAGTGTTAATTAATGAACACCAAATTAATGAGGAATTAATGAGGCCATAACTAACTTAAAAATAATAATCATAATATTTATGAACACGATTAATGAACAAACGACACCGAACAAACTTTATTATTATTATTATAATATATATATATATATAATTATTATTATTAATATTACCCTATTATTAATTATTATTATTACCCTATTATTAATAATTATTAAAATTAAAATTAAAATATATATTTTTTTAACGCGAACACGTTAACGTGTTAACGCGGCGCGGTGCAGAGCAATGCATGCGTGCAAAGCATACGTCAAAGCAGCGGTGCTTTATGCGCTAAACGGACGTACGCGTGCGTACTTCCGTTTAGCGCATAAACTCAACGCGTTTATGCAATGCAGTACTGCAGTACTGCACGCATACTTTTTGTAGGGTCTGCGCAGACGCATGCATGCACGCACGCACGCACGCATTAAAAAAATTCACGCGGTCACGTGATGCGGCTGTGTTTGGAGTGGAAAGAAAGGAGCGCCACACACACACACACACACACACACACACACACACACACACACACACACCATCTTAGAAAGTCAAATGTGTAAGTAATATTAAACTTACTCTTCCTTTGGGCTGACCACCATCAGCCAGGGCTGAACCTGGTCTGTCACCCTCTCCCTGCTCAGTGGACGGACCAGGTCTCTCAACATCATCCTGGCCAGAGGATAAACCATGTCCATCATGGGTCACACATAATTGCCAAAGCAAATGTCAACATATAATAAAAACAGTTGGAAATGGGGAACGTATATGTAGTTGGAGGGGTACAGCATTTTGTAAACAGAGCTATGACACATTGTATACACATGTTAGCTTTTTTGAAACAAATAGCAGCATTTTTTCTCAAGACTATTCAAATAGTATACAAAAGATGTTAGTTAGCTGGGTGTCATGTGTGAATATTTACACATATGAACTGTTCCATCACCACCACCAACCTGGCCAGCGAGAGAGGAGGCTGAACTAGCAAACTGAGGTTCCAGAGTTGCATAGCCAGAAGCTTCTTCTTCATCTGAAAAACAAATTAAATGGACAATTTTGTATTAGGGCCTATCTAGTCCCCAAAACACCAAACAGTACGGGTTGGTTAATGGCGCACGCGCGAGCACACACACACACACACACACACACACACACACACTCACACACACAAACACACACACACACACACAGGCGCGCGCACACACACACACACACACACACACACACAGACACAGACACACAGACAGACAGACAGACAGACACAAAACACACAGAAGCAGTCGCTAACGTTAGCAGTAAACTTTGTAGTAACATTCGGTTGCTAGCTGGCTATATATATATAGTAACGTTGCAGTGGTTTTGTCGCTTACCCAACACGTTATCGTTGGCTGGCGTTGATGGCTCTGACTCTTCTTCAAAGCCAGCGTCGATCCCGTGGTCGTCTATTATTATTTCTATTAACGACTGAGTGCTGCCTGTAATTGTAAATTGTTCCTGTTTGCAGACGACTCAGCACTCCTGATTTCGGGAGAACACAAAACTCAGGTTGAGGAGGCACTCAGCTCAGAACTCACCAATATCCGAACTTGGCTTACAATTTACAATTTAGGCATTTAGCAGACGCTCTTAATCCAGAGCGACTTACATTAAGCAAGAACAAAAAGCATGGGAATACATCACATAAAAACATTTATCATGAAACATGCGTAAGCTAAGAAAGTAACAGTGGAATATCTATAATGAAACTATACATATAAGCTATACATCTATACTACTATGCTATACATATGTACTATGACGTGCTATGACAATAGCACATACAATGCACTTATGCTGTCTACATAACATGCTATAAGTCTGTATCAAATGCTATCTAAGTCTACAGAATTGCTATCTAAGGGGGTGGGGTAAGTGCTATGGGCCATGATGGAGTCTGAAAAGGTGGGTTTTCAGACTACGGCGGAAGATTGGGAGTGATGCTGCAGTTCTGACTGCAATGGGAAGTGCATTCCACAGTTTTGGAGCCAGAAGGGAGAAGAGTTTGGGACGTGTGGAGTGTTGTCCCGGCGTTTTTAGTGAGGGTACTTCCAGCTTCCCTGCGTTGGCTGATCTGAGTGAGCGGGAGGGTTTGTAGGGTTCGATCATACTTGCAAGATATGGGGTAGCCATACCTTTGGTTGCTTTGAATGCCAGCATCAGTGTTTTGTATTCTGTGCGGGCAGCGACCGGGAGCCAGTGGAGGGAGCGGAGCAGGGGGGAGACATGTGAGAATTTTGGCTGGTTGAAGACCAAGCGAGCTGCAGCATTTTGGATCAGCTGGAGAGGCTTAAGTGCACATGCTGGTAGGCCAGTAAGGAGGGAGTTACAATAGTCAAGTTTTGACAAGACTGTTGTCTGGATTAGGAGCTGGGCTGATTCCTGGGTGAGGAACGGTCTAATTCGTCGTATGTTATAGAGTGTGAACCTACAGGATCGAGTGACAGCTGTGATGTGAGTTTTGAACGAGAGCTGACTGTCCAGGACAACACCAAGATTCCTGGCTGTTGGGACAGACGTTACCAGGGCGTTGTCTACGGAGATAGTTAGCTCCCGCATAGGGCAGGACTTAGCTGGGAAGAAGAGAAGCTCAGTCTTGTCTGGGTTCAGTTTGAGGTGGTTGGAGGACATCCACTGTGAGATGTCAGCCAGGCATGCGGTGATGCGCTCTTCCACCTGAGTGGCAGAGGGGGGGAAGGATAGAAACAGTTGTGTGTCATCGGCGTAGCAGTGATAGGATATATTGTGAGCAGAGATGATAGTGCCAAGGGATTTAGTGTACAGTGAGAAAAGGAGGGGACCAAGTACCGATCCCTGTGGGACCCCAGTTTGGAGGGTTCGGGGGGATGATAACAGACCTTTCCAGGAAACCTGGTAGGTCCGGTCGGTGAGGTAGGAAGAGAACCACTTTAGTGCCGTTCCACCGATGCCTAGATCCGCTAGGGTGTCTAGGAGCAGCTGGTGGTTCACTGTGTCAAATGCTGCCGATAGGTCTAGGAGGATCAGTACTGCTTACAGATAACAAACTCTCATTGCATTTAGGTAAAATAGATTCCATACTTTTTGGGTCCAACCATTCCCTTAATAGGTTAATTGTAAAGGATTTTAAGGTCAGTATTGATGACATAGTAATAGCTAACAAAGAAGAGGTTACATATCTGGGCTGTATACTGGACAATAAACTGACGGGTGAAGGCATGGCAACAAGAGCGATCAAAAAAGTAAATCAGAGAACAAGATTCTTGGGCAGAATATCCACATTTGTTAAAGGAGAACACCACACCAAAACACACTGGCCATGCATCTACCTTCATCCCTGTGCCATCATCCATAGTGCCCTTGATTTTTCTCATAGATGCCCCCTCCTCTACATCTCCCTCTGACTCCCCCCTCCCCTCCCACAGCTTGCATTTGCGCATGTTGTCCTCCTTCTAATGTGGGTATTTAGATAGCTCCAAACTTTATTTTTTTTTCACGTATCGTATTATTATAGTATACTGAGACTCACGCATGCGCAGTTTTCACTCTAGGCCAGCCGTTACATGTAATCTCAGACGTAGTCGATTCCAGACGAGATTCTCGCGAGACGCGCGAGACTTCAAGCTCCTGTCAACTCAACTCTGTGCTCTGCTCTTCCACGCCGCCGCCTACCACTTGTGTTTACATTGTTTAATTACATTCGCACGCGTGTCAAGCATTCCTACTAGTTGTCTAGTTTCATTTATTTGAGCAACAACATGCCTCGTTGTATATATCCAGGCTGTTCAACCGCAAAGACTAGGTCAACTCTAAAGAGAAAAAGTTTTCATGCGATAAGTTTTCATGCGATACCTACTTTGAGGAGACGTTGGCTTCTAGCACTACAGATGGATCTCAATAGCTCAGATGAGCAGACTCAAGGACGCATTATTTGCAGCGATCACTTCAAGGCAGATGATTTTCGTCCAAAACAACAAGAAGAAGAAACTATCTGCCTCGCTACATAAAAAGAAGGGTCACGGTCTGACCCAGGACCTTGTAGCTGTGAGGCAACAGCACTACTGAATGCCGATAAATACTATTGACTTCACACTGCACATTGAACACTTTGAATAAAAAATGTAAATGCCAAACTAGTGGGAATTACTACTGCTAAAATGGTGCTGCGTCAATTTATAACTACCTACTCCAGACTTATGTTACTTATCTACATACAAATTATATATATATTTTTTTTTCATTCATTTTCCTGTATTGAATCTGTGTAACACTATATTGTTGTTACTTCCAATAAGAATTGAGCATATTGGCTGAAGCGTGTCATTCTGTGACTCATTTAAAAAATGCACCCCAAAATAGTATGTATGATTGACATTATTTTAAAGGTTTGTCAATAGTACAATATTAATATATATAGTATCAATAGAAATACAATATAATGAATTATATTTGAAATAACACTGGCATTTAGATTAGATAAATAATGAGCCAACAGCATGAATTTCTATGGCAACTGTTATAGTCACATGGAAGGAAATTATAAATAATACAAATAGGTTTTTATAACAGTGACATTTATTAATTATAATGACAACATTATAAAAGCCAGTCGTTATATTGTAATTTACTTTCAATTTGAAAATGGATTGAAATGAACAAGGGAGAGAAACATTGTAGAAATTAGGCTATTCATCTCTAGGAAAAACCAACACTGATATCTCCTGCTTCCTCTAAGAATCCACGATACAGCCCGGATGGTGAGGGGTAGATGCTTCTTATTTTGGAAACCAAACATGATGGCAAAACAATTCTGTTGCCTTTCCCAAGCGTTTCTCCACGGAGGACGAACTCCAACACAATCCTATAGGAGGCTAGTCTGCATTGCCTGTGTTCGAAGAGAAAAGTTTTAGAAAAGGATTACAATAGGATTACAATTTACAACAATGTGTATGCTTGGTAGATATAGGCCTCTATCTGAGGTATAATATTCAGGGGGAGGGGGTGAATAGCCTCCCTGCTTGCATGCATTTATTTATTTTCCAGAATGTCAACGTTCATAAATACAAGTCATGTAATGGTGAATGATTAGATTTAGATCCGTTATTCACTTATGTATAATCATTGTAGGTATTAGTAATTATAATAGTAGGCTACGTTGTTGTAGACTATACTTACTCAACGGATAGGTGCCCGTCTTCTCCTTCTGGTTTTGGTCGTTTGTCCCAGTTTATTTTCTTGGTCAGAAAAAATAATTCCAAATAATTCCAATAATTCCAATACTCCTCTGTCGAGTAGATCTGCATTGTCTGTGATGCATGAGCGACGACGAGAAACACCTACTGTCTCTGTGTTTTCATCATCACTATACAGGCTTCGACCTCCACTCTTCCCATTCTCTGCTGCATTTACATTCCACTTCCAATGGCTTTAAATCGCAGTTTCCACATGAACACCAAAATAAATCCTCGGTTCTCTGCCGTACGCCTGGAAGGGGAACAGTAGAACCACCAGCTGCCTCGTTCATCCGTGCCTCCTCCATTAGACGCATATCTTCGTCGGTATACTCTGGCTCGTATAAGTAGGGCTCCTCGCCATATTCAAAATCTTCAGACATATACTCAACATCTTCTTCAACTTCGGCCATTATGAAACTAGTCTAGTTTGTTAATAATACAGAAAGATAAGGACTATAATGATGCGACGCGATCAGTCATCAGATTGCATGTAAACAAACAAGAGGGAGACTGGGAGAGATAGTGGATCACAGTTGAAAGGAGCGCTCCAGCTTGAAGTCTCGCGCGTCTCGCGAGAATCTCGTCTGGAATCGACTACGTCTGGGATTACATGTAACGGCTGGCCTAGAGTGAAAACTGCGCATGCGTGAGTCTCAGTATACTATAATAATACGATACGTGAAAAAAAATAAAGTTTGGAGCTATCTAAATACCCACATTAGAAGGAGGACAACATGCGCAAATGCAAGCTGTGGGAGGGGAGGGGGGAGTCAGAGGGAGATGTAGAGGAGGGGGCATCTATGAGAAAAATCAAGGGCACTATGGATGATGGCACAGGGATGAAGGTAGATGCATGGCCAGTGTGTTTTGGTGTGGTGTTCTCCTTTAACAAGACGGCACTCAGGACACTAGCTGGGGCTCTCATTCAGCCCTTATTTGACTATGCATGCACCTCCTGGTATTCCAACATCTTAATGTCACAAAAAAATAAGCTCCAGACCTCCCAAAACAAACTAATCAGACTGGATTAGGGCCCATGACCCACCTCTGTGCAACACAATTTGATAACATAGGTTGGCTCAGTGTTGAGGACAGAGTCAATCAACTGAAAATGGGACTAGCATTCAAGATTGTAAATGAAGCTCTGCCGTCCATGACCACAGTGCCCATTTACTTGACTGATTACCTCAAAAAGGTGAGCAACTCCCACAGCCATAATACAAGAGGGAGTGTAAATAATGATCTGGTACCACCCATTTTCAGAACAAATATGGGTAAATTCACTTTTCACAGCACTGCCACTCAAGTGTGGAATGCCCTGCCCCCTTCCCTCAAAACAAGCAGATCACTGGTCTCCTTTAAAAAGGGTCTGAAAACTCACCTGTCACTGTCTTCAGGTCAAAGGGAGAGAAGGTGATTGGCTCTCTCCCCCCCCCCCCCCCCTTTTTATGTTTTATTAATGTATTTATATTCCAACCTGTACATATAGATTTAGTGTGTTTGAGAAACGTATTGTTTGTTGTCACTGTTGTCATTGTGAATGAATGCATGGGACCCGAATGGAAACAAGACCGCAAGGTCTTTCTTCGGTACCATCCTTTTGGACCAATGCTGTGCTTGACTGTACCATGTACTGTTTGCATCTAAAATTGTCTAATAAAATTATCAATCAATCAATCAAGTCTGCTCTGGCCATTGGTCGTCCCCCCAGCAGCCTGTCCATGTCATCAAAAAACGCAAATGTCGACGGATCTGACCCGCTCGTTTTGTTTTTGGCTTTAGCCTTATTATATTCCTGCTTCAGCAGCTTCCATTTGGTGTGGACTTGGGTGGCGTCTCTGCCAGCATACCCATCCAATAACATTTTCTCAGCAACTGTTTTATACAGTTTTGCGTTCTTATACTTGCGCCCGTCGGTCCTTTCAACGATGCCTAGATCCAGGGGCGCAATAAGCTAGGGGACGGAGGGGACGAATCCCCTGCCAGCGTCACATTGGTCCCCCCCAAATGAGTTTGGGGGTCCCTCTCTGGCTGGGGGCCCCCCCCCTTTATCCCCCCTGGCTCCAAAGTTATCTTAGGAGTAATACTTGTGAAATCCTGCGTTCATAAACGCGATATATTTTGAAGGGTATATTTGATCCACCCCTGTCTAAATCCCAAAATGGTTTGGCCCATCTACCTTCGGTTTTTTGGAAGTTACACCGCCATCAGTGACCCAATGTGCTTTGCACTCTGTGGTGATTGCGTAATGATTCTAATAATACAGGAACAGGATTCAATAGATCACCACTTTTGGTGTCACGCACAACTTTTGGTAACATCTAACGTGTATTGACTAGATCGATAGGAGATGAATGAATATACTTTATCCTCTACTCTAGTACAGTGGTTCCCAAACCTTTTCGTGTCAAGGACCCCCAAATGGACACGTATTAGCCCGCGGACCCCCCTCCCCCCATTTGAAGAGAAGAGAAGGACCCCCATAACTTGGCATAAGAGAAGATTTATACAGCTCTAGCAGTAGCAGTGATTCTCAACCCGTTTAATTTCAAGGACCCCGCTGCGTCCACATGACATGCCACAAGGCGACCAGGGTCCATTTGGTTCCAAACTATCATGTAGCTGTACTGTACCCCCTGGAACTCACGGCTCAAGGACCTCTGGGGGTCCCCGGACGGCCGGACCCCACTTTGAGATTTATATTATTATATTAGCCGCTAATGAAAGCACAACTGTAAACACCAGGTAAGGTGCAACTACATATTTAAAACATGCGAACCCAGTCTGCTCTCCTGAAAACTGCCCAGGTGTTGTACATTTTATATAGAATAGGCTGACTTACAGATGGTCAGTGAGTTTTGACCTGTTTTAGGCGCTGCTGATAATGTGGTTAAACTTTTACGTTTTGAGACACATGGGAGGAGGAGGAATCACAGCCACTGCCAGGTAATTCATAATAATAATAATAACTGTGCCAAAGCAGTTTTGTATGTGCATTGAGTCACTGGAACAACCTCTCTGTAGTCCGACCCTAACCATAACCCCACGTTTTGGTGGTTAGACCCCCCCATCCCCCCCTCCCCTAGGGTGGTGGGGGGGACGGATTTTTCGGCGCCGCTCTATATCCCCCCCTAGCGTTCGGTCAGTGTTGCGCCTCTGCCTAGATCTTCCAATGTTTGTAATAAATAAAGTGTCTCTCCTCTCGACCACCGCTTGCTCTTCCCCGCCATCGTGTTTATGGTTGTTGTTGTTGTTGTTATTCCCAAATTGTTCCGGAAATTACTGAGCATGCTCAGAAAGACCAGAATGACGATGATGAATGATGATAAGCGTGTACATGCCTCCAACTTTCGGCCAATCACATTCAACATCGGAATTATCCGGTGGAGGTGAACAGAATACCGGTACAAACTACAATTTGAATTAGTGGACCCAGCTGTGTTTCATACTGACAATCAAAGGAAGCGCAGCCGCGTTCCGTTCGGTTGTCTTCGGCTTTCATCGGCTCGTGGGTCGCTACCATTTAAAAAAAGTAGGGGGGTTGTAATACTAATTCATTCATAAATCAATTTAAAACGCATCGTTTACTTTATTTATGATAGCCTTATAACATATATGCATGTACATATTACGCTTTGTTGCCTGAATTCTGTGCAGTGGAACTCAAATTCAAGATAACTAAAATGGAACTGTACCCTACACTATAGTCTGGTCGGGACCGGATATGCTCATTGTAAACAACGGAACGCGCATATGGTCAAAATACATTACACGCTGGAAGTGAAGGGATCCACAGACCGCGGCTTTACATCCACATTTAAGTTATTAGTATTACCCTTTTTTCTGTACAGCACTTTGGTCAACCTTGGTTGTTTTAAAACGTGCTTTATAAATAAAGTTTGATTTGATCTGACCTTACATCAATTAGGTGATGTAATGATATAAAACAAACTGTCAAAACAAACTAAAACAAATTAATTTATTTGTTAATTGGATTTAAATGTTTGTGTTTAATAGGGACAAGATGATGTAAATTTTCCTTCATTGTCAATGGCGTTAAAAAAAACATTGAACAAGTCTTGTATTAAACAAATAAAATATTTATTTTCTCAACCCTTTTATATAAAAATAATAATACAGCAGCAGATTATGTACAGTACACAAAGCAGTGGATCACATCTTCAATATACAGTATTGACTGGCTGGACAGGCCACTATATATCATTCACAACAAAATAAACAAAACATAAAATAATATTGCACTGTCATTTGGCATTTCAAAACATATTTGCTCACAGTGTGTACTGAATTGAAAATTCCCAAACATGTCAAGTGTGTACAGCATTGAGATCATACCTGAACATAATGACCAATTCAATACACGTACAAAGTGCTTACTGTATATATAAACATTCAAGGGCATTGCTTCAAAAGGGCAAGTTTACAAGGTAGGGTCGTGCGATTGCCTTGCCATGATGCAACTCCAGGGTGGACAAGAAATTGTATCCATTAGTAATTGACAATTCCATATATGCTCCTCGTTGGCTTACATTGTATGGTGCGACAGCTGTCAAAGTCTCTACCTTAGCTTATACATGAATGCAATGATTCAGACAATATAGAACATAAAAACACCCAGTACCAGTTCTGGTTCTCTGTGTACTACGTGGTCTGGGAAGGATATCTTCAAATCCTTTACTTGCAGTAAGAGTGATGACGTATAATCTCACCCGCTCTCACAGCGTGTAACGGCGTACAGGAAACAGACAAAGGAGAGGTTCAGTTGGCTTGGAAGAGAGTCCTTTATTTTGCAAAGACGGTCTGCACACGGCAACCACGGTGTAACAAAAATAATCACCAAACGGATCCCTGGCAGCTCTTCGGATAATAACACACTTGGCAGCGCTTGTAGTCAGGAAAAATGCAGCACCACGGATCCGAGAAGAGCTACCCTGAATTTTCGCGGGTACTCCGTTTATATCTCATTTTGCAGTCCCCGCCTCCCCCCAGCCCATCCGGTCTGCAGAGAGGCGGGACTTACAAAATGCCTCTTACTGTTACAACCTTCTACAAAAATGTGATGAATTGCTACTTCTAAGGAAAACATAGTTAAACATGCCAGAAACTAGATGAAACCTAAGTTTACTCTTTATGACACATAGTTAAAAATCTAAGCAATGTTTAAAACGGAACTATGCATGACTCTGAACAGATTTATCTAGAAGGTGATTGAAACCGTTTAAACCCAAACGAGTAAAAGCTATAATTATAATCTCCTAGTACGTTTTCAATCAATACATCAATTGCACTCCTTATTAATAGTTATAGCTTATATCTAGTATGATTATAACTATTTAATAGTTATAGACTAGTTTAAAGGTCTCCTTAAGTTTGCAGAGTTAAGGTTTCCCTCAGTGTCATTGACCAAGATTACACAATGGAGGGTTCTAGACTGATTTAGCATAGATGCATAGCAGATGCATTCAGAGTCCAGTAGCCTCTTGTGACGTGTGAAACCTTTTGTTCAGGAGGGAGCTTCAAACGGTTTTAAGACAAAGGCCTGGGTTTAAGATGCGACATGTAACTTTACCCCTCTAAGGAAAATCACAGACACTGTGGTTTAATCTTGATAATAATCTTGGTTCATTTATAGAAATTACACGACAGTGACTTTGAGAGATGTTTCACTGTAATATGTAAGTTAATGAGGCAATGGATTTCTTGCCCACCTTTATAGTTACATCATGGCAAGGTCACTACACAACCCAAACCTCTACCAAAGTGATCTTGTCCTTACAACATTAAAGCAATACTGGGTAGCTTCCCTGCTGGTCACTGCCGGTAATGCATTTCTTTGTTCAAGTCCTACATTTCCCAGCATCCCATTCGCGTTTTACCGGAAGTCTAGTGCTTCGGCAAAACAGCGCTCCACGCTTAGAGTATATATACAAGGCTCCACGGCTCCAATATATATACTCAGTCTCCACTCCACTGGATTTTACTTTTTGTTATTACGCTCAGAAGTGAAATATGTCTTCAGAAGATTCAGACACTTCACAATTGGTAAGTTTTTACTTTTCAAACGCCTATAGGCTATATATGAAGTTGAACATACTTTATTATTATTAGTGTAATTCTATCGTACGTGGACACATTTCGAAAACAAGCGTAAGGAAAATACAAGTCTGAAAATAATGAATGGGGAAAGTTTGCTAACACTGTAACGATTATAGTTCAAGGTTTAGAAATGTTTTGTGGCTGCACGTTATTTGTGTGTGCTAGTTTTGTGTCGTTGTTTACAGTATGTAGCCTATAGCGTTGGTACTTGGTAGTCAACGTGGAATCAGTCAGCCAGCCTCCCCCCGCTGGAAGTTTCTATGTTATAATAACTTATAAGTATGCACAAAGCCAGGCTAGTGTCTATGTGCACAAACTCTGTGTCCAAGGGTCAAACTATAATATTCTATAGTATAATGCAGCGCATTTCCACACGATTTGTAGCGACGTTGTTAGATCGTGTTGGTGAATTTGTATCTTTTGTTTGGCTGGTAGCGACCCTCCGTCCCCCCTAATGTAAAAATCTACCTTTCCGTAATGTTTTGCAAGCCTAGAGCTATAAAGTCATATATATCTCTGTGTGTGTAACTTATATACAAGTAGTTTTTCTTCTTATTATGAACTTAGTTTCTCCCTTATGTATTCATAGTTTCAGACTTGACGAGTAGTGCAGTGAATATAATGTATAGGAGGCGATATGTAGGCCTACTGTGGAACTAGGAACATAAAAATTTGATTCCACTGAAGTCAGTCTAAAATCAATATTATAACTAGTTTACGACAGTAACTGTCCCTCATCCCATGCTCCCCTGTAGCCTACAACTCTCTTACACACATGACAATAATTAGAACCCTTGTTACATTATATGTAATGTAGCCTATGCATTAGGCATTTTTTCATACTTTAAACATATAACCATTAGTATGGCTCATAGGCATAAACTATATCACTGCGAAATCAATAGATCCATGAATTAATCTATAATTAATTGCACTTTTTCAGGGAGCAGGCATGGAGGTTACACAGTCAGACGATGACTGGACACAGACTCATCTGACTCTGAGCGAGTCTGGTGAGGAACAACCACGACCATCAGCTCCAGCAAAAAATAAAATAAAAACAATGGAAGGAGCAAGAGGTGGACGTAGTGGCAGGGCTGAGTCTGATGAGGAACCAGGACCATCAGCAGCAGGTCGTGGACGAGGAGGGCGTGGACGAGGAGGGCGTGGACGAGGAGGGCGTGGCAGCCGAGGAGGCCGTGGTGGAGCCAGTGGTGGAGCCACAGGGAGAGGTAGAGGGGGACGCCAGCGTGGGAGTGGTAGACTGTTGCTAACTTTAGAAGACGAAGAAAGGATCCAAAAACATGCAGAACTTCGACTGGCAGAAATAAGGGTATGATGGATAATACATGATCTTTTAATTTTATAATTATGATTTTAGATATTGAAATGACCATGTTATAATACAGTCACATTTTTCTCTTACAGGCTGCAACATCTGCCTTGACTCCGGAGGAAGTCAAGGAAATCCTTGACGAAGTCCTTGTAAGACTGCCGGGAGTCATGTATGATGTTTGGGCACGTAGATCGGCCCCACCACCAACTCCACCATCTCCTCCACAAGATGATCGATGGTGGTGCACTTGTTTCAACTGCAGGCCAATGCCATCAGACATTGAGATTAAGTGTTGTGGCAATGTTCCTGAGAGGTGCATCAGTCGCACCGTTCACTTTGAGACACTGTGTTTGGAGGAGGCTCACCTGCGATTGAATCGTGAGCTGAGAAATGAATACATTGCACAGATTGATCCACAAGACCCAGGGAAAGACAACAGAGAATTTCGCCATGCAGCCTACAGACAGTATATATTGTGGCAGTATGCGCGCTTGGGCGCAGGCAATCGGCGTGTCATTCCCTCCTGTGTTGTTTGGCGTATTCGAACGAAATTTCCTGACCCAAATAATAGGTACACCGGTTTCAAACCAAATGCTCTGTGATCTACTCGTTTTTTGGCTTCATTTGAGTAGGAAATGGGAAGAGAGAGATGGAGAGTGACACGCAACAAAGTACGTCCGGATTGGGACTTGAACCATAGGTGCCCGGATGTGTTTGCCAGTCATCCGGACCTACAGTATATTTGTGTTTTATGGTGTTTATTTTTGTTGTTTTGAAGTGTATATTTTTGTTTACAGTCATATTTGACACTAGAATAGTTGTATTGTACTAAAAGTGTTTTAGTTTAGTATTTTGTTCTTTTTTGTTTCTCAAATTGCACCTTTCTAAACTGTTTTGGATGTATATTTATGTAACATAGCCTACTGTGAAGTTGTTCACCTAACTTAGCTACTACAGGGAAAACATGCACATGTACATATCATTGTTTTTTTACTGCTATTTTTTGCACTCTATTTTCTATCCCTTTTTGTTTGCTGTGTTTATAATGTTATCTATGCTGCTGCCGTCTGAAGGAAGCCAAACTAAAATAAGTTGTACTCTTATGTACCTGCACACAAGATGGAACAATAAAGTACTGTTATGGAAATCAATATATGTCCATCCGGGTGAATGTATATCTTAGAAGTTTATTCAGAAGAACAGCAACAAGCAAACATCTCTCAGTCTAGCAGGCCTAGCCTGGATCCCTCAACATTCTCTCTCAGTTCCATCTCTCTCTCGTGGTCTCCCTCCCACCAGTCCCTTGAGCTTCCCCCCCCCCCCCCAATAGCAGGTCCACAGATAAACATGACCATCACAAAGGTAATGGCTGTCTTGGCTATCGCCCCCCCCCCCCCCCCCCCCCTCCTGAGACAGGAACTACCTAGTGATACCTATTCAGGCCCAGCAGGGTCTCATAACAAACAATAGGTGTGATATAGCCTTTTACATACAACTTGATTGGATTGAGACAGGCTTTCAGGCCAAGGTGTCGTTTGCTCACAGACACGACCAGACAGACTAGCATGGAACCATATACTATATAGATTTGAGTTTTCATATTTCCCACAACAGTACAACCTTGAAACTTCCCGAGTGTCCCCAGCACAACTTGTTACTATAGCATCAAAAACCATTTGAGCTTGATGTGTTTATTATATTGAAAATGTTACATTTCACATCTTTAGCACATTTCTATGGATCCTGTTTCAACATTTTTCTACTTTCTACATTATTCATAATTATAGTATCAAGATAAACCCATATTTGCAATGGTTACTGTATAAAAAAGGAAATCAGGAAGATCTTTTTTTGCACTAATTCCTGTTCAAAATGTTTACAATTGTACCAAAAAACATGACACCTTCCAGATAGTCAATATTTTTCTTTTCCTAGACTGTCACACCACACGTTCATTCTTATTATGAGGGCAGATTATCCTATTTGCAGAATTATGTAAAAAATTAAGAAAACACTCCATTCCAATTGAAATGCATTGGCAGAATCCACCCTCAGTTAGAATGAAAGTGCGGTGACCGTGCCATAACCCATCTTTTAACCCATCTTATAACCTTTTACCTATAAGTCTTCTGATTTAGATTCAATACGTTTTTATGTACCTGCAATATTCAGAAATGTGTGGAATAAATACTCAAAGATACTTAAAAATCAATACAATACCTCAAGTCAATAAGACAAAGAAAGATGAACAGTAACAATTTAATCTCAATGTGATTTAGTCGAGCATATTGATGAGACAGTATGGTAAAATGACAAATGCTAGGTGCTGAAGTAACAATGTAATGGCATTTGAGACAGTAGAGAAACAATGGTATTGGCAATCACTATGGTACAGTATGTACATTATGTTGAAAAGTAGCAACATTCAGTAGCAGCAGATATGTACACGAGATTTAGACGGATGCCAGGTCTTTTTAGACCCATACACCTATATTAGACACAGTACGATGATAGGCCCAGTTCAGTTTGATAGCCTGGTAGATGTTCCATAGTCCATACGTGGTGCAGGTCTTGCCGTTGATGGTATTGTCTCTTCCTGGGCCCGGTGGTCAAACTGATTTTTCCATTAAACAGCTGATGTACCTTCATTCGTTGCCCTACAAAAGGAATTGCATTCATTAGCATGTTGACAGTACATAGCATAAGGTGGACATTTTGTACCGATATGTGTTACCGATATGTCACATTTTAGTACCTGTCCTCTCCTCTCCTTTGCTGCGTCGCGACTAGTTCGTCAACAGATGGCGGTGGAATGGGGGGCAACAGTCCCAGCCGTCTGGGGTCCTCCGGCCTGTGTATTCTTCCACGAGGTAGTCCTTTTTTAGACTCCAGACGAACACGAACAATGGCTTTTTGAAGATCAGGGATGTAGGCATAGTTCTTCTTGGTCTTATATGCATAGGCACTCCAATGTTGAGACTTCTTGTTCCACAACCTGCCATGGCTAATAATGTTTTAGAATGTTTAGGGTCATCGAGATGTCAAGTGTAATCACACAGCACTAATATTCATGACATATTTTTACATTATATTTACATAATGTTGCATCTAAAGAAATGGAGGGTTTATTTACATCTTTTTGCCGGTCTTGGTTAGAATTGGGGGTCTCGCGTTGTGGTGGTTATAGTCGAGGGCTGCCAACAACGTCCTTGCACCATAGGCCGGTGGGTCAAAGGAGAATCGCTTGCTGGCATACATAAGCATATGTGAATGAAAGGACTCTAGGTCAGCGGTTGTCCTGTGGTGGCAGAAAAAAAACACCTTCAGTAAATGCAATTACATTCTTTGTGACAGCAAGTAGACACAGACATATAGTTCATAATAATACATTTTACATTCCACAGAATCTCAGTGTGCTAAGATATATGTACAAAGATATAAGTTTATCAAATCATGACTGGTTAGCTGAAAATACCACATATACAATAACACTAACTAACCTGAAATTGAGGTACTTTGGCACATTCTTTATCCAACGACGATTGAGTATGGCTTCTTGCAGTGCCTGGTGGACTGGTGAACCGGCAACCATCCATGGCTTCTCTGGAATGTGATCCTCCGGTATGGGTCTGTGTATGCAAGCCCCAAAACGCCATTCATGCCTTCCTGTGACATGGTAAAGTAAGCCACGCCAGAGACCCTGAAAGTACACACAATTACAAATACGTGTTAGGCATTGTGTGTATAATGTATTTGCAGCAAGACAACAAAGTAATGGACTTATGTGAAAATATTTCAGAACACTGACTAGCTGTGCGCGGCCAGTGGTCAGTAGATGGCAGATAGTGTGAGCATGCGCAGACACTAGACTAGACAGACAGTCATGACAGTCTTGGTTGAGATGAATGGACTCCTATAGGCACCTGGTTGAAGCCAAACTGTACAACATTTAATCAACCCTAAATCAGCAGCACTCTACTATTATAGGCTGTCATAACATGCTTTGTAATTGAGCACTATGTTCTAGTGGATTTAGATACATTAAAAAAGAAAAAAAATACCATGAACTCTTCGTAGTTGCTGGCGTTATTGCAGCATATCCAAAACCAGGCAATGACATCCTTTGTCCATTTCAGTAGCTCCGAGTGGTTCTTGACCTTTCCAGCCTGTGTACATAACAAAAACATGAATGTATGGAAGTGTGATATGTATCATAACATTTAAAAAATAAAGGAAAGCCATGAAACATGGCAAAAGAAAATTGGCAGGAGAGTTCAAGACAAATTTAATGTAATATGATAGACATACCGCATGTAGGCGTTTTGACAAGCTCTTTGCTGCATGCCACATGTCAAGTGTATGCTTCACTCCAGAGTCCTTATATTGACCATGTTCTGGATCTAAAAGACATTTTCAGAAACATAGATATTATAGGCAAATTCTTTTTAAGTATGATTGATAAAGTGTAATTGTTTGTTCTAATTTATAATATTAGATTTACATACTCATTAGGGCAGCGATCTGCACATGGCCATCAGTGCAGAACTCTTTTAGAGAAACCTGTGGCAACAGAGCGTCCATAGTTCTGATGAAGCCTTCTTTCTCCATAGCCACCGAGTTCCGTTTAGTCTCACGTTTGTCAATCGTAACGATGTTAATGATGTCACGTGAGTCATTCTCGATTGCTGTGTATGTACAGTACTGTGCACAATGCCCTGCAACAACAGAATTATGGTAGAATATTATTTATTTTTGTTGAAAATCTACAACTAATACAGTAGGCCTACACGTTGCTAGACAAAAAATACCTGGTGAGTCCATCCTTCCATCACCCAGTGCCACAACGTCTTTTTCTTGAAGACCGGCAAGTATGGTTTGCCTGTGCTCCTCCCAGAAGGACCGTATTGTATCAACACAGTACCACTCCTGCATGCGGTAGAACGTTGTCTCGTCCACAGTCTGCATGTTCATGTACCTGAACAGGTGTGCAATCTTCAGGTAATTGTTGCCAGACAGTAGAATATTTATGGCCAACATGAAATCACCAGCCTGCATTCCGAATTTAAATTGCGGTTGTGAATTCCACTTCCACAGCAGGTGTCCATTGGAGCATCTCTACAGTGAACACAAGGGAATGGGGAATGAATTGATTATCAAAAGGTTTCACAAATAGCTGTCAAACACAAACCTTGTCAAAAAACATTCTGGAAAAATGGGAAATGGCAAAGGAAAAAAATAGCCTTACCCATTCTAAGACGTATGCTGTACCCCTTTTCTTGATTTGGCAATCGAATGGTGGTGAAGCGTCGCAGGCCACATTCATTTCTGCATCTCCCCAAGTGCAAGTGGTGATGGGAAATGACAGGTAATTTACAAGCTGCTTCAAGCTGGTCTCATAAGTGATTGCTGCACTCTGGCCGACAATGTCATCTTCACACTGGACTCGGAGAGGGCTCATCTTGGAGAGCGGCTCATCTTCGACACCAGGTTCAACCAGGTCTGGTGTATCATGCACAGTAGCATCTTCCCCAATGAGAGGGAGGCTTTCTATGTCAACCCCAGCTCCAGAGTGCAACGCACCGCCTGCCCTGTGTATTACAAATATATGTATAAGAAGCAGTAAATAGTATTAGCCTTTCGTCAGACAAATATTGATTATAAATGATTTTAGATACAATTTACGCATTTAGCAGACGCTCTTAATACAGAGCCAGTTAAAGTCAGCAAGAACACATGGCAATACATCAAAATAGTAATCACAAATCATAAGTAAGCTAAGAACTGTTATGGGAATATTAATATGTCCATCCAGGTGAATGTATATATATATCTTAGAAGAACAGCAACAAGCAAACCACGTACATCTCTCAGTCTAGCAGGCTTAGCCTGTATCACTCAACATTGTCTCCCAGTACATCTCTCGTTTGTGGTCTCCCCCACCAGTCTCCTGAGCTTCTCTGTAGGTCCTCTCGTATACCCCAAAAGCAGGTCCACAGATAAACATGACCATCACAAAGGTACAATACAATGACTTGTCTTGGCTGTCCCCCCTCCTGAGACAGGAACTACCTAGTGATACCTATTCAGGCCCAGCAGGGTCTCCTAACAAACAATAGGTGTGACGTGGTCTTTTAGATACAACTTTATTGGATTAAGACAGGCTTTCAGGCCAAGGTGTTGTTGCTCACAGACACGACAAGACAGACTAGCATGGAACAATATACTATATAGATTTGAGTCTTCATATTTCCCACAACCAGAACCTAATATCCATCCATCATTTGAAGATGCATCGGCCATAAATTAATTAGAAAAAAAATAATTAAATCATACCGAATGGAAAAGGTGGGGAGATAATCGTCGTCTGAGCTGTTGTCATCTTCCCAATCCTGATCATCATCGCCAGGCTCCAGATCTGGGTTTTGTATGATTCTGTTAATCCAGAAATAGGATACATTTTTATTCATCTGTTTGGCAAGTGAAATGTCACCAAACGCTGAAGGTTCCATACTTACATTGAGTTCTCAAGAGCATTCACTTGGTTCTCATCTATCTCCATACTGCCCAAGCCCCTAAATAAAAACAATCAAATATGACATGCCAATTATGAACAATGATGCGCACTCACACCCCTCCTCATGTCTCTGTTAGCCAGAATGAAGAGGATACACTACACACCGTAATTATCAAAATAATAACTCTTATTAAATTAAAATAATACTATTAGATTACATGGCTTACCGTTGTTCTAAGACAGCCACATCCTTCTCTTCATCTGGGCCACTTGGATCAGAAAGGACATTAACTCCTCTGTAGATATGACACACAACAGATATTATATCAACCTATGTTGGTAAGATACTTTCTACAGGTTAGATTTCATTACTATTATTATTATTATTATTGGGGGGTACAGATTGACACATAATTAACCACTAGAACCCCAGCGTCTATATTATGGGTAAATCAATAGCCCCAAATAAATAAATAAAATCAGTGAAAGTACATAGAACCTTTCAAGTGAATATGGTTTTAGTGGCTAAAAGTTACAAATATGTGTATTGCGAGAGTCATATGCTGTAAAGAGAAGTACACATGATGCCACATGTACAGTACACCCACATTACATCGAACATACTGATACACATAAACATACCTGTCCGATTCCACGTCCAGACTTGACAGAGATGGTGCACGTTGTCGGACAAAGCCCAAACTCTTCCTTGGTGTGGACACACCGCCACCGGGACCCTTGAATAAATGGTCATGACTGGGGGAGGGAAAAAAATGCCATGGTTACATACACAGAACGGCTGAAATACACCTTCGGTATTCATACATTACATGTAGATAAAGTAATGTTACATGTAGAAAAGCTGCCACTTTGTAAACAAAGAATTGCAGGAACGATAGTCTTGTTTCCAGCCTGATTAGCAATTCCCTGATTTAGTTTGTCACTTGTTACTCAGTGACAAAACAAATCACGGAATGGAGCAAATCATCATGGAACCCAGGCTAATGGAACAAGGTTATTTTAGAATACAATGTAAACATGATTGTAGCTGTACGATTTGGGTAGCCCTAGGCTAGCTCGCTAACGACCTGGACCAGGTCTAGGATTGGGCGATGCTATTTACGATTCATTGCAGAACAACACTGCAAAGTATACGGGTAGTCCAGACTCCAGAGTAAATACCAGAATACCAATTCCTTTTGCATATTCCAGTTATAAAATACATGGTTGTTTATGAGTTCTCAGACAATGGGAGCTTCTGCAACTTCAGCGCCCAGTGACTAACTAAAGTGTTGACTGCCGTCTATATTTGATTTAGAAAAACTTGTAAACCAACGTATGCACTATGCACTTGCACAAATAAGTAAAACAATGCCGCTAAAATACTACGTTTATTTGAAAATAACTTACCAGTCCATGAGTGCAATAGCCATGTCAGCATCTGTGTAGAATTGTTTCTCTTCTTTCAACTTTCTCCAACGATCGTATGCAAAAGTTAGATAAATCCGGGATTTCTGTCTTTCACGGTGTAATTCCTTTTGTTTCGATGTACTGGCTTCGGTTCTTTTCTTTTTAGCAGGCAGAGGATTAGTTCCCGGGGGCTGTTGGTCTTGCTTACCCATTATCAATGTTTACAATTCCTACTGTACTGTGCCCGAATCCCTATAGTCCCTTTTAATGGTGTGGCTATGGGAGGTAGCTATCACGGTAGGCGGGTAGTTCCGGGACAAAAAGGAAACTGGTGCATTTCCGTTCCCTGTTTCCGGCAAGTGACGTAATTTTCCCGGGAAATGATACCCCCATCACCTTTCACTAAAAAATATATTTAGAACAGGCTTTGCAGGGTGAAATTTATGGAGTGGGTGGTGTGAACAATTTGCCAGTCAAAATATATATCAGATTTAAGTTTTGTTTTAATGAAAATGTTACACAGTATTGCTTTAACACAAACAGCTGACAAATATAAACAAATAGTTGACAAGGGATTTCCTCATTATAAAGTGCAGTATTCCAATTAAACAGTTTGGATAAAATGTACTGCTGGGCCAACAAGGCTAAATTATTACAGCTGCCAAGATTTAACCTCAGGTAGTTCTACTTCAGCTAACAACTCAGTACATTACTGAAGTCCACATGTGACAATTGGCTGAGTGCTTACTGTATATTTTAACATTCAAAATAAGGGCTTTGCTTTAACATCAACACAAGCAAATGGTCAAGATAACATTCAAACATCTGAACAAAGTTGTCTACAAAAGTGTAGTTACAATTTTCTAGTGTAATAACATTCTAATTAAACTTTTGGAAATTTGAAATCCAGGGGGAGAGGAAAAACAAGGCTACAGATAATTTAAAAGGGATATTTCACTTAAAAAAAAACTTTGTCATTTCATCATCTAAGGCATTGTAACCATGATATAAATACAAAACACCCGACCTATTTTCTGTTGACTGATAATGTCCTTCTAATACTCGAGGGGGCCGTGGTTTGACATTTACTGTTTATTTATTTTTAATAATTATTTTTGATTTTGTGAGAAGCTGGAGCTGCTGGAGGTTCTTTTCCAAAATAATTATTAAAAATAAATGAGAACAGTCACTGACAAACCATGGACCCCTCACGTATTAGAAGGACAATATCAGTCAACAGAAAAAGTTTAGGTGTTGGTCTGTATAGGAAGGGGACGGGGCAGCTAAAATGAATATCAAATTGCTGAATCAAGCAACTTAAGAACTGCCTGGGGTGTTCATAGAAGCCTGAGTAGACGTTAAAATGACAAGGTTATTTTTAAAGTGAAATATCCCTTTAAGGCTGTGGATTGCAGGAGCCAAGAATACATTCTGGATGGGGACTAAACTAAATCTGAAAGCTTTCCAATCGGCCATACCCTTCTTGTAAGATGGAGTGAGGTCTCCCTCATGGATTTTGTCCAAGAGGACCTCCGTTTGTATGACAGAAAGCAGGGTGGATACACACTTGGGGTATGTAAGGTGTAAGGCATAATAGTAGGCCATAAGATACAAAACACCATCTGCTACCTCACATTTTGGGAGTGTGTGTACGGGCTCATCTCCTATAGCCAGGATGCAGTCTGACTCACTCACAAGCAGCACAGTACAGGATAGAGGACGCTTCTTCAAGAACGCATTGGGGTCTTCTTTTTCCTTTAACACAAACACACGTTGCAAGGTTCTTTTATTTTATTTATTTTTAAACCTAAGCTAGCTAAATTCTGATGAAGTAATATGCAGGTCCTTCAGCTACAACTATTTCAACAGATCGTGTTGATTTTGACAGGTGAACTGTAATGTTGTACACAACTCACCTCCAGTACATGCGCCAAAGCCTCACTGGCATCTCGTAGCTTCTTGGGAGCAGCAGCCTCAGAAGGGAACAGTGATGGCAGTGCACGGAGGACCATGATAGCCTGTTGAACTGTTGAGGAAAAGATTCATAACATTTACACTTTGATAAAATGCACTTTAAAATAGCTTGATATAAACAAACAAGTACTTACTTTTGCTCATTCCCATTGTAGGTGTTGTATATTAAAATACCATACAGGAGAGTAAATGTGCACGGCAGACAGACAACGAGATGATGTTCCTTGATGTTTATTTCAGAGTACACAGCACAGCAGACAGCATAGTCCGACGGCCTCATGCCGTCGGGGAGCATGCCCAGTTACATGGTAGAGAGTGGAGGAACTACCGGCCCAGATCTTTCTTTGTCTGGCATTATATCTATCGTGCGTTCATGTGTTCATATGGCTCTCGGCCTATCAGGATGGTCCACGATCTGACCACTGCCTTGGGTCTCAACCCCTAACAATGACCCCAGTTACTGATTACCCATGGGCCTTTGTCTTGGCTTTCTGTTCTGTGCCAAACCCTGATCATGTTTCACTATTATCAGGTCTCATGTGTCCCTGTGCATACGTGTATGTGCACATGACATTTAGTGATGTCCAGGCATCATTAGCTGGTCTGTGTCTTACAAATTACACCACATTCCCCCCTTTCAACAGACTTCGTCTGTTGAATACAAAATGTATAGTCCATATTCATAACTGTTGCTTATACCCCCCTTGACCCTCAGCTGGACACTACAAATTCAAGACACCACAAATAACAGCATTACAGTATACGAAGTTCCCCAACATGGTTTTCAAACACAGACATTCAAGATTACTTGCCATAAATGATTTTCATTACAGTGGGTAGATATACAATTTCGGATCAGTGGAGAATTCTCTTCGTGTTACTTCAAACTCTTATGGCTAAAAATGTTACAGGACAATGAACCATATCACATGGACCTCTCTTCTCTGGAGATCCACATGAACACGCCATCACTTCATCACTTTCAACAAAGCAAAGACCACTCTCAACTCATACTCTTATGCGCACAAACCAAGAAAAATAAGGAAATCGCATTTTAAGCCCTAGAGAACCACAAAGAGTAAAATCAAACTCTCTTTAAACACTGTAAACTTTCGGCTGCCAATTGCCTCGTAATTTAATCACTATTCTGACAAATAAGTAATCTCAAACAATGAATAATGGAAATGATTAGTACAGTTAACTGACATTTAAACAAGACATGCCGCTTGCAGCTCCATTGTTACAAGTGCACTTTTTGATATACAATAACCTACATGTTTTACCACTAAACTCTGCTATTCCAATGCCAGTACATAGTAAATAGACACAATATCAGAATACCCTGAGTCACTTCCTCGGACTCATCCTGACCACAATCACCCGCGGTGATTCCATTAACCACCCGTGGTGATTCCATAAAAGATAAAAAGAAATAACATTGAACGCCAGAGTTTAACTATAATAACACATATCTCTTGATATCTTTAGGAAAATACCTCATTGACTCATAATTAGGCTACTTAGGACTCAATTTATCTAATTATACGACAAACATACCAACATGAGGCCTATTAATTCATGTTGAAAACAAACGCAACGCACAATTTGTAATCAGAGTGAAGGTATTGTCCCTCTTCGCCTCTGATATGACAAAGGAAACTTCTTCTGTATGCCGCTCTCTCTAGTTGCTTTGAAATGTCCGTTCAGCTGCACAGAACAAGTTGAGAAAAAGTTCACTGCTGTTTTCAGCTGTCGTCGTCATCATCTCTTCTCTCCCCCCTCCCAACTCTGAACCATCAGAGCTGGGAACACTCGTGAAGAGAAAAGAAAAGGCTGGAACGTCTACATCACAGACCCCTTGATCAGGTCCACGAAGGCACTCAGCTTAGGTCGGTCAATCGGCCATGGATGATGGAAAGCCCCGCCGCGCCGTGCTGCATCTCACTGCTCGCCGCCCGCAACCGCTGCCCTCACGCCGGCGTGATGTTGGCTCGCTCGCAGGCCGCTCCACCGACCACCCATCTGGCGGCTGGCCTCGGTCCCCGTTGCGCAACACCCCTCATCGCGGTGGTCGTCGTCCTCATCCCCGCTGCGTAGACAAGCTCCCGGTCGGGTCCGCTGGAAATTCTTAGTCGCCGTCCACAAAAACTCCCCGTTTTCGAATTAGACTGAATAATTAGACTGAATAAAAAACCGCTGGTTCTGCTCCTAACTGGCACAAAAAGACACCATGAAGGTCGGGTTTCGGCACCATCTGTTGTATATTAAAATACCATACAGGAGAGTAAATGTGCACGGCAGACAGACAACGAGATGATGTTCCTTGATGTTTATTTCAGAGTACACAGCACAGCAGACAGCATAGTCCGACGGCCTCATGCCGTCGGGGAGCATGCCCAGTTACATGGTAGAGAGTGGAGGAACAACCGGCCCAGATCTTTCTTTGTCTGGCATTATATCTATCGTGCGTTCATGTGTTCATATGGCTCTCGGCCTATCAGGATGGTCCACGATCTGACCACTGCCTTGGGTCTCAACCCCTAACAATGACCCCAGTTACTGATTACCCATGGGCCTTTGTCTTGGCTTTCTGTTCTGTGCCAAACCCTGATCATGTTTCACTATTATCAGGTCTCATGTGTCCCTGTGCATACGTGTATGTGCACATGACATTTAGTGATGTCCAGGCATCATTAGCTGGTCTGTGTCTTACAAATTACACCACATAGGTTTCATCATATCTCTTGACACGCCATAAACCAGCACCTTCTGGCAGAAGTCGTGCCACCGTCCTTTAAGTTCATCAATGTCTACGTTATTCTTGTCCATGATACAGCGAAGTTCCTCCATCACCTATGAAATACAGACATTTGAATGCATCCTTTAGGAGTTTAGGACATTGGCAAAGTGTGTTTTGAATTATGCCTCATCAATCACTTACATGTTCAATGAAGTAGAAGCAAGGATATGCCTCTACAATTTTGTCATATCTGTCTTTCTCAGGAAAGGAATCTGAATCAATGAATGCTCTTCTGGCTTTGAATTTCAAATCTTTTGTATTGTTTCTTTTGTAAAATGCCTGGAGGGTTCTGTACTGCTTGGCCGTGGTTGCTGGACTGTCAGAGTTAGAATCAGTACTGTCGCTGTCTGCTGGCGCGTTAGCTATAAGACACAAACACACGTGATTGAAGTCAAATGAATAGCTCTATATTCTGATAACAATCATATAGTGCGCTTATTCATTAACAGGGTTCTCCTGTCTCTACATCTCTACTAAACAAAATGCAATTTCAGGTTGGTATATACAGAAGAGCTGATTATACAAATTAGTAAAGGTTGATGGACATTAAATGTTCAGGTGTCTATGAACAGTCAAAATCAGAATGCACATTGGCCAATACTAACCCTTACACTTTATTTTACGAGTGCATCATGGAAACCAAAATGGTTCAAATGTGAACACCTTACAAGGATACATGTGTAAATATACATTTGAAGGTCACCTCTTTCATCCGAGTTAGGTGGCTCCTCAAGACGGAGCTTTTTGGGAGAGCTCACGTTTTCCAATCTTTTGTATAGCTGTCCATTCACAGTGTCCTGTACAAGACAAAAGTAAAACATTCTAATCTCCACTTAAAATTAAACTTACCCATGTATTGTTATTGTTCATGTCCTGCAGCATGGGGTAGTATAGGACTATTTTTCTTGCCATCTCTATTATTTCTGGCTTTGATGGGTATCTGTCGGATTCAGCATCGCTCTTTGCAATCATACTGGTCATGGTGTTATCAATGAGCCGGCGTCGTAGCTCCTTGGACATTCGGCAGTTCCCCTCTTAAAAACCATGCGTTTAATGGTGTTAGGAACCAAAAAATTAGACAAAAAAAGGTTAGCACTAATGCCGGTAGCAATAAGATCATAGAGGGGGGACGCGGGAACTTTTATATCTATATCTATAGCTATAGCTAGCTATACTATATTTACATCCACTCTATAAAACCGCTCATGTGCCGACATGACTCACATAAATGCAGAAAAACACAAGCCAGTGCTGTACAATGAACCATGTAGAACTTACTTGATTTAAGAAGAAGAAACTTCTTCTTCTTGTGGTTTTCCGGCAGACTAGATGCCTTCCGGCACATTGCTGCCTCCCACTGGTCGGGAGTATACCTCCTTTCTTTCCATTATACCTATACTAGCAGTCTTGTTGCTGCCATGAAATTGAGCACCGCTTTGACAGTCTTTGCCTGGTTTTCCGTTGGGTTAAAGAGTTTCTTGAGCGTCACACTGCTTGTGTGGTCACTCGCCACTGCCGCATACACCCCCTCTCTTTCCTCGGTGTACCGGGTGCACTCCATAAGAACATGCTCCGCTGTTTGGTCCTTTTTGCACGTGCTGCACAGTCCATCTGGGTGCTTCCCTATTTTTGCCAAGTCCCATGCCAGTCCACAGTGTCCCAGCCTCAGTCTTGTCATTATCACTGACTGCCTTCTTTCTGCCCCAAGATAACATGCCCCTTTTGTTACACTATTCTGTATCTTGAAATACTGCCTTCCTTTCTTTCCCCTTTCCCACTGTTCCTGCCAGCCTGCTGTTATTTTCTTTTTAATGATGGATCTGCACTCATATGCACCTATTGCTAAGTTTATGTCTACCGGCCTGCCTAATGCCTTTTTCGCTGCCCTATCCGCCATCTCGTTCCCTTCCACCCCCACATGGGCTGGTACCCAGAGGAAGCCTACTTCCCCTCCTATTTTCTCTATCCTGTAGAGGTGGACCAACAGCTCCACCATCAGGTCTGACCGTGCTCCCAGCTTTCCTTCCCCCATGTTCATGAGCACTGAGGCCGAGTCCGAGCAAATGACCACCTGTCTAGGCTTCACCTCCTCCACCCACTTCAATGCCCAGAGTATTGCCATCAGCTCTGTTGTGAATACTGAGACCCCCTCTGACAGCCTCTTGTTTACTGACACCTCCATTTTAGGGATTACATAAGCAAAACCTGCCTTCCCTGACTTAGGGTCTTTGGCCCCATCTGTGTATACCTGGAGGTGGTGTTCCCACGTGCTTTCTAGCCTTTTAGCTACCATGTCACCATAGTATGTGCTGCCCTGCTCTTTTTTTGCATCGAGTAGGCTTAGGTCTATTACCGGTGTCGGTAATAACCAAGTTGGTACCACTGGCCAGTGTACTATAGGGGCCAGCCCCACCGCTCCAATTTACAATTTACAATTTAGGCATTTAGCAGACGCTCTTAATCCAGAGCGACTTACATTAAGCAAGAACAAAAAGCATGGGAATACATCATATAAAAACATTTATCATGAAACATGCGTAAGCTAAGAAAGTAACAGTGGAATATCTATAATGAAACTATACATATAAGCTATACATCTATACTACTATGCTATACATATGTACTATGACGTGCTATGACTACATACAATGCACTTATGCTGTCTACATAACATGCTATAAGTCTGTATCAAATGCTATTTAAGTCTACAGAATTGCTATCTAAGGGGGTGGGGTAAGTGCTATGGGCCATGATGGAGTCTGAAAAGGTGGGTTTTCAGACTACGGCGGAAGATTGGGAGTGATGCTGCAGTTCTGACTGCAATGGGAAGTGCATTCTGGATCAGCTGGAGAGGCTTAAGTGCACATGCTGGTAGGCCAGTAAGGAGGGAGTTACAATAGTCAAGTTTTGACAAGACTGTTGTCTGGATTAGGAGCTGGGCTGATTCCTGGGTGAGGAACGGTCTAATTCGTCGTATGTTATAGTGTGAACCTACAGGATCGAGTGACAGCTGTGATGTGAGTTTTGAACGAGAGCTGACTGTCCAGGACAACACCAAGATTCCTGGCTGTTGGGACAGACGTTACCAGGGCGTTGTCTACGGAGATAGTTAGCTCCCGCATACTCCAGCTTCTCCATCTCCTTGTTCATTTTAAAGATGAAGCACTCTTGCTTGCCTTTAGCCCCTCCCCACTCCCATGCGTCTTGCAGCACTGCTATAGCTGGGTTCTCCCCTAGGTGTCCCCTGAGTTTGCTGATATACTGCATGGCCAGCTTTGTCCTCCGCATGTCTAGTGGAGTCTCTCCCATCTCTACCTGTAGGGCTGGTATTGGGGTAGAAGAAGAAACTGTCTTCCTTGCCGGTGTACATATGTGCTTTCGATTGACACATGAATTTCAGACTGGAAGAAAATGGCTGGCTAGGACCCTTCCATCATATGATTAGCTGACTTGTGAAATGCCTGACAAAAAATGCCTGACAAAATTAACTAATAAGCGATATTTTATAATATATTAGTTTTTTAACAGACCATTATACGTTTATACATTTCACACTTATTTTTTAATTAGCCCATTCATTTGCCATGCCTTTATAGTTAATGATTTACATATGGAGAGATACTATATTTTTAAACAAATATATATTTAATTATCCCATATCCCAATCAGATCAGCTTAAACAGCTCGACGGAACAGCATCGATATTTTGCACACAATTAAAAACATTGCATTAAATAAATAGACGTGGAAGCAAACTTCATGTTAAACAAGAAAAGTGTACTTTTATTTATTTTTGTAACACACACATGAAAAATACAAATAATATATCAAAGACAATCACTAGCTCGTATAGCCTCGTAATTTAATACAAATAAAAATAAACTCGAAACTGCATGATCAAACTCGAAATGTCACAGCCGCTGCGGGGCCGGGCAATCAGCCGCTTGGTGGCCAGGTCTGGCGCAGTAGAGACAGAGGCCGTCTCTCATGCGGCGGTTTCTCTCCCGCTGCTCCAGCGCGGAATGCGGAATGCGGGCCATGCAGGATACATCGCAGGTGGCCAGCTGGTCGGTCTGCGTGGCCTGGTCGCGGTGTTCACTCTCCATTCCGACATTCTGCCACTCCGACATTGACTTCTAATTGTCGGAATGGTGGTATGCTCCATATTTGTAAACATCCCACCATTCCGACAGAAAAAAGTCCCACTATTCCGACAGGGACCCGCGGCAGAAAATGTCCCACCATTCCGACAGATCTATTATCTAGATTGATTTATTTATTTATTTATGTATTATGGTTTATTGATTATAGTACAAATGGTTTACAACTATTTATTTATTTATTATTATTTGTATTAATATAAATATTATTAATTATTCTATCTATTTTTTATTTTTTTATTTATTATTTATAGTAATACAAATATTATTTATATATATATATATATATATATATTTTTTTTTAATTATTATTATTTTATTTATGTATTTATTATTATTTGTATTAATATAAATATTATTAATTATATCTATTTATTTATTTATAGTAATACAAATATTATTTTATTTATTTATTATTTATTTATTATTTATTTATGGTTGATTGATTATAGTACAAATGGTTTACAACTATTTATTTATTAATATTTATATTAATATAAATATTATTATTATTATTTTATTTTTATTGATTATAGTACAAATGGTTTATCCTGCTTGAATATTATCGAATGTAATAGCATGAATTACTCAATTGAATTATTAAGTTAACTCTGAATTATATTTGATTATTTCCGAAGATGATAGGCCTATACAGTATGTCCCAGAAAGAAAGTCACATGCCAGCAGAAATATGCCTTCAACTGAGTTTTATTATAACAAAACGGGACCTAGTTACTAGTTCCATCCATGCCACGTTTGGCAGAACATGTGCTTTATGTACGACATATATAAATAACATATATTAACATAACATAAACAATAAAACACAGTAAATGTGTTTTATTTAAATGTAATAAAAACTCATAATGTAGTAATCAGTTCATAATGTAATAAAAAGACAAGCGCATAACGTAATAAAATATTTTTCTATAATGTAATAATGTGTTACATTAAAGGGGAAAATGGTGGCAAAAAATCCTGGTGTCATGGTAAGTATGGTATTATCATGTCAGTATCATGGTCAGTATCATGTCAGTATCATGTCAGTGTCATGGTCAGTGTCATGGTCAGTATCATGTCAGTGTCATGGTCAGTATCATGTCAGTGTCATGGTCAGTGTCATGGTCAGTATCATGGTCAGTATCATGTCAGTGTCATGGTCAGTGTCATGGTCAGTATCATGTCAGTGTCATGGTCAGTGGCATGTCAGTGTCATGGTCAGTATTATGTCAGTGTCATGGTCAGTATCATGTCAGTATCATGTCAGTGTCATGTCATGGTCAGTATCATGGTCAGTAGCATGTCAGTAGCATGTCAGTATCATGTCAGTGTCATGGTCAGTGTCATGGTCAGTGTCATGGTCAGTATCATGGTCAGTATCATATCAGTGTCATGTCAGTATCATGGTCAATATGACTAAAATGTAATAAAAACTCATAATGTAATAACCAGCTCATATATTATAAAGACATTATTGCATTATGAAGTTTTATTACAGTATGAGTCGCCTATGTGGAGGTTCTTAATGTAACACATTATTACATTATAGAAAAATCTATTAAGTTATGTGCTCGTCTTTTAATTACATTATGAGCTGATTATTACATTATAAGTTTCTACACTGCCCTTAAACAATTGCCTTGAAAATACATTTAAGATTTGTGGACTGTAAGAATGGTGGGACTAAAACGTGTCGGAATGGCAACATGTCGGAATGGGGGCATGTCGGAATGGGGGGATGTCGGAATGGCAGCATGTCGGAATGGAGGGATGCACCCCCTGGTCGCGTGTGCAAGCCGCTCCTGCTCCTGCAGGCTCCGTGGCCTGGTCGCGTGTGCAAGCCGCTCCTGCTCCTGCAGGCTCCGTGGCCTGGTCGCGTGTGCAAGCCGCTCCTGCTCCTGCAGGCTCCGTGGCCTCATGGTCGCGTGTGCAAGCCGCTCCTGCTCCTGCAGGCTCTGTGGCCTCATGGTCGCGTGTGCAAGCCGCTCCTGCTCCAGGCTCCGGCTCTTGCAGAGAGTCAGCGAGTTTTTCGATGGTTAGGGCCGATTTTACGGCGACGCTAAGCAGAAAATCCATATCGACCCTCATTTTAACCAGCTCCTCGTGGAGTTCTTTCATGATGGCGTTGTCCATGATATCCAGCTTTGCGTGGTGTCGCAGGGAATTATTTGAGATGAATGAAGCAAGCGCAATAATGATCTTGCCTATATAGGCTTAATTATAATTAGTTGCAGCTGGTTCCACAGGTAGCAATTGGCAATTGTGTGTGTGTGTGTGTGTGCGCATGTAGCCTACTGGACTTTTTTTCCCCCTTTTTTCTTGTTCGGCATAATAAACGTACGTTTACATTGCCAAAGCAAAAGTGGAATAAAAACAACTTTATTATGAAACAAATTGGGTGCACCAGAGCTGTTACATTAACACTTGAGTTTATGAAACTATAAAGAGTATGCATTTTCTGTCAGAGATCGTTATACATTCATCTCTCTCTCTCGCCCGGCCCCCTCTCTCCCTTCCTTCCCCATCCCAAATCGGACAGACAGATGACAGACAGATAGACAGATCTGTCTCTCTCTCTCTCTCTCTCTCTCTCCGTCACTCCCCCCCCCTCTCTCTCTCCCTCCCCCTCCCCCTTCTCTCTCACTCTCTCTCCGTCCCTCCCTCCTCTCTCTCTCTCTCTCTCTCTAGCTCTCTCTCTCTCTCTCTCTCTCTCTCCCTCCCTGCAGGGCGCGTTCGGCTATGCGCACCGTGCGCAATGTGGTCAGTTTGTTGATGTCACAGAGTGCGAACGTGTGCCTTAATTATTTACGAACGACCAGTTACAATTAACACACCATTCACACTGAGCTACCCCACAGGTAGCAATTGTGTGTGTGTGTGTGTGTGTGTGTGTGTGTGTGTGTGTGCATGTAGCCTACTGGACTTTTTTCCCCCTTTTTTCTTGTTCGGCATAATAAACGTACGTTTACATTGCCAAAGCAAACCCTAACCCTAAACAAATTGGGTGCACCAGAGCTGTACTCTTAGAAGTCTTGGGGTAAAAAAATAACCCAAATTTAACCCAACCCCTGGTTTCGTTTTGGACCGAACACGTAATGGGTTAGATTATCCCATGTGCTGAGTTGGATCATTTCAACTCATGTGATGGGTTGTTCATTTAACCCAATTTAGTGATTGAAATAAACCATACACTGGGTTGTTCATTTAACCCAAGTTAGTGATTGAAATAAACCATACACTGGATTGTTCATTTAACCCAAGCTAGTGATTGAAATTAACTATATTTCTGGTTAAATTAATAATAAAACATTATTTCCAAACACCATGAATGTATATACATTATTTATTGTTATTTTGAACAATCTCCATTAAATGTTTCAGATAACAAACTACAAACTAAACTCCTGTTTAGTGTCAACTGTCCAGGCATTAAACACCAAATTTCACAACTGAATATTATTTAGTCATCAAAATAACGGGTACATTAATAACAATTTTAACACATTTGGACCTTGGTGGACGTCCAATCCATTTAAAGTGCCTTGAATACCATCATGGTACACACATCTTACATCTGTACAGATTCCTAAACATTGGCAGTGCTTTACCCCATGAACGAGGAAAGGAACATGGCAATGTTGGCCAACAAAATAAACGTATGCATACTGTATACATCTGTTACATAACTAGTCATACATTGTAGACAATGTTATTATATATATATATATACCTTTATTGAAAGGATAAGCCCCTTGAGATGTCGCATCTCATTTTAGAGGGGGTCCTCAACACAGATACATTGTACAATACAGTTCACAATGCAATACAACAGTACTTCCATACACACAGACAGGACAAAACAAACAAGACAGAACAAAAGCTCTCCCAAAGATAGCTCCCACCCCACTGTTTCAACCCTAAGTAGCAGAGTTCATATGGGGAAAGAAAAAAGAATAATAATAATAATAATAATAATAATAATATATATATATATATATATATATATATATATACCCTTTGCAATAAGACCATGTTATTAGGCAAAAACGAAACAAAAGCAAACAAGCAGTTCCAGCATGCATAATGTGATAATGAGTAGCAGCATCGAGCCAGCAGGGAACACATATGAAGGTACATACAGATCGGTCGGTATGTTAAATTTATGGAAGACAAGGACAACTGCCAGTATGTTAGCTTAGAAGCATGAGCACGGCGTTAGAAGGTGTGTGAAAATTGATTCTTTAAATACGTTGAGGGAGGTGATTGATCTGAGTGGACTTGGTAGGTCATTCCAATCAGATGGAGCTTTATATTTGAAGGCACGGCGCCCACTTAACTTTTTTATCCTTGTGGGGACTGTAAAGTAGGGATGGTCCGTGTGTCTTAAATTATAGTGTGGTGTGTATGGGACAAGAAATTGTTTTAGGTACTGTGGATAAGGAAAGAAAGTACATTTAAAAATAAATTGTAGCCAATGTGAGTGTCTTCGTGATTTAGGTGATAGCCAGTTTAAAGACTCATACATGGAGCAATGGTGAGTTCTATATGGGCATCTCAGTATGAATCTACATAGGTTATTATAGGTGACATTGAGGGGGTAGAGGTTTGTATCGGTGGTGTTCTGATATATGACATCCGCATAGTCTATTATGGGTAGTAGCAGCTGTGAAATTAATCTTTTTCTAATCTGAAGGGTAAAACTATTGATGGATCGATATAGAGTTTTCAAACTGAAATTTATTTTCTGAACAATAGAGTTAATATGATTCTTAAAGGAGAGTTGAGGATCCAGCCAGAGTCCTAGGTACTTAAACTCCTCCACTTTCTCCAATGCTGCCCCATCGGAAAAGTTAAGGACTAGAGGATGAGGGTTTGGGCTTTGAGTGAACAGCATGCTGACAGATTTTCTTTTGTTCAACAGCAGTTTATTAGAGTGAAACCATTTTTGAACGGAGTCAAAATCAGCCTGTAAAGTACGCTCAATTTCAGAGATAATTAAATTAGATGAATAAATAACTGTGTCATCAGCATATAGTTGAATATGACTGTTGGAGCAGATTGAGGGCAGATCGTTGATAAAAATTGAGAAGAGCAGTGGACCCAAGGAAGAACCTTGGGGTACGCCCTTTTCCATGATCGTGGAGTCTGACTGAGAACCCTGATAAGATACACTTTGATGTCTGTGATGGAGATATGAATTGAACCATAGTAAGGATTGTCTTGAGAGACCAATTGCATACAGCTTATCAAGTAGTAAGTAGTGGTCCACCATGTCAAAAGCCTTGGAGAGGTCTATAAATATTGCTCCTGTGGGCATACTGTTACCAAATGCGGAAAATACATCATTGGTAAGTTTCATAAGTGTGGTTGTTGTTGAGAAATTTGGCCTGAAACCTGATTGGAAAGGTGATAGGATATTGAAATTATTGAGATACTTAGACAGTTGGTGAAAAATCAGTTTCTCAAAGATCTTCACTACACTATTTATAATTGAGATAGGCCTGTAGTTATTTAGATCATGGGAATCACCTCCTTTATGTAGTGGCATGACTCTGGCACATTTCCAGCTAGATGGAACTACTCCTGTTGAGAGAGATAAATTAAATAAATCCGCTAGTGGATATGCCAGAATATGAGGTGCAATTTTGAAGAACTTGATGTCCAGACCATCTGGCCCAGCACTGCTTCCTGATTTTAGGTCACGGATAGTACGTTCAACCTCGGATATTAATGAATAAACGTACAATCTATTAACAAGTGGAGTGTAGTTATGTATGGCAAAGTCTGGGATATTTCAAAAAGGAGGTTCAGACAGCCAGTTTGATTACCCAACATTATATATAATTATATTATATAGGACAATGATTTGGGTATTTCTTCACTCAATATGTGACCTAACAATGGTGTTACATATTTAAACAGTCTATTAAAATAATTAAGAACCACAGTTTTTCTCTTCAAACTTGCAAAACAAAACTAGTGGTCATATTGTGTATACGGCACGTACCCCTCTTGTCACTGGGAAGTCCAACTCTACAATACAGAGAAGATGGGCATAAAAGCTACATACATGATGTAACATCTATGCCTGTAACACATTAGACTAGAATCTAGTCTGTTATCTAGTGACTAGATAACATCCTGGGAATCAAAGAAGGGCAATGCTGTCCTATAAGTCTTCCTGACCGTTTAGTAAATATATATAGTAGATTTGCTCTGTGGCACATTTTATTTAAATTCCTATTACCAGGAATGTTGCACTGTCATGTTGCACATGCCCCAAGATTTGGAAGGAAGCAAAGGTTATTCCACTGCCCAAGGATAAAAGAGCAGCATTTGCGGGTCCAAACAGTCGTCCTATAAGTCTTCTTCCAGTACTGAGTAAAATTCTAGAAAAAAATGTATATGAGCAGATTCAAGACTATCTAGCAAGTAATGAGCTGATAACAAGTTGCCAACATGCATACAGAGAAGGTCACTCCACAAGCACTGCTCTGGCACAAATGACTGATGATTGGCTAAAGAACATGGATGGTAAGAGACTTGTGGGGACGGTACTGTTAGATTTCAGTGCTGCTTTTGATGTTATCGATCATGATTTGTTATTAGGAAAGCTTGAATGCTATGGTTTTGGCCCTGTTGCTTTGTCTTGGATGGGGAGCTACCTGTCAAAGAGAAAGCAGAGGGTATATTTCAACGGAAGCTTTTCTGACAGTAAGGAGCTGCAGTGCGGGGTTCCTCAGGGAAGCTCATTAGGGCCTCTCCTATTTTTGATATTTACTAATGACTTACCTTTGGTATTGAATAAATCTAATGTAGTAATGTACGCGGATGACTCGACAATGTACAGTACAGCAGCTACAGTAGGTGAATTAAATGATATACTAAAGTATGAAATAAAAGCAGTAGCGAATTAAATTGAAGAGAATAAATTAGTATTGAACATTGCTAAAACCAAGTGCATGGTGTTTGGATCTAGACATAAGCTAGAGGGTGATCCTCAACTGAGCCTGTCACTTGCCGGGAAGCCAGTAGAACAGGTAACAGAGGCTAAACTACTTGGAGTGGTACTAGATCCTAAACTTAATTGGTCTAAACAAATTGACAATATAGTAACTAAATGTTTATTGCCGTAACAAGGAAATGTTCTAGCTACATAACACTAAACACTAGGAAAGCAGTAATTCAAGCTCTAGTGTTATCACAGCTTGAGTATTGCCCAGTCATCTGGTCATCGGCTACAAAAACAGACATACATAAATTACAAATAGCTCAAAGCTGCCAGATTAGCTCTCCAGTGTTCCAACAGGACACACATTGCAGAAATGCACAGAAATCTATCATGGCTTACTGTTGAGAATAGATTACATACACGTATTCTTATGTTTTTCAGAAATGTATTAATGGACAAAAAACCACAGTATTTCTTTGAACAGGTAGCACATGTAAGAGATGAACATAACCATATGACTAGACAAGCCAGTTCGGGTGTTTTGGTGGCACCTAAACCAAGAACAAATATTCTTAAATCTTCTTTTATCTATAGAGCAGTAATAGGTTGGAATGCACTACCAAAGTGTATAACCAATACAAATACAAAATTCATCTTTAAAATCAAGTTAAAAGAACACCTTATGTAAATCATACTGCAGTAACCCTGGGAAAATAATAATTCAAATGTATAATGTGTTGAAAGTGATGTTTTGCTATGTTTCTTTGCTTTTTATTTCTCCTATGTTTATTTTATTTTATTTCTTTTATTTTACTATGTTTTATTTTGAGTTAGTTTTTGTAAACAATTGTAAGTATTGCCTATGTTAAATGTATGTCTGTGTCGGACCCCAGGAAGACTAGCTTTTGTCAAGGCAAAAGCTAATGGGGATCCTTATAAACAATAAACAATAAACAAGTACAATAACTAATCATACTATACAGTCTGTGCCTGGAGGTTTTAGCGTCTCAATTTTATTTTTAAACCTATACATCCATTTTTATTTATAATATATATTTAGATATACATTTTTGCTGCCCTGCCCCGTTTTTTTAATTGCTTTTCTAACACTGGACTGCAATTGATGTCCTCAAAAATGTCACAATTGAGGACTCCTGTCCAGCCATGTCATAAATGGCATTTTGGATAAACTCCCAGGTGGGGCGACACTTCACTGTGTAATTCATTTGAAAAACATAGTAATTTAAAACAAAGATCTACAGCACCCAACAAAGTGTCCATTTCAATTGCGTTGTCCGACACAATGGCGAAGACCTGGCTTGTGGTCTTCTCATCTCCAAGACACAAAATGTGCGGTAAGGGATCTGCGGTCTCGAGATACTGCACCATGTCGGTCCCCACCTGTTGAGAGAGAGAGAGAGAGAGAGAGAGACAGGGATATGAAAATGCTAATAGTAACACTGAAACACCCAACATTATTACAATTTAATCCAGAGTGATTTACAGCAAGCGAGGATAATACAAGGTAATACATCAAAAACATAGAAATACTCATCTAGAATCATACGTATAAGAGATTAACATCTATCGTCTAACAGAATAATATCCATACATTGAAACACAACACTATAGAATGCCAGATCAATAATGACCTGGCATTTTTCTACATAACAACCCATCTACAATTACACAATTAGCCTTTACATAAGCCTGCAAGGTCGTCGAAGCTAGTGAAAGTGCTATGGTCAGTGGTGCGGGCTGATTGCAATGGGAAGTTCATTACATAGTTTTGGACCAAGAAGGGAGAAGAGATTTGTGGAGCGTTGTCCCGGATGTTTTAGTGAAGGTTCTGCCAGCTTCCCTGTGTTATTTGAAGTAGACAAAGTAAAACTTACTGATTGGATGTTAATAAAGGCCTTGACTCCTCGATGGTGGGTCTGTGGCATATTCTTCCAATCTTATAACACGATGGAGGAAGCAGACACGGCAGGACCTTCAAAGCTCTTTCTACACAATATAAGAAGAACACATTAACATCAATATCTAAATAGTATGCCAATAATGTAAAGATCGACATTTCTGAAGCAATATTTTATGCCCTTGTGTTGAATGTGTTGAAATCAGGTGAGCTCCAAGAAGTCTCGCTAGGGTCTTTCTCTGCTGGGTGTTGATGGAGCTCTGTACATCCAAACTATGTAGTATTTCGCTCCCCTGAATAGTGTATTGCAGAATCTGGCGTATTGGCTATAAAACATAATGAATCACAATGAAAAACTGCCAAAGGAGTCTGCAGAAAGAAAAGAAAGAGAAAAGGCATAGAAAAAAGACAAAGAGTCTAGACTAGGACAACAAGAACTCAAGTGTGTGCCTGTGTGGTACTGTAAAATTAGTGAAAACAGGGCCGTCACGAGAAGGCTCAGCACCGCTAGCCCCCTATATATTTTTTTATATACATTTAAGTTTTTTTTTTTCATTTTCACTGGGATTTTTTTTGTCAATACTTACAAATGTTGGTTCCAGCTGAAGGTTCAACACACAGGTTGGTTGTAGATTGTCGATTCCTCCATCGGTGCTGGTGCCACCAAATCTGAATGTGGATTCTTCCACTGGTGCTGTTGCCACAGAAGCATCTTGAGAACCCTCTGCAGAACTTGGTGGGTTAATCTGTAGAGCAGGGATGTCGAACTCAACTTGGGGCGAGGGCCGCATTGGTCAAAAGGTCACTTGATGGGGGCCACAACCAGTTGCGCACGCACGCTCAATGTCTCAGTCAGTCACTGCTATAATCTATCTATCTATCTGTCTATGCTGGCCTGGAACAACAGGATGGACATTCAAAAGGTGTCTGAAAGACCGCACAAACCCAAAAGTCCGCCTGCAACCGTTTTCATAGCACTGCCAAAATGTTGAAGCACTAGTCATGGAATGCACTGCCCTCAAATAAATAAACAGACCCTTGGCATCTCCGGCTATGGCTTCTTTGCAGCGGAAGCATGTATATGCCATCATTACAAAAACGTCTGATCAAACCTATTGTTTTTTACTCACAAGTTCCTTGTGGTGTTTCTGGAATTTTACACGCTGTCCGATTTTCGGTATCAGTGCTGCAATGGCATTGGTGTCTAACAAACGGAAGCTCTCCTCAACAACATCCTGCTCTGAAATACAAGAATGAAAATAAAGAAAGAAGTAAATGTTACAAATGTAGGCCAGTAACAATTACCATTTTAAATAATTATTTACATAATTCATCCACATTTTTAGGAGGATTAGCAGCCAGAAATATCTACAAGCTCACAATGCAATCTGTTGTGAGCTTGTATATCTGCTATTTTGTTTTTTTTAGCAACAAATGGTGTGGAGTTAACTCACGTCCAGTATAATAACTCCATATAGGGTTTTGTGGTTAATTACCTAGTCAAAATAGAGACAATTTAGTATCAAACTGGATATGGCCTCCTTAAAATATATCAAAATAGTTTATAGTACAACATTGTCTCAAAAAAAATGTATTTACCTTTAAATGTCTCAATTAAATTATCAAGTTGCCATGCAGTCAGCATCTCTGCGACAAAAGTGTCCATGGTGAAACTCCATGACTAGATGAAATCGGATTATCTAAATTAGAAAACAGAACATAAACAGAACAAAAACTTGACATTTATTGTACAGTATCTATATGTATCTATAAATCAATCATCAATTACATTTTGTACATATAGCTAACATACAATTATAATTTCTTTCTCTTTCAAATACACATGCACGCACACGCACACACATGAGGACATTGCTAGTAAAAATGACAAACCTCACAGGTTCCACGACTGCGGTTGGAGTAACTCTGCCAGCTGTTCCCTCTTCATCACCTTCATGGATCAGCAGCTTGGTCATGGATCAGCAGCTTGGAGAGCAACAAGCTATCCTCTCCATCACTGTGTTAGACAAATTACAATTAGATCTACACAAAGAAAATATATTTTCAAACAAACATTGCAAAATGAGTAAATGGGCTGCCTGATTAAGATTATTACCATTACCTTTTTTATTATTATTGTCATTCTTCAGCATTATTACCATTATCATCATCATAATTATTATCATATTTTATATTATCATTGTTTACTAAAAGGTGATACTGGCACGCACGCACACGGTATTATTACCATTATCATCATAATTATTATCATATTTTATATTATCATTGTTCACGTATTTATCATTGTATCACGCACACACACGGTAGATCAGGACATGGGTATTGAAACAAATTACAAACCTTTCAGAAAGAGAACGTTCCACCTCACTCTGGCCGTTCACATGGGTAGAGAGAAAATCCTCCTCAAAACTGTCATCAGAATCGGACAAAATCACCGGCGCTCCTGGGTCCTTCAGAAGGAACGATAAAACGTCCTCTACGGCGTATTTCCTTTCCCCTTTCTCCTTTCCTTTCCTCCAACTAGCCATTGTCTCTGGCTGTGCAAATAAATGTAAATAAACCGGTCTCTGTGGTGCTACTGTAACGTGTTGGCTCTTGTTGCTCGTTGTTGCGTCAGCGTCACATTGCCGTCTCACTTCCTTCTTCCCGTCTAGAAAAAGCTATTCTTCTTCCATGAAGGAAGTGATGTCACGTATTTATCCTTAGTATATTTTCCTGGAAGCAGCAAAACAACGTGTAGCCTGCTCAGACGCATTCGGAGGAGCGCAGCTCAGCGCACAAAGTAGAGCGCCGTGCGTCACGCGCAAAGGGGCATTTGAGGGAACACTAGTTCCGCCTATACGCAGAAGCATATCTCAGCCATAGTTTGGGTTACGACGATGGTTGAAACATCCTTTGAAAGCTCTCGGTGTGTAGATTCGAGCCACCCACAAGCCAACATGACTCAGCCATTTTATTTTTTCGTCCAATGGGTGCAAAGTACTGGTGGTCCATAGCAGTGAATGGACGTGTCTCGCTGTCAATCAGGTTAGTTTTCGTCGTAAGGGCACAGGAAGGAAACAATAGTATGCAAATGACTCATGAAGGATGTGTCTTTGGAGATTAGGACAGAAAGCCGAGTCAAGCAAGGTTTTCATGGAGTTACAGAGCAAAGATGAACCACAATTTGCGGAGATGTTTTTTTTTGCGAACATTGTTTGTTTACGTTTTCGACGCTAGAGAGACGAGTTTACATCGTATCAAGTCAAGATTAGTCTCATTCTAAAGAGCTCAATCTCCTCATGCGTTTTGATACTAAGTTTGTTTGTCTAGCTTACGGGAAAGTTTTCTATACGAGTTAGAAGGTATATATTTATTATATTTCTGGCATATGCAAATATTAGACACTATTTTTTAAATGCTTATAAATTATATTATATATTATATTATAAATACAATGGCAGCGGATTATATAGGCTATATGCCCACTGTAGCAGAATCAACATTGAAATTGCAGTTTGATAATGTCTCTATTGATTTATTGAGTGCTGTTCAGAGGTAAATAGGGCACGCCCCCGCCGGCGGGGCCGTGGGGCTAGACAGGTTAAGTGAAGGTGAGGGCCCATGGGCCACATGTGGTCCTCACCTTCACTTAATGCCATCTGCAGGTTAACCCCCTTGCCGCGATTGCCGAAAGTCTTCGGCAATTGAAGCCTAATTTTGATATTAACACTTGCCGCCATTGCCGTAGCCCTTCGGCAATTGTTGTTTTATAGTGCATTTGATCGATCGAGCCATAATGCTACTTACGTTAGCCGGTTAGCTAGCTGTGTTGTTAGCACAGCATTGGATCGTTCATCTTAGATCGTCGTCACCATAAGAATCCATTCTATCCGTTTCTTTCAATCGCCTGTATCTCCTATTCCTTGTCCCAGATGGCATTTTTGGTCAAAACAGCGTTTCTTTGACGGCACGAGCCGACGTTGTGGAGGGCTAAAGTGTACGGGCATTGATGCGATCATATAAACAAAGGTTGTCTTGGCAACGTAAAGCTGGCAGGGATAAGCCAACTTCCGGTTGAGGCTTTTCAAAATAAGAGCTCAAATTTAAAAAATGCTGGCGTGAATTAGGTCCTAATTTCTCAATAAATGGTGGCAGTATAAGAGTTAATATCGGAATACTGATATATTATTGATTTCAGCTGTTACAATTCCAAACATGCAAACATGACCTGCTTTAATTACTTCAGTCTGTATTAGTAGCCCAATGACAAGTATCACAACAAATATTGTATTTTTTATGTCTAATGTATTTGCATTTAATTTCATAAAGTCAACATAAGCATAAATAAATGCATTTGAAATTAAATAAAATAGCAGATCTACAAGCTCAAAAAACGTGTTGCAGTGCAACACTTTTTTGAGTTTGTAGATCGGCTATTTTTGCTACTTTTGTGTGACAGAATGACAGAGTAGGGCACTCATTTACGAAAAAGGTTAGTGTGGAAATATAGTGGCCCTCTCCATCATCAAGCCCTGCACCCCTGGTTTAGTCTAACCTTGCAAATGAGACAAGGGAATGATGGAAGGGCCTTAAGTTAGCCATTGTAACAAATTTAGGTCCCATTAAACTGGATGGAGCCTGTCAAAACATATTATAACAATTAGCCTTTTGACTGATTTTCATAGGGGAGGGGTTCTTACCTGTCGGCACTGGGCCAGCTTCATGAAGTTGTCGTCGGTCCAGAAGACGAGGTAGTTTTTGTCGAGATTGTGCTTCGACAGAAAATCGTCGCCCCCCCAGCTCGCGGCCCATTCTCCCTCCACAGCCACGTCTCGGAGGGTATTGGGGATGGGGGGGCATGAGGCTGGCCCGTCTCCGCTCAAGGCGCGACCTAACGGCCTCAAATGGAGGCATAGCCGCAACATTTGGTGCCTGGGCCAGGATCTGATTAAATAACATTATAGGGTTATGTTTTGTTCATATGATTGACTTGGAGAAGAATGAGAAAAAGTATGACAACAAAAGCATTATGCTACAGATTATGTCTTTACCCTTCTGGAAGGTTGGGATGGATCAGCGGCCACGTGGCGAAGCATTTGCTCTATAAGAGCAGTGGTGGCCACCAAATCCGCCTCCTCTTCATGACCATGTTGGCCAGGAGCATTAATTATTTGAATTTGCGGATCATCCGCCTCAACATTGAAATTATTAGTGGTCACATAGACCCGACAACCTCTACTAGCACAACGCCAGTACATTATTTCGGCCCGAACCTTATTACTGAGGTAACGGTAGTCGTCCAGTATCATGGCTCTGCCACCCCGACTGTTTAACACTTTGCATTGGCCTATAAAAACCACAACAGTAGGCTAGCCTAGGAAACATTAGGCCTATAGGCTACACAATACACATTGTAAATGTAAACAAACACTGTAAACGTTTCATATAAAAAGTGCAACTGCAAACATTAAATGACATTTAAAATATAAACCTCAAAATCTTGCAAATAGGCCTAGACTATTAACTGCACAGGCTCAAACACAACCCTACACCAAGCCCCATAGATTGATTGAAATAAGACTGATTGATTAGACTGATTGAAAGAACTAATATTCAAGTAGCCTATAAAACAAAAACACAGGGGAGAAACAGATTAGAGTGAGTGTGTGTGTGTGTGTGTGTGTGTGTGTGTGTGTGTGTGTGTGTGTGTGTGTGTGGGGCCGGGCATAGCAGCTCAATCTAAGTCCTCACAGACGTGGCAGACATAAGTCTGCTCTGTATCTGCCCAGACGCCACAGACGTTGCACGTTATCCAAAGCCCTGGCCTACTATTGAAGTCAGTTTCCCCACACACAATGCACTCCGTGTTATCGACATCAATGGCAGGCACCACAGGCGTGTTGTTGGTCTTAGACTTGGCCTTTTTGCCAGCAGACCTTGTAGGAGCCTTAGACCCAGCAGACTGGCCAGCAGACGTTGTAGGAGCCTGCTTAGAAGACACAGCAGCCTGGCCAGCAGATCTTTTAGGAACCTTGGAAGGCTTGGAAGGAAACAGCTTTTTCTTATTTGCCATCGAGACCCTTTTCTCCTCTTCCAATGCTGCGTTCACAGGGGTGTCTGTGAGGATGGCGGTGTGTGTCCCCCCCCCCCCCCCCTCCTCTGCTGCTTCCTGGGTCCAGCCTTTGGTAGAGGCCGCATCAGCTCTGGGCTGAAACTGGTTTCCTCTGAACCTGGGCTTGGACCTGTGTGGCGACAACTTGAACAGAACAGACCGGACTGGTGACAACCTGTGTGTGTGTGTGTGTGTGTGTGTGTGTGTGTGTGTGTGTGGGGCAGTGGGAACCTGAGGGGCTTGATTCAGAGCTAGCAGCTGCAGATGAGAGGGCCATCAGTGTAGCTGCAAGTTCTACAGTGGCCTGCTGTGTGAGTGGAGTGGGGTGCTGAGATGAAACTTGGAGCCGAGTGCTGGCAGCCAGCAGTTGAGCCTGAATTCTAGCCAGAGAATGGGTTGAAATTTGACCCTCAGCGTGGACTGGAGGGGTGGCCTCAGGTGTGGAGAAGGCAGGACTGGCAGGTGCAGACTCTTCCAAGGCGGGTGGTGCTGGTCTGTCTGTGACTGGAGGGGTGGCCTCAGGTGTGGAGAAGGCAGGACTGGCAGGTGCAGACTCTTCCAAGGCGGGTGGTGCTGGTCTGTCTGTGACGTAAGAGGGCGCGAAATCTCTCTCACCAAAGATGTGTTTGTTGACTGGCCAAATGCCAGTGCAGCGGAAGCCAGCTGTGATGTTGGATGGTGTTGCAGCAGATGGCAGCGCTATCCTTACGATCCCTGGAACAACAAGCAGAAAAAGAGAACACATTTAGCCTAGTGCAAATCATACTTGGTGTAGGAGCCAATTGGTGTTTTACGTTTGAGTAATTTCATGATTAAGATAAGAAAGTTTGGCTATAAAGGGTTAAAAATGTATGCTGGTAATTTGATTGCATTTCATTATTGACATGTGTCTAAAAAGGTCTAGCTGGCCTGACCTGATAATCTTTTGATATCATATTACGATGATGTCACAGTATTTTAGTTCAGTTGGAGTCAGACATTGATGAAAGCAACACACCTGGTAAATTGTAGATGCACACCGTTTTCCCAGGGTTTTGCATAATCCACTGGTCCATCGCAGAGTTCATGTACCTCTTCAGCGGGCCGTAAACACTGCGGTCCAGAGGCTGGAGCTTGTGGGAGCAGTGGGGAGGGAAGGACAGCAGCACAACTCCATTTTCTTTCTCTCTGCGGACGTCATGGCACCCACCTGCTTTCTGCCTCGGCAGGCGATGACTTTGTCCGGAACTTGGACAGTAACGGTGCTTGTCTCGTCCATGTTCCAGATGTCCTTTGCTTGGAAGCGATGACGTGTGATTACTTGGGACTAGCCTGACCTAAGCAGAGCCATTTCTGGCCTAGATGGGAGGCGGCTCAGAGAAACGCGCACCCTGATTGGTTCACCGATCTGTCCGTCAGCCCCGGTCTCTCCTCCCCCCCCCCAGTGCAGCACTGTTATTGTGTCGACCAGAAGCACTCTGAACTAGAAATCACTGGTTGCTGGAGTAAAACGCTTTTTATCACGGATTGACTTTTTGAAACTTACTAAAAATGGACGATTTTGAAGAAGACTTTAATCTGGCCATATTACAGGCTTGTGATATTCATGGGGTGGACTTTTTGAAAGACCTACAGCGCGTTTGTTTGGATACACTCATATCGCAAAACCTTGATATTCTAGCTTGTTTTCCAACAGGTTTCGGGAAATCCTTAGTTTATCAAGCGTGGCCTACAGTTTGCAGTTTGCTATCAACCAAATACCCAGGCAAATTTCCAAAAGAAGGCAAATTTCCAAAAGAAGCAATGGTTTTGATCGTTTGCCCACTGGATTCAATAATGGAGGACCAAGTGAAGTCTTTGAACGAAAAGGGACTTTCCGCTGCGTCAGCTGGTAAAGACGCGATCACAGACGAGAGGATCTGTAATGGAGACTTTACTTTTGTTTACGGATCTCCTGAAACCTTCGTTGGGAATGCCTTTTGGAGAAAATCCCTACAAACTCCTTTGTTTCGCGACAGACTGATTGGATTAGCTGTAGACGAAGTGCACAGTTATTCAATGGTAAACCTAAATTATGATTTCATAAATGTGTTATTAGAAATCCTTAAACTGTAATGAATGAATTGACTACATCTTGTTGTGTACAGGGCAATAATGTGTTCATGAACGTTACCTTTTACTTTAATTTGATACTGAGAGTATGTAGCCTCGGTACCCAGGCTTTCAGTTAAAAGTAGCTCCTGGATCGTAAAACATTAAATCCCTGTGGTACAAATATAGCTGTTTAATAATCAAATACAATATCCCGTTCTTATTTGGATTGCTTGATTCGTTTATTGAACAAATAATAGGGCTTGCTTTCGTTGTGTGTTTTTTTGGGTGGGGGGAGAGAGAAACAAAGACAGAAATTGCGGTACAACAAAAACATTACAACATGCTATTACAAAAAAACAAGGTTTTAGACTGATTTGATTAATAATGTGGTCTTTATGAAGCCATACTTTTAAATGTATTATAGAAAGCTCAACAAAGCACAGGTTATTATTTTTAAAAGCATAACATTGACTCAATTGGAAGTAGTTTTCCTTTTCTGTATGTAGTTTTCACTTTAAACGTTAGCTGCCTAGAGTCAGTGCTTGATCTGAGATCATCGTGGTAGCTTGTGCTGTGCACCCACTAGGTGTTGGGCCGGCCAACTTGGGCATTCAAATGCTAATAAGGTGGCTTTTGTTCTGCTGCCAGCCAGGTAGAGTATAAATGTTGCATACAATACAGGATTTATTTCCATTTATCTCTAATTTAAACTAAAACAAGCCTGTGTGATAGTCCATATTATATATTTTAATTAATTATCCTAATAGTCATGTGATTGTGATTTTTTTATGGATAATCACATGACTACTAAGTGTGTCCTATTCAATCATGTCATAATGCTGTTTGCTAATTTTCATTGTGTTTTTGTCTTTCTCACAGGGGCCAGTCAACACAAACAGAACAGCCCTTCAGAAAGTGGTGTGGAATGGTTGGCGAACTGAGATCATTGCTGCCAAAACCTGTGCCACTACTAGCACTTACAGCAACTGCATCCAAAGACGTTCGCAAGAAGGTGGTCAAGACGCTGGGTCTGAGACAGTATGTGGAGATTGTCAAAAGCCCTGACCGTGTGAACATCAGGCTAGCTGTAAAAAAGGTCTCAGCTGATCCAACCAAAACATTCTCATGGCTGATTCGTGAAGTAGAGTCAAAGGGAAAAGACACTGATAAATATGTAATCTGTAATAGCATCTATGATTGTTCTCTATTGTGCATAGACGTTTTTCTACTGAACCTAGGCCCGAAATCAGTCTTTCCAGTTGGAGCAGAAGATGTAACCACAAACAGAGTCGTGGACATGTACCATTCCAGGATAGGCAAGGATGAAAAACGAAACATTGAACAGTCTTTGCGAGACCCCTCATCTGTTCTTAGAGTTTTGTTCGCCACTTCAGCTCTGGGTATGGGTGTAGATTTCAGAGGAGTTAACAATGTAATTCATTACGGGCCACCCAGGGACATTGAGTCCTATATGCAAGCATATGGCAGAGCGGGGAGAGACGGTTCTGCAGGACATTCTCTAATTCTGTATAATGGAAGACAGCTACAACGTTTATCAGACAAAATGAGGCAGTATGTCACTGATCAAACAACCTGTAGGAGAGTAAAACTGTTAATGCTTTTTGATGGAGAGAAGTCTGATCCTTTGCCTATCCTGCATGAATGTTTTATAGATGTTTAATTCTGACCACCCAGGTCACAAATGGTGAATAGACCCACAGGATGCATTGAAATGCAAAGTCTAACCAAGTTTATACAGACAGATAACTGTTATTTTTATGTGCTCCTTTTTTCTTAAACATTGAAAATAATCAGTTGTCGCCATCTTTAATGTTAACCTTTAACACCTGCATAATATCTAAAGTTACATATTTAAGGTGTAATAGTAATACTGTATAACTAACACTAAATATAACTATAACTATAATAGTTCATTTTTCACGAAAAAAGCCTGTGTATCGAGGCTACTGTAATAGCAATAAAAAGCAAGGCTTTTGCACACCTACAAGGGCCCCTCGGCACAATTCCAAACATCCTTTTGTAATAGACTACACAGTAGTATAAATATTAAGAAATACACATTAAAAAACAATTTACATCGATAAGGCAAAACCTCAATGAACAAAAGCAGCATGATTAATGATGTAATTAGAAAATGAGGCTTTATTCACAAAATGTAAAACTTATATAAATATAATGAACAGATTATCGTAGGTGAATAGAAAGGTATAATACTCAGCAGACATCAGGACATATCACTTTATCTTGGAACAAACAATACCTACAATCTTGTTAAAACATTGAAAATAACAAATCTTTTTAATGGTATAACCCATGACAGGCCACATTGATATATGAGCTTGTAGATCTGCTATTTTTGAAAAATTGTGAAAATGTGGCACAGATCTTTGAATATATATTCTTTCAGAGCTAACTTTTAACTCAAATATTTGCCTCTTGACATGAATATGTTTAAGAACCACTGACATAGAAACATGTTTTTTTCAGAAAACTGACATTTATAGAATCACCCTCAGGTCTAAATGGGTTGAGCAGGGGCCCCAGGGCGGCGCCATGTGAAGTGCACCTGTTGTGAATGGCATTCCTTTTTTTTGTCAATGATCCACTGGATAACCTTTCCTGCCTGCAGTTTGTGCAGAGGATTGGCGCTTTGATTTTTGAAGGAGCTATAAGACCGCCCAGGCTTGATGCTAAACACATCATTCTCCTTCAAAACCCTAACCATCATAAGGATGTCCTCTTCCTTATTGGCTTCTGTGTGCCTTCCTGACTGGGGACTAACTCCACAATCTAGATCAAATTGATCAATGTTTTTTTTCATTTCGCCAATTATTCTGCTCATCTCTTGGGCTATACCAAACTCTAGATTTGCCCCCTGTTTGTCCATGATCTCTTTTGTGTACCGCACGTAGTGCTCACAATTCAAGTCCAATGCAACGTTTCTGCCTGCCACACCACTGATATTGACTGTCCTGTTCCACATAAGCCTTTGTGCTACACTAGGACTTTGCATTGCCGCAATATCTAGCTGTAGCTTCAGTGCCTCTAGACTGTACTTTGATCGGCCTGCCTGTTTAAAGTGTAGCATTTTGAATTTCCACAAGCGGCATGTCCTTTGGCCATCGCCTTCCTTAATCGAGTCTTGGAAATCCCGCTCAAGCAAGGCAATTTTCAAAAAAACACCCCATCAGAAGTGACATTGCCCTGACCAGTAGATGCACCCTCCTGTACATGATATGCCATTAGGACCTTATGTGTGTTGCCCATGTGCTTTTTTAGTTGTTTATGCGTTTGGAATGGACCTAAATCTATGCAATCCTTATGTCTGCACATTAGAGTTGTGTCTTTGGTTAGGGTGGCAGCGTGTGTTTCCCAATCAGCGTCTGTCACAGTGGCATCCATCTCAGACATTTCATTCATTATGTAGGTGTCAACAATATTTATGAGGTGTTTGTCAAACCATTTCTGCTTTTCTTCTTCTGAGCTGAACATTGAAGGTATAGTATTTTTCTTGGGTGTGTGTTGAATTGTGTCCATGTCAAAGTAATGCAGAGCAGCTGAAATGATGTCTGTAACATCTCTGATGAATGTGTTGCCAGCTGTATAGTTGTCACCAAGTGCAGACGATGAAACATTTCTTCTGTCTATCAGATTGCGTAGTTGGAACATTGTGCCTTTTTCATTGTTTGAAGTTGTCTTGTAATACTCTTTGAATATAAGGTCATTAAAGTTCATGCTGCAGTGAAAGTCACCAATGCCTGTGACAATGCCAGTTTGTTTGCGTTTGTCCCTCCGAATGGAACGAAGGGCCGCGTCTGCATTTTGTTTTGTCAATTGGTCTCCTGATACTATTACTTGAATAGCCGGCTTATTGGCTGTCTCTCCATCCACCTCTTCAGCAATATAAGGGACATACTTGTCCTGAATGTAAATCATGGTGTCTACCATATCCGGTGATTTCTTCTCATCTGCATTAAGCAGTCCAAGGGGGATAATTTCAGTTTTTTGGGTCATAATTGAGGAGTATTCATGAGGGATGTGCAATTTAACATTGTCTTTAAATTTGCTTAATTCCGAAAGATGAGACACCAGCACACGTCCAGTCAACACTTTGAGCTCTTGTCTCAGAAGTTCAATGTCTTTATGGTTCGGCACTATCTCACGCATAGGAACATCCCGTACAGACCTTTGCTTGCATTGAGGGAGATGGGCGCCACTGACTCTTTCTTTGTTTCCCACCATTATCATCCAATGAATGGCTACGTTTACATGAGCAGTTAAATCCCCTTTTCATTCCGAATAGAAGTTCAATCCTATTAAACGTTGTTATGTAAACACCTACAAAAACTTACATCCGAATGAAAACGCTCGATGCGATCTAAAAACCATTCCGATGTCACTGGCCGGATTACTCTGATGTTCAATGCGATTGAAAGAAAATTTGACTCATGTATACACTGCTTCGGATGTAAATTCATTCTGGTCTTTCTGAGCATGCTCCAAGGCGCGCCGTCGGCGCCGAGGAGTTTGCACATAGAGCGCGTTATTTCGTTCCTTTTTTCAGATCCGAAATCCACAAAAAAAACGTGGAGCAGCAGCAGATGAGATACCCCTGATATGTGTGTGTGTGTGTGTGTGTGTGTGTGTGTGTTCAACGGTCTCTCTCTCTCTCTCTCTAAAAAATAACGAGCGACCCGATACAATAATAATCATCAGTGTTGCGTTGCGTGCCCTGGCCGTGCTGTAGATACAAAGTAGTAGTACAAATAAAAACGAGATCCCAGCGGAGAAGCGGAGCCGCAGCGGGTGGGGAAAAAAAGACGGTAAACACTAAACATATATGCCCGCGCCGCCCCTATCCAACCAGCAGCCTCAAAGCTACTGCGGAATGAAATGATGGGATTTCAAAGTATCGTCTTTCGTCTGTAATATGTTTGTATTGTTGAGACAGTCACAATGAATGAACTGCCTATATTTTATGTGTCCAACAGATGGCGTAGTTTCACGTGAATTAACATGTATCATGTCTTCTATCACTTCTCCATATAAACACTCATTCGGAATGACCATTTCCCATGTAAACTCGCGGCAAAAAACATTACATCGGATGTGTTTTATTCGGAAGTATTTATTCGGAATGATCACCCTTCATGTAAACATTGTCTTTTTTCTGATTGGCCTTTGTCATACTGTGTGGCATGACACTGCGGTCCAAATTGTCAATTGTGATTTGGAAGGGGAAAGTCTCTGAAGTTTCCTAAGAAAGTAGTGGGATTAAAAGAAAAGATAAGAAACATATTGTGAACTGAAAATCAAAGTACAATAACGTCAGAAAGTAATCACATCAACATTAGTGCTGTACGTGTACACTGTACAGTATCAAAAGTAAGACATTTCCCTGTTTTGCTACAGAGAAAGTTTAGGAAAGACTTACATGTTGATCCAAATCTTGGGAGGAGCTAGATGTAGATTCATGGCTTAGTTCGACTGAAGATTTGCTGTCATCTTTCAGGTCCTATTAAAACATAAGTGCGACGAGTATAGAGGGCATATTTGCTATCATTCTTTTAAGCAGGATCAGGGTAAACATTAAATTCTAACAAACTGAACAATAGCATCTCTATTCCAGTAATATGGTATTTTGAAACAAATTGCAACAAATAGTGTCCCAACACAACACTTAGCTGTTGTTGCTGAACAAATTCTGTCGACTAGAGGAATAAAGGGGAGAAAGTAAATACCTCTGGGAGATCCATTCTACTAAGTATAATGGTTAACTGGTTAATAATTTGTAACCTTTGATTTCAACGTTTTATGAATAAATGAAAATACATTTCAATTGCTAAAAGTACTCATTTTGCAGAATGTCCAATTTCAAGTTTTCAAATGTATAGTCTTTTTGAAAAAAGCAGATAAAAAAAAAGTAAGTACAATATTTGACTCTGATGTGTAGCAGAGAAAAACTACAATTACGGTAATCATTCTAAACTGTAAAATGTAGACCTGCAAAATATGACTTGCACACGTGTTTTTTCCACTTGATGACTTTTCTGTCCCATGTCCGTGCAATGTCTTTGAGCTTTTGAAGGGCACTTTCAGGAGACACACAGACCCCAACTTTCACTAATCTGTCAAAGCATCGTTTTTTGGCCCCACCATGACGAAGGACCATTGCATTACGATACATATGAGCTGACATCGTATGACACCGTGCCCTGAGTAGGGTTGAGCCAGCCATTGCCATAGTGCATCTTTTGCTCTTTTCATATACAATTGCACGTGGTTTGAGTGGGCTTTTTTGAAGGGCTGGGGGGTGCTTGGGGATATTACTTGGGCATTCCAAGAAACGATTGTATGTGGGAGCATTTGTTCTCCACTCTGCAACAACGTCAGCCCATTTGAAATTCTTTAATGAATTTAGTGTTGTCTGCCTCAATTTCGAATTGAATTTCAAACTTGTCAAAATCTGACATTCCTTATTGACCTTCTTCATTAGCTCCTCAACCACCTTGTCAGACAGTCCAGGAATCGCCATAACTGCACGTGGAATTGCTTGGTCACGTCTTCGGTATATCTTGTCAATCAGTGACTCATAGGGTCCAGTAATGATGCGGCTTTGGTAGGAAGAGGCATGTCTCACGCTGATCTATGGGGGAAAAACTCAATTACTTCAAAACGATCTACAAGTTAATGGCTAAAACTAAAACTCATCAAGGTTTTGTTTAGGAAAAAAAAAACACATACTGTATATATATATATATATACAAACAAACCTTTGTTTGACGTCTCCGCGGCGTTCGTGGGTATGTTGGTGATCTTAGTGTTGGTTGGATGTCAGCACTAGTGTGTGTGTGTCCTGCTCCGTCTGTGTACATTCCGAATGGAAACTATAAATTAATTTGGTTAATTTGGATAAAATGTATCCAAATGTAATGTATAATACCTGTCTTTGTGCAGGCAACACAGTGCCTGGACTAGAGGTTTTCTGTCTCACTGCAATTTCAATGGATTTGGGCCTGGTTGTCTGGGGCTGTGCCAATGGTGGCTCTCCCAATTATCCCAACTTGAAAGTGAAGTCTATAAGAAATAATATTGCAGTATTTGTTATTTTTTCTAAAAGGACCAATAAGCTATGACAATAACCTAGTCTTTCCGTGGTCCACACAAAATCATATCACAAAACACAGAAGTGTCATTTTAACATCTCTAAACAAGGTTATAAGGCCCCAAGTGGTCATAAATACCATAGTTAATTATCTCAGAGAAGTCACAGCAGGGTTTTCTCAAAAGATAGCAAAGAGAACTGAGACTGGCTCATTAAGGTTCAAGGATCAGCAGGGTCACACAAGGGTTCACAAGAACAACAGCCCTCCCAACAGTTGTTTATGGGCTATAGAACTAGACTCTGTACACAGGCTGTGGAACAGAATTAAAGTTAATGGGAAAAAAAGTATAAAAACACCTGTTTTTGTGCACTCAACACAGTGGTTTTCGGTCTCACTGCCATTTCATCGGATCTGGCCCTGGGCTGTGGTGGTGAAATGGACTGGAATGAAGTCTATAACACATTTTGAGTGCAATAGATCATCAGTTTTGTCATACAATACCATATCTACAAGCAATTAAAGCTAAAAGCCTATGTGTACATCAGATGAATGAATAGCCATGGGAATAGTGATAAAAGAGTGTTAGTGACATGATCACATTTTTTTATAAGAAAATAGAAAAGTTATTTATTTTCTCCCACCATTCCTTCAGTGGGAAATGTCAGGATTTTGGCCTTTGGGGTTGATGACCCAGACGCTTGAGACCCCCAATGTACAGGCATGTCAGGAAATGAACTCTGCAATATAACAGGGGAAATAATTGGGCTTTGAGGTGGGTGTGATTGCACAAATGTTGTGTTCAGTCTGTACAATGTATAGTATTTCAATATTGTATCATATCCACAATAACTTATAAGCCAGGGGTTTAGGTAATCAGAACAACACAGCATATTATGTTACAAGATAATGTCTCTTTATACTTACCGCTCCTGTACTGTCAAGAGGCGGAAATGATGACTTTGACGGTGACAGGGATGGTGCTCTTCCCATTGTTTAAATAGAAGTTGGTCTTTTAAATATTTCTGAGGACACTTTCAAATTACATTTATAGTTAAATTTATTTACAGTGTCTCTCTTTAGGAGGTTTAAAATTGTGGGTGCATCCCTCCATTCCGACATGCTGCCATTCCGACATCCCCCCATTCCGACATGCCCCCATTCCGACATGTTGCCATTCCGACACGTTTTAGTCCCACCATTCCGACAGTCCACAAATCTTAAATGTATTTTCAAGGCAATTGTTTAAGGGGTGTGTAGAAACTTATAATGTAATAATCAGCTCATAATGTAATTAAAAGACAAGCACATAACTTAATAGATTTTTTCTATAATGTAATAATGTGTTACATTAAGAACCTCCACATAGGCGACTCATACTGTAATAAAACTTCATAATGCAATAATGTCTTTATAATATATGAGCTGGTTATTACATTATGAGTTTTTATTACATTTTAGTCATATTGACCATGATACTGACATGACACTGATATGATACTGACCATGATACTGACCATGACACTGACCATGACACTGACCATGACGCTGACATGATACTGACATGCTACTGACATGCTACTGACCATGATACTGACCATGACATGACACTGACATGATACTGACATGATACTGACCATGACACTGACATGATACTGACCATGACACTGACATGCCACTGACCATGACACTGACATGATACTGACCATGACACTGACCATGACACTGACATGATACTGACATTATACTGACCATGACACTGACATGATACTGACATGATAATACCATACTTACCATGACACCAGGAATTTTTGCCACCATTTTCCCCTTTAACGTAACACATTATTACATTATAGAAAAATATTTTATTACGTTATGCGCTTGTCTTTTTATTACATTATGAACTGATACACTACACTACACTACAATACTACATTATGAGTTTTTATTACATTTAAATAAAACACATCTACTGTGTTTTATTGTTTATGTTATGTTAATATATGTTATTTATATATGTCGTACATAAAGCACATGTTCTGCCAAACGTGGCATGGATGGAACTAGTAACTAAGTCCCGTTTTGTTATAATAAAACTCAGTTGAAGGCATATTTCTGCTGGCATGTGACTTTCTTTCTGGGACATACTGTATAGGCCTATCATCTTCGGAAATAATCAAATATAATTCAGAGTTAACTTAATAATTAAATTGAGTAATTCATGCTATTACATTCGATAATATTCAAGCAGGATAAACCATTTGTACTATAATCAATAAAAAATAAAATAATAATAATAATAATAAATAAATAAAATAATAAATAAATATATATCATTAATAATATTTATATTAATACAAATAATAAATACATAATAATAAATAAATAGTTGTAAACCATTTGTAAATTAAATTAATACAAATAATAATAATAATAATATTAAATAAATAAATAAATATAAATAATAATATTTATATTAATATAAATATTAATAAATAAATAAATAGTTGTAAACGATTTGTATTATAATCAATAAACCATAAATAAATAAATAAATAAAATAATTAATAAATATAATTAATAATATTTATATTAATACAAATAATAATAAATAAATAATAATAAATAAATAGTTGTAAACCATTTGTATTATAATCAATAAACCATAAAGAAATGAAAATAAATAAATAAAATAATAAATAAATATAAATAATAATATTTGTATTACTATAAATAAATAAATAAAATAATAAATACATAGATATAATTAATAATATTTATATTAATACAAATAATAATAAATAAATAAATAATAATAAATAAATAGTTGTAAACCATTGTACTATAATCAATAAACCATAAATAAAATTAAATAATAATAATAATAATAATAATAATAATAATTAAATAATTAAATAATTAAATAAATATAAATAATAATATTTATATTAATATAAATATTAATACATAAATAGTTGTAAACCATTTGTACTATAATCAATAAACCATAAATAATAAATTAATAATAAATTAAATAATATTTGTATTACTATAAATAAATACATAGATATAATTAATAATATTTATATTAATACAAATAATAATAAATACATAAATAAAATAATAATAATTAAAAAAAAAATATATATATATCTATAAATAATATTTGTATTACTATAAATAAAAAATAAAAAAATAAAAAATAGATAGAATAATTAATAATATTTATATTAATACAAATAATAATAAATAAATAGTTGTAAACCATTTGTACTATAATCAATAAACCATAATACATAAATAAATAAATAAATCAATCTAGATAATAGATCTGTCGGAATGGTGGGACATTTTCTGCCGCGGGTCCCTGTCGGAATAGTGGGACTTTTTTCTGTCGGAATGGTGGGATGTTTACAAATATGGAGCATACCACCATTCCGACAATTAGAAGTCAATGTCGGAGTGGCAGCATGTCGGAATGGAGAGTGAACACCGTTACGGGTGTGTAGGTGCAGTAGCCAGTTTACTGTAAACCTTGATATCCAAACAGCCTGTGTTGCTATTACTGCTGCCGTGCATCAAAGAACAGTCTTGTGTCCTCACAAGGCCCAAGCTGCAATTTGGGCTCGAGGCGTGGTCCGGCAAAATAATATCCAAAATAATTATGTAGAAATTTTGTCAAACAATCTTGCAATTGCAACTCAGATGGATCCAAGCATGAGTCAGAGTGATTCATTCTTAATGACTAATTGACTACTGTATGGGCAATCATTTCTTAAAATAACCCCAATTATCCCAGATCTCGACGAATAAAAAGGTGGACAAGTAGCTGCTACAAACAAGTCCCTTGTGAAGCAGTTTCTGTGTCAAGTTGTGTACTTTCCGACCCAAGTTGCTGCCCAGTGCCCACCGTCCACCACATGACGCCTTCTCTCTCATCAGAGAGCGCACCAGGCCATGTTTTTTCTGTTCACAGGTGTGAGTACCGGAGATCCGGTACTCACACCGGGACAGCAGTTTGGGTTTTAGCGGGTACGTGTGGCCACCCCCTGGAGAATAATAATAATAATAATAATAACTTAGATTTATATAGCGCCTTTCAAGAAACCCAAGGACGCTTTACAAGACAAAAAACAAAAAACAAAACTAGTTGCCAAAAGCCAAGGTGAATAAATGTCTCTTCAGTGCAGACTTGAAAGTGTTCAATGTGGGAGTCTGGCGGATCTCCAAGGGGAGAGAGTTCCAGAGGGCAGGGGCTGCCACGTAGAAGGCTCTATCACCGAGAGTCCGCCGTTTTGCGTGACGGATGGTGAGGAGTTCCATTTCTGAAGACCTCAGGTTCCGCTCAGGGGTGTAGTCCTTGAGTAGGTCAAGAAGGCGTGTAGTTGCTCGGCTCGCCGCTGGGTTTGTAACTTGACACCTGGCTCTGAGTCTGCGGTGCCTCTGCCACCGCTTACCCACAGAAAGGCTATTTAAAAAGGAAAAGGATGAGTGTGCTGTGCTCCTGACTAGGGTTTAATATTTTCCCGGATTTGGCTCATTTTAATTCCCGGGAATTTGCGGACCGTTTCCCGGGCTCCCGCGGGAATTCCCGTCAGAAATAAAACAAAAGAGAAGAAAAATGCATTTATATGTATTGATACTTAATATTATCAATAGAATAGTGATTTCATTGTTTAAAACGTTTTATTTATCAACGAAATATGAACATGTACAATTCAATTATTACATTAAAATATTAATAATGAATATAGGCAGGCCTACGCTAATCAGAAAAAGTGACACAATACACTTCCCAAGATTGAATACTTTATTAAGCATTTTCTTGAACGAAAAACATTTTTTGAACATCGGATGTTCTTTGAGCTTTTTCTAGAACGAAAAACATGTTTTTTAAATAAAAGATAATTACAATGCAATTAGCCGATATACAAGCTCACAACGGTTCGCTGTCGCGGTAACATTAAAGCCTCGTGGCCTAGCCTACTAATCAAACGCAGCTTGCGGAGTCAGTTCAGTCAGTCAACCTCAAGGGAAGTTCTTGCCATGCTCAAAGGCCCATGCTATGCTCAAGGGGTTAACATGCTGCATTACTATGTGGGAGTATACGTGTGTACAAGTCTCACACGTAATTCGCCGATGCGGCAGTCAGCTGACTAACTGGGCAGGCTACTTAAGCTCACTAGTCTCCATGCTCTTCCTGCCTTCCTCTGCTCATGGTTCCCAGCTGCATGTGATGTTTTCTGTTCCTCGTGGTTGTTACTACTGCTTTTGCTGTCTGCGGGTGCAGCTACAGCTACTGCGTCTGCTGCTTAAATTATGCTTCTCAGCTACTGTCCATGCTGTGATAAGGGCCTGCAGGTTGTATGCAAAATATTGAGTTTGATATGATTCTGCTGATGCTTAGTTCTATCATGTGGCTTCAACAAGCTTCATAATAGCCTGTTCTGGTTATTAAGCCGGATGCGCAGACAGTGCTGCACCTTCTATTGTATGTGGTATATGTGTCTACAGTCAAAGCCACGTTTTCATTTAGCTGATGTTTGCCAAGCCAGCTCAGGCGCAGTGTTTGTCCCCTCCAGCTATGGGTTCTCAAATCATGTGCAGTGGTTGCCACGTGCGCTTTTATAAGCAACGTTGGGCTTGTTTTCTGTAGTCAATGTTTGTTCTGGTTTTGGTCAGGGGCCCAAATGACCTTGTCCAATGAAATGTGTTGTTCAAGTCAGCATAGTCATTGGGGTGTATATATATTGTAAGTTAAGTTCTCATGTGGTGAGTCCTAGTCGGGCATGGGATGGTTCTACACCTAGTTGCTTTCTTTCTCAAGATCTGGCAACTCAGCTGCCTGTTGTGTCTCCTAACAGTTTCATTCATTTTGAAGCTAGACTTCAGTCACACTCTGCTTACCAAAGTATTAACAAGTATTACCTAACACTTTCTATATGTGCTTGGAAAGTATTGCTGTGAGTTAACTACCTTAATGGCAATCTCTATATAGATTTGGTGCTTTAATACTGCTTGTAGCCATGTGGTTTGTTGAGGTTCCTCATTGCCACGAGGGTTGTTCATGCTAAACTAATGCTAAAGCTAGCACCCTTTTCACCCTGTGATGTATCATGCTTCAGTTTATGCCTGGCTAACACTAATACTTCTATGCAGCAGCAGCTGTATAAGAGCTTTCTGCCCGTCAATTAATTCATACGTGGCATTATTAATCTTAAAGTTTTTTCCATGTTTCCAAGGACCGTATCATACGTTATTGTTAATTCATCTCAATGGATTTCAGTCATGCGCAGTGTCATATTAAAGTAGGTTAAGATTGCAAATTGCATTTGCAGTAATCTCATGTCAAGTGTCATAGCCTTCTGTCTAGTTTATTTACTTCCGTAGATTTGTTTCTAGCTGTTATTTTGGATGTATTTCTTATTTATTTAATTAGTGCTTCCTTTGTCTTTCTATCATGTCTCAGCTTCACTATCCGGGTTGAGCTGTCTTGGAGAAGAGCTAAAAGCTTAACAAACTGCTGCCTCCGTCCGCCCCTCAAGCCTATCTAGCTGTCGGTCCAGTCACTCTAGCGTATACCCTCCTCACTCTCTTTGAGGTCAGAAGTTCAGATTAAAATATACGTATACGTATATAGCGTCCTGTCACCGTGCGTCCCATTGCCCATTCGTCACTTTAAATGTCTCAGATTCATATTGTATGTTCTGTTGATCAGTCCTCGAGTAAGATTAGGTAATGGCAGTTGCTTTGTGGGACTGAAGATGTTTCAGAAGGTGGTAGGCTAGCAGCTTGCTGTGTCGCTTCATTTCTGCACAGCTAACATCCACTGCCAGGAGCTCTAAATTGAAACTCCTAAGCATTAATTCATCACTTATCTGCGAGAGGATCTGGGTTGAAGGAAGGCAGCCATAGACTATGTCTATGTTCGCAGCAAGCTTGGCTTCTGTGTCGCAGTGCTTGTGCGACCTATCGGTTGTGGTTTCCCCGGTGCAGTCTGGGAAATGTACTCTGCCAGTTGTATTCAGATCAGTAATCGATTTGAAGTCGCTCAGTGCCACTATAGTATTGAGTAACAGCATTAGGAAAATGTAACCAAATGTAACCAAGTGTAACCCTAACCCTAACCTTAACCCAACAGGATAATTATGTCATGGTATACATGGAGGCCTCATATCTGGTCTCGAAACGAGCCTCCAGATTCCTAGGCTGCCCCTGGTTAGTTGTGTGACCTCATGCAGCGTGTCATCAGGACGACGGATCCAAATGTTTGGCTCATGGTGCTCATTAAACGTTAAAGTAGTCTATAGTAGTGCAAGATGGCCAGTATATCTTGTTAACCTATTCACCGTTGCAGTTAGTAGGGATGGGGCAGATTTTCTTGTGGCTGCTTGGTAGCTACTTTTTCAGGTGGAATCCTACTGTAAGCCTGCATTTTCTGGTACCAGCTCAGCGGCCTCGTGGTTAGACCCGGACTGGGAGGTTGCGGCTCGATCACCGGCTGGGTCATTCCAAAGACTAAAAATAAAATGGGACCCAGTGCCTCCTTCGATCCTCGGCACCAATGGTCGGAGTGGAGTAAGTCCCTGCGTCATACTAGTGTCACGTCCAGGGGCTGTACGTGTACATCAATCTGCTCACTCTGCTGAAACAAGTTAGGCTCCTGCCCTCGGGCCTCATGACTCGGCAAGGCTGTTTTCTGCCCATCTTAGTTATTGCAACTAATGTCATGACAGTAATCAATTCATAGTTAATTGCATAGATGTTGTCAAACAACCGTAACCTTTGTCATTGCTTCTTCATAGAAGCTGTTTGGCGTTGTGTTAAATTAATTTATAATATTAATTAATTATTAATACTAATTAATATTTTATACAAAAGTGGCTATTCAGGACAGGCACATATCTAGGCATGCTTTCTCTCAAAGCATATCATGTTTTATCTGTTATCTGTGGCTCATCCGTTCATCAGGTCATGACCCCCAGATGATCTTCTGGTCCTAAGCTTTCTTTCAGCACAATCACAGATGTCCTGGGTCGCTCAGTCAGGAGATTCACCAATACTTCTTCAGCCGGTGTGGGCCCGTTGGGGTTTCTTCGAAAGTGATGGTTCTAGTATCTAGCGAAGAAGTAAGTCCATCACCATCACCCACGTGCAGGCTGCAGTTCTGTCGATCCCGCAGCATTATAGATTTCTTGCATGGGACATAGTAGTGTATCTCATCTTAGTTCTGGACGAGGGTGGTCTCGAACAGTTCTCGGGTCTGTATGACATGAAGCTTATTTTAACTTCTTTAAAGCTCATAATCAATTGCTCAAAGGCTGCATGAAGAGCATATGCCGCTTATGTAAGTTATTCATAAAGGGCCTCTATCACTTGGGTGTTTAAATAGTTTAGGATTAAGATCTAAGGCTTCTCTCTTTAAGTATTGGTATCTCGGCTTGCGCGGTGTGGGAAGTCTCTCCTGCTGATCTCGACCCTCAGCATGATCTCTGTTTTCCGATCCGTGCTAGGATCCCCTATTCACTCTTTAATTCATTCATTTAGTCAGGATGAAGTATAAGTAACTCTGTCTCTGCTTGTGTCTTTAGTTCTGCATCGGGCAACCTGCTCTGGCTGTGTTCTGGACTCCGTCAGGTGGCGTGAGCCCTGCTTAATCGGCTATCGGTCTCCTCAGCTCATTCCCTGGCTACTCCCGATTCTACCGCCACGCTGATGCATCAGTCGCCACCTGAAACTCAGGCCAATGGTCCTCAGCTGCCCATGAATCATCATGTGCATCTAATCGGAAGAGCTTTCAGTTGTTTATTCAGAATGTAATGAGTGCAAGTGCTGTATTCGATCAGGGATGGTAATCTTATTTCCTTGCATATACGGTGGTCGCTGGGGGCAGTTAAATTGGTGGCATTTCACAAGCTAATGTTAATAATGGTTCGTTGATGTTCCTCTACAGTGGCATTAAAGGAACATCGGGGTAATGGTGGTTTCCTCACTCTGGCGTTAGAGGGATGTTGGGGTAACATGAATGGTCGCACTACATGTAAGATCTGTTTCGCTGGGTGAAGTTCCTACAGGTCGTTATAAGCTAATGGCTTATAGTTCAGTTTCTCCTCAAGCTCATGTTTATAGTGGCTCTAGAGAAACAGCGCATGCCGATGGAGTTTCTTCATTATGGCATAGATGACGTCGGCATAACGGCGAGCATGCCGATGGCGTTTCCTCATACTGGCGTAGAGGACGTTGGCATAACGGCGAGCATGCCGATGGCATTTCCTCATACTGGCGTAGAGGACGTTGGCATAACGGCGAGCATGCCGATGGCGTTTCCTCATACTGGCGTAGAGGACGTCGGCATACCGGTGAATGGTTGCACTACACGTAAGCCCTGCGAAAGCAGCGTAGAATATTCCTCCATATGCTATGGAGGAATACCGGTGAATGGTTGCACTACACGTAAGCCCTGCGAAAGCAGCATAGAATATTCCTCCATAATGGCGTTATGGAGGAATGGCCTATCGGCTAGCGCAGCCATGCAGGCCTCATTCAGCTTAAGCTTAAAGTCTAGCATGCCTATTCTCAAAAATGGTTTTGAGTCCGGCGCTCACCCCACACATATAACTTTCCCAGATAAGCCTCACGATTACCAGCGTGGCGTCATGGCACACATAGTTCACATAAAGTTAAAATATCCGTGCAGATCCAGAAATTGCATAGCCGTTGCATTTCGTCACTATCGAGTGGGATATCTGCCCGGATGGGTATCGGTTGAGGATTCCCGTAGGTTTGATAGATTGAAATATTTTCAATGTAGGAATACAGTACATTTTAAGCACAAACTCAATACAGAGACTGTCCACTGTGAGTGTAAGCCCCGCGAAGCAGCGTAGAATATTCCTCCATAATGGCGTTATGGAGGAATGGCCTATCGGCTAGCGCAGCCATGCAGGCCTCATTCAGCTTAAGCTTAAAGTCTAGCATGCTTATACTCAAAAATGGTTTTGAGTTCGGCGCTCACCCCACACATTATTTTTCTCAGCTAAGCCTCACGATTACCAGCGTGGCGTCATGGCACACATAGCTCACATAAAGTTAAAATATCCGTGCAGGATCCAGAAATTGCATAGCCGTTGCATTTCGTCACTATCGAGTGGGATATCTGCCCGGATGTGTATCGGTTGAGTCTTCCCGTAGGGCGTTCTCGGTTCTGCTTGTTGGGGGGTTATCCGTGCAGGTTCCAGAAATGCATATTCGCATTTCGTCACTGTGCATTCATAGTGGGTCACCTGCCCGGATTGACGGTGAAGGTTCACCGAAGGTATGCGTGTTGGGGGGTTATTGTATATCTATCTCCCTGCTCTTATGTTTTATGTTGTTGCTAATCATGCCGAGCAGGGAGAATTCCAGCAGAGCCGAACGCCAAGTCAAATATCATATGCACACTTGTTACTCATGCTGCAATAAATATTGTTTAATCTATTCGTGAGTTGTCTGACTGAAATCAAACGCAGCTTGCGGAGTCAGTTCAGTCAGTCAACCTCAAGGGAAGTTCTTGCCATGCTCAAAGGCCCATGCTATGCTCAAGGGGTTAACATGCTGCATTACTATGTGGGAGTATACGTGTGTACAAGTCTCACACGTAATTCGCCGATGCGGCAGTCAGCTGACTAACTGGGCAGGCTACTTAAGCTCACTAGTCTCCATGCTCTTCCTGCCTTCCTCTGCTCATGGTTCCCAGCTGCATGTGATGTTTTCTCCCACCACCACCCCAGCACCACCGGTGGGCTCTGCTATCTATGCTCCCCATGGGGGGTTATTGTATATCTATCTCCCTGCTCTTATGTTTTATGTTGTTGCTAATCATGCCGAGCAGGGAGAATTCCAGCAGAGCCGAACGCCAAGTCAAATATCATATGCACACTTGTTACTCATGCTGCAATAAATATTGTTTAATCTATTCGTGAGTTGTCTGACTGAACTGTATGCAACTGAAAATAAACGAGGAAATTAAACAGGCTATCGTTTTGCTCACTTGAATGACTTGATTACCTTATTTCTCTTCCATTTGGGATTTGAGGAAGTGGGATTTAAGGAAGCAAAGTGCATTAATTGATTTGTCGCTCAGTCTGTTTCTCAGTTTGGTAACGAAAGTGCCGCACACTGAAAAGGCCCGCTCAGATTCGACTGAAGTTGGCGGAATGGTTCCGAGAGCCATGTAGAGGCATTGGAGATTTTTGGGACGCACTTTGGTTGCTTCAAAGAGCGCAAATTCCTTTGAAATGATTTTCTGCAGGTCATTCCCTGTCTTTTCCTCGGGGTCTGGGTTTCTCATGCACGCATCAATTTCTTGTTGCAGTTGGGCTTGTAGGCTAACGGTAGTCTGACTCGCCTCTTCTCCCTCTTCTTCTGATTCCGTTCCCTCATCTGGTGGTTGCGGTTCCGTGTCACTTACAAACAGGCGTTCGCAGAGACCGAGTGCTGTCCTCATCAGTGCATTTTTGGAGGGCATAGCGAACAGCAAATCTGCAGTAGTCACGATCACTGGGTTTTGGAGGTGCTGTTGCGTCATCCTGTGAGAGGGTTATCTAGTAGTCCAATAAACAGGCTGTACACTCAAAATCATGGATTCACACGATCTGGCATTTATTGATTGCCCATAATTATCTCAAATTGAATGGTCATGTGATATACATATGAACAGCAAATACACATATGAAAGCAGATACGACCTGTATACATCACGAATCAGATTCGATCATATCAGTCCGCAGATCGAAGGGCCCCTCGAAGCACAGGCTCGACGCGTGTCGTTCCCGGAGAATTCTGACGTGTCACTCTTTTTTCCCAAAGCTATATACTAACAATCTTTCTTGTCACTCCGTGACCTTGCTGCATGAGCACAGCCCCTGCACACTCTTAAAGTAATGGTGCTTATTTAAGAGGTGCGAAATATCCCAACAGCCTCCCTTGGTCAAGACCTGTCATTGACCACACCAATCAGGTCAGGGATAATTGCCTACCCCACTAAGGTTATATCATTCGAAGGGCGCGCCGCATAATCAATTACCACACGAAATTTGAAGTAGCCAATTAACCTAATGTTATCATACGTACGTTCGAGGGGCACGCCAATTTAGGGACTGTAGAACACTAGGCTACATGTATTTAGGGGTTAGTGGTGGGCAGACATTGAATTCCAAAAGATGAAAAATAAAAAAGTTGACACTTAATAATCAGTTCAATCATACGAATAGAAGTACATTGCGTCACTTATGAAAATCAACTCAGTCATGAATCACATTGTACATGTCAAACTTTTTGTAGTATTGCCAGTCATCATTGTTGAAGCCTCGTGCAAGTGGACACCTGTGAGTAGGGAAACCATTTTGTTATATGAGTGGAAAACCTGTACAACAGTAAAACCACTTCTTTTTTGGCGAAACCTTCACTAGGGACATGCTTTTGTCCCTGCCATTTAGCTTGGTCCATTTCCTGCACAATGAATGACATTTGTGAACAAATATGGGCATTTTTGCATTCCCCAATGGGAAATCTGGAAAGAAAACATGTTATCAAAAATTGTTCTCCTGGTTGCCCTTGGGGGGCAGTGTTCACGCGCAAAAGTGGGATGGGCAATTGTTTTTTCCCCTTTTTTTTATTTGCCCATCCCTCCTGTTGGGTGCAATTGTTATGATCATCGCGAGTCACAACGCGATGTATAGGCCATAGTGTTCCCGCCTGTGAGGGGAAAGACATGGGGGGTTTGTTCTAACCTTCCCGCCCGAAACCAGGCTCGCGTCACGCATTCGAAACAGAGAGATGCATGTTCTATCCTTCCTGCCAGAAAACAGGCTCGCGTCACGCATTCGGAACAGAGAGATGCATGTTCTATCCTTCCTGCCAGAAAACAGGCTCGCGTCACGCATTCGGAACAGAGAGATGTCCGTCTCTGCTCCGAGGTTGAAGAGCTCTATCAAGCTCTGATGCTGGAACGCTTCTCGTCCCGCAGCGTCCCGCAGGTCCGCAAGCCTGCAAGCCTTTCCAGGTGGAAGTTGTTATGGAAGCACCCCTGGTGTTTGCGTATATGAACTCTGCATGACATACTCTCTGATTCCCATTCATCTGTGTGGAAACAAACTCAAAGAAAAGTTCCCCTCCCCCTTCCTCGACCGTATATCTCCTTTTTCCCTAAACATAATATTCTATAACTCCTGGTGTGTCTAATATTTGAATATTTGAATTTATAACTCCTGGTGTGTCTAATATTTGAATATTTGAATTTCAACACTCGGTGCACAACACTGGTGTGACTGTGTTTGTTTTCATACTTACCCTTTTGTTGAGTGACACACAACAAGGACAACAGAGATAACAGAAGCACACAACATTCTTTTTGCCTGCAGTATAATCATTCAAGACAGTTAGGTGATTGGGTTTTTTGCATATGTTAGTAAGTTAGTTATTTAAGTCGACTTCGGTTTGATTGACATACACAGAATCACATATTTAAATCGACTTCGGTTTGATTGACATACACAGAATCACATATGAATGTATTTAGTATCAATAAAACAGAACCTTCCTGTGCCAGGCCAATTGACATTATACTTGGCCTTCTTCCAAGGATGCCCCCTTGGAACAGATTGGTCATCCTACCCAATGACTTGTTGAACCCAACCAGGTGTCCCTCCTGGATATGAACTTGACCCTTTGTGGTCCATGGGGGGGTTCTTAATTTGGTCTGTAGTCCCCTTAAGTAACATTTGGACAGTCTGGGTCTGGTGTTGCATACTGACCTTGTATGTGAGTGTCGTCCGTGCTGTTGCCCTGTGGGACTGTTATGTTTTACACTTCACACACACACTCAGACATTGACATCCAAAAGTCCCTGCTCCTGTAGAGAATTATTACTCTCTCTAGGTCGTCCTCAGACGAGCCCTCCATCGTCGTTTCCAGTCATCCCGGTTCTCCATACATCTGGCCAGTTCGTTGGTACTTTGTGCTCCTGCGTCGTTCTTGAGTACATCCACGTATGTTAGCGTTGGACGTCCTCGTGATCGGTGCCCGTGTGTTGGTTCCCACAGCACTAGTTTACTGGCTGGCAGCTCTTGGTGTCTTTGGCAGTGTCCTGCTAGTCTCATTCTCCTGGCTGCTATTTTCTGGGTCACCCTTGGCATTCCATCATACAGAGTTGTGTTTGTAACATGTGTGCTCTTATTGATGTTGAGTACTGCCCGCAACATTCTGGTGTAGCACCCATCGAGAGACTTCTGCAGGGTTGGCTTCAAGGTCCAGCATTCACTGCCATATAGGAGAACGGACTCTACCGTTGCGTAGAAGAAGCTTAGTTTGGTTTGACGGGAATTTAATTTATTAGGGTTATGCTCTCTCCCTCCTTCATGTGACATTTTGTATGACACATTAAAACATATTATTGACATTTAAGTCTTTCAGACCTCCCTCCTAGTCCGTGGACACTTCCTGTGGGCAAATTTGTTAGTTACTTTTGATTATACATTTTGGCAAGTAATTCATCTGTTGGGGGGAATTGGTTATTTGATTCAACCCAAACCTTTAAAACCAATTGAGCTTCCTGCATGCTCTCTGTCCCTCCTAGTGCCCAGTGTAGGCCAGAATGGCCCTTGATTTTGTTCATTCTTTTATTGTGTGACATATTATATATTAATTTTTATAGTTGGTCTTTCACTGATATACCCTTTTATTGGTCATTTTGTAACTGTCACTTATTTATATTGACCCCGTGTTTTGTGCTTTTATTTTAGTTTCCCCTTGTTTTTTATAATGACCCACCCCATACCAATCGGCTTCCACCTCATTTTCCCGCTTGGTCTGCTGCAGACCCTTAAATGTATTTGTTGTAGTCAACAACTGTTTGTATTTGTATTCAGGCAACTATTCTCATTAATTAATTATCTGTATTTTGGATCCCCAGTGGGAACATTTTCTTCCCCGAAAATAGCCGCTCTACCTGCTGCCGTGTTAACATGGCATTCCCTGTTACGCCCCAGTTGCGCATCCTTGGTCGTTAATGGTTCGACGTGCATTCATACCACACACAAACACTCCCAGTTGTTAATGGTTCGAAAGTCTATGGTGCTGCTCTCCTGCCTCAGCCTCCCCCGTAACCCCTACGGCTTTGTGCCCAAAGTTCACAGGTGTCATATATTATAAGTAGCCCACAACTAATCTAATTAAACCATAGAGAAATGAGCTCTCTAAAGCAAACTTCCGACTGTACTGTAGTGAAAACCCTTGTCAAAGCATTAGATCGGTACTGACCACTGGACGCCGCCAGCCAAGACTCCCTATTTCATTGACAACCTAACACATTCAAGACACCAGACACAACATTACAGTACAGAATTTTTCCCAAAAATGGTTCAGCTCCATTGCTACAAGAGCATTTTTGATATGCAATAACCTACATGTTTTTTTTCACTTAAACTCTGCTATTCCAATGCCAGTACATAATAACTTGCTTGACCACATACTCACACTCTGTGATTCCCAATAAAAGATAGAAAAGAAATAACATTGATCCGCCAGAGTTTAACTACAATAACACATATCTCTTGATATCTCTAGGAAACTACCTCATTGACTCCTAATTAGGCTACTTACGACTCAATTAATCTACTTACACGACAACCCCACCTGAGGCCTACCAATTCATGTTGAAAACAAACGCGATTCCCCACTGCTCCCAGAACAGTATCACCGGACAACCACTAATCTCCCGGTCAGGGCGCCTGTACATACAAACCCATGTTTGACTCACTCCACCGTACCACCATACAACTAGAACGGGCACTTACTTTTGAAATTTTGCATTTTTTCATTCATGTCAATGGGGAAATTTTATTCACTCATAATTTTAATCTCAATTGAACTATAGCACATTTCTCTTAACAAAATACAAGCATACCATTCCTTTTGAAGCCGGCCAATTGCCTCCTGTCTGCTTATAAGTCAACTTTCTCCCAGAAGCATAACCTCACAGATTGTGCGTAAGCACCTACTTATTTATTCAATATTTTCGTTTATTCACTTATAATTGTCCTCTTCGCATGTGGTGACTGACCTCATTTTATACTATACTGATTAATCTAGAGAAGAGTTCTCTAAAACAAGCCAGAGACTGTAGACCAGGGTGCCCCAATTAGCGACCCACGGGCCATCTGCTTAATGTGTCCGTTGACACTTGTGGGACATTAATTTGAGATTGTTATTTTGTGCCTCCTCTTGTTGCTTACTTGGGAAATTATTAATCTTTATATCAACAAGTACTCTGTGCTAATCGCTAACTGACTCCTAAACAAAAACACAAGACATTTAAATTTTACAGGGCTAGTCCTTTCTAATTATACTGTATCTATTTCAGAAGGTTAAAAAATTAGGGGCGCACTCATTGTCCAAATTGTCCATACATGGCCATTTACTGTTTTTTATATACGAATTTAGGTTCAGCCTTATGTCCCGGCCCTCCAAAATAGTGAACGCATAATTTATATTTTTCCCCATTTTGTTTTCTTGCATTCTGTTTTTTCTCTGCTCCAATATCTATATATGAAGCAACCCCCCTGGCTGGCTGGCTGCACCCCTAACCATAGTGTTCCTCGTTCCCATGCCCTGTGACCCCATGCCGCCCCAATCAGTTACAGCTGTCAATGGACCATACTTTGAACAGACAAGCCTAAACCCCATGTCAATCATTGGAGCGTGACACCGCTCAAAACTGGTCGAAGTGGTTTTTACTACGTGCTACACAGTGTAATACGTTATTACAATAATTGTGGCCCTGGACCGAAACTACTATTAAACTTATGTAATCAAAACAAATGGTTGGCACAGTTGACGGAACGAACCCGACAGGGCTTTATTCTCTCCAGATACTTTAATTCTTTCTAATTTATTAGTCTTATTCTAGTGTTATGCAAAAATTGTACTCCTCCATTTAATATTTATATGACTTCTCGGTGTGGTTACTTATTACTTATGTCAAATTCTCACTGAAATAGCCTAAACAGGACAACTACACTATAAGTGTATGACATTATGAGCCTATAGCCCTTTCCAATTGTTTCCAGTTAATGACTATTATATGAAATCATTACTCAAAGTAAATGTAGACCAATGTAGTATTTGCTTTTGCTTAATATTTCCTCTTATTTGATTTGGCGTTTCTCCTCACTTAAGTATTAGACACTTTGGAGTTCTGTTGAACTCATTTTGGACCCCTACATTTGTTATGTTATGTTATCTCCCTTATTGTTTTCCGTTTGCTTAACTATAATCTTTAACACTTATTAAGAGATTGGTGAAACACTACCTTGACACAACTCGTGTAATTTTTAATATCACTTAATTAATATTTATTTTGCTGAACGTACCCCCACTCAGTTCCATAAATGTATTTTCATGAAGTACGTGTATATCTCCCAGATACTGTATAGGCCTAAATAAGGGGGGCAGGGGATAGGGGGATGATTCTCTGTTCAACCAATTGCTCTACACTATTTTTTTTTTCACAATTACATCAATTACTTTTGAAAATATATATATATTTTTGATTGTGGTACTTTAATTACACATTACTAGCCTTTTTCACCACTTATTTAGTTGTCTTCTCACTATTACATAATCTCTCCAATGGGGTGTATTGTTTAGAAACTTCCGCTTTCTGCATAATCCACTATTTTACTATATGATTTCCTCATTAAAATAATTAACTTAATATATATATTCTATATATGGCATTTTCCTTTGTTGGAGGGTTGGATGACACAAGGTGTGAGTATTGTATCTGTACTAATGTTGCCCATACATACGCAATCTCGCCTCATTTACAATTTGTTATGCTAGTGTGTAATTCCACACACAACTGCGGCAGGTCCAATATTTGATTTTAAATGGCTTTGGGCCTATAACTTGGGCAGAGGGGTGCGGGCTTCGCACCCCTGGCCCATGACCTTGAGCAGTGTGGTCAGTGTCTTTGTGAGTGACTCCCCAGCACCCGGAACAGTTCTTTTTCTCCATAGCAGGTGGCACAGCAGTCTGGCGGCTGTGTGTGGCTGCCCCTTTTTACCCCGTGCAGCACGGCCAATTCAATGTCTCTCGGCAAGTGGCCCCCCCAACTCTGGAGCAGCGGTGGTGGTCTTGTGCTGGCTGGTTGCTGCAATAACATTCGGCAACAATGTCTCTTTGGTGGAACTGAGTGTACAACTGTCTCTGGAGATACGATAGGCTCGTGCATATGGAATCAAATATCCTCCCACCTTTGTTGTTGATGATTTTGGACTAAAACATTCATGCAGCTTCCTTCCTGGTCCCATGTTTTCTTTTTTATGTTGCTGGCTTGCAACATTTCTATGCTACATTAGTACAACTACAAATCACACTCTGTCTTTCCTATAATTTGAGCTTCTCACCTTGATGGTGGAATGGGGGTTTACTAGCAGATAGCGTCTAATACCACATCAATCAATTGGATTCGGGGGAGATTAATGCCTTAGTTCGATCAACCTCCTGATGAAAAGAAACTAAAATTATAAACTGGAGAGGGCGATGTTCCTATATTAACTCAATTTAAGGTCAAATGGTGAACTGTTTACAGGGAGGGATATTCCAACTTAGGGGAACTATGAATCAATTATGAAATTAAATTTTAAATTTCACTTAAAATGGGATACTTCCGTTTAAGTAATATATGTAATGGGCCCAGATCTTATTATGGAATGGAATGGATAAAACCTTTTTATTAAAAGTAAAATAAAAGTCAATTGAGTCATATGTCACCTACCTACCCGTCAGGGTAAGCGAGCAATCAGTCCATGTCCTGTAGCTATCATTTTCCTACCGTCAGGGCTGAGGGAATAGCTGGTCAACATATCTGTCTACTGTTAGTAGAGGAACATGGTCTATGTTTCAGTCAGTCAAAATAAAATTAGTAAATATTAACTCAAATCAAATCAAAATTCCCTATATTTTATTCACTATAGGGGAGAAGGGATGATTAATCTGACCTTATGTGTCTACATTTGAAACTAATCACCATTTGGTGCATTGGTTGCCCATTATATTTCACTTGTGGAAAGTAAACGCGTATATTTCCTCAGCTCAATTAAGTACAATCTTGGGATATTTAGATAGTAGTTTGAATATTGCCAATGGTTTCAACCCCTTACTTCCCTTAGTTCCACTTAATTTGAAACACTTCACTTATTTTTGCAAATATCCATTATCCCGGCCGTCTGAGCTTGTGGATCAACTCACTTAACACTAATTTTAAATAATATCTCATTTAGGCATTCTACACAATTCTTATTTTTTACACAAGTCTTATTTTTTACTTTGAGTAATTTGATTACCGAACAGGGCAGGGCACTTCTACTCTAGTGCATTTAATTCGCTTACTTGTGTACTTTTATTCACTTCTTTTGAATTCTGGACTTTATATATATATTTTATTTATTCTTTTTTTTCTCGTGGCACTTCGTAATAATTACACTTTGAAACAATTGAGTACTTCTTGCCCCCCCCCTTCCAATACCTTTTTCAGTTGTGGAAAGTACCTTAACGTATTTACTGTCACTTTTCTCACTTAGTTTGAGTATTTCCTTTATAGTTTATAGTTTATAGTTTATAGTTTACTTTGGTTATTATTACAAAACATGTATTGCTTCTCCCTTTCCGCACAATGAGTACCACTACTTTTAATACTTTGAGTGTTATTTTATTTTATTTTATTTTGATTGATTTATTTTTCCTCTCCAGTAGTTGCACCTATGGTAAAATTTGACTCGCTACAAGCTTACAACATGCATGTGAGCAATGCCTACAAAGTAGTTTTTTCTGGGTGGTGTAACACCCATATTCTAACCAGGGTACCAGCATCTAATCTAATTGAGTGGGGCTAAAATATGCTGTACATGGACATACAGTTTTTTCACTTATCTAATCGCCTCCATTCGGAAACATTACTAACCCGTTTTTTCTAAATTATGATAACGGCCAGTTGCCATTTTGTCCTGATGTACACTATTCAAGGGGGAGTTTCACTTTTTTTACTGGGGGCAAGTGTCTGTCACATAAGTAGTGTCATCTTTCGGGACACAGTGTAACTATATTATCAATTTTGTTTTCTACACAATATTTTATATTCCCTGTGGACACAATTTACAGGGAAGGCCAAAATCAGTCCCTGTATTTTCCACAGTGACCTCCACTTCAAAGACAACACCACGACCCTGCCCACTTTTACTGACCCACAATATCCCCTTATTGAACAAACGACAGGCCTTCAGTCAAGGCCTCCCATCTTCTGCTAAAAGTTCACTTTCTCACCACTGCCCAGACACAATACAATGATCATCTGTCTAGTCTATGACATGAGAACATTTAAACTATATAACATAACAACCCCAACAGTGCTCAGTTAACAACTCTCACCAAACAACCAAACTATGACATGAGTCTCACTCAAACCTCATCCACACACACACACGCGCGCAGCGACCAAGCGTGAGAGTTGGCGACCAAGCGTTCTGTCCCGTACGTCACACCCCCCTTTACCTCTCTCATATGGAGGGAGGTATTACCTATATTAAAATCCCTCCTAGATTGTGTACACCCCTTACTATATCCCTTTTAATGTAAACCCTGCTTCTTACAGTTTTTTTATTTTATTTTAGTCCGGTTTAAATGTATTGAATCCCCTGGGGTTTTCCCCTGACCTGAATTAACCCACCCTCTTTATTCTTGACCTTTTGTGATTTGTTCACAAAACTACAACGCAACGTCGACCTTCGCCCTTGATAGTATTGCTACCCCCAGGCTGTATTACCTATTATGGTTTCACGCAAAAGGTCTATTTCACATTGGTCAACACCTAATTACCTACAGGAATAAAATTTAAAGCAGTGGGCTGTTATCGGGCCACTATGTGCCATTATTTTTGTAATTATTATGACTATTATTATTATATATTTTCCAATTGTAGCAACCTTTGTTTACACAACATTAGACAATTGACTGGACTTCGCTCTGACTCTCTCTGACCTTTCTGACCTCTCTAATTTGTGTTCCTAGCAAGTTAAAATCTAGGGGGGGTTTTAAAATTATTCCACAAAGGGACAAGTGATGGACCTCCTTGTCCCAGGTTGGTTTCTTGACCCACTCAATGTCGCAGACCCCTTATCTGAGCTGCATAACAGTGTGTTCTTTCGAATATGTAAACATTTCTACCATGGTCCCTGGACTGGGTCGAAAACAAAAAACAATGGAAAATTCCAACGCTCCCCGGCTCACACACATGCACGCACACACAAAAACGCACGCACAGACACTGTACGTACACACACCCACATCCACACACCCTGACACTGCGCACACACACTTGTAGTGTGGGCACACGCATGCCCACACACATACACTCTAGCCCAGACATACATGAAAACACGCCCATGTTTGCGCACCCACCTTGCACCCAGCCGTGCACGCCTGCACACACACGTATGGGAATTAATAAACAACAGAAATATTCTCCTGTTTGCCACACTGAGTACTTTTACTTAATTACAAGATACTTTGAGTATCTCGATGGGTGTTGGATCTACGTGGCAGTCAGGGTATATTTCCACTGTCTCACTGAAACCTTATGTCTGGTGCACACCCACACACTGCATGTACCGAGGCACACGCACGCACGCACACACACATACTCTCCCAAGCGCTCCGCCGTTCATGCACGCCCGCACACACGTATGGCAATCAACAACAACGCTACAGCGAGCTCTAAGCAGCTACATTTTCCAACAATCGCCATATCGTTTGCCCAGCAAAGCATCAAACATCAAAAGAGCCACACCAGCGGTAAAGCAGACAAGCCATTATTTCATTATGTAAACACAGTACAGTTGGCAACAAGCAGAGCCTAGGCCTGTCGCTCTCAGCGCCCTCTACTCTCCTAAAGCGTGTCCATATGATATCACACATCCCGTTTTTATCACTAACATTTGGTTGTCCCCTTTTTTTGTTTGCCCCATTTAGTCAAACTACAGGACAAGATAACCGCTTCTCACTCAAAACGTCGGGAGTCACCAGCTGTTGCGTCATCCTGTGAGAGGGTTATCTAGTAGTCCAATAAACAGGCTGTACACTAAAAATCATGGATTCACACGATCTGGCATTTATTGATTGCCCATAATTATCTCAAATTGAATGGTCATGTGATATACATATGAACAGCAAATACACATATGAAAGCAGATACGACATGTATACATCACGAATCAGATTCGATCATATCAGTCCGCAGATCGAAGGGCCCCTCGAAGCACAGGCTCGACGCGTGTCGTTCCCGGAGAATTCTGACGTGTCACTCTTTTTTCCCAAAGCTATATACTAACAATCTTTCTTGTCACTCCGTGACCTTGCTGCATGAGCACAGCCCCTGCACACTCTTAAAGTAATGGTGCTTATTTAAGAGGTGCGAAATATCCCAACAGTACCTAAACAAATAATGTATAGGTTAAATATAGCCTATATATCAAAATGTAAAGTAATAGGCTATAATAATAATAATAATAATAATAATCCTATTATTATTATTATATGAACCTGCTTTAATTGGGAAGCTATAACATTATAGCTCCAACAAGTAGGCTATAATATTCAGACTATTACCTGTACAAAGACACAATGTTGTTCAGTCTCCTGTCCCCGAATCTGGTCCTGATGGCCTCCGTCATATCCCGAGAGATGGTGGTGTCCTGTTTCTCCAGCTCGGATAGGATGAACTTGAAAATGCCATCTGCCTTCAGGAGATTTGCTCCTCTTTCGCATAGGCTTTTCACTCCCATCTTCACAGGTTTCAAGCAACTTGCTAGTTCCTTAAGAATGGTCAGCTCATCATTATTGACAATCAGCGATGGCTGAATGTCAACCAGTGCTTTAGAGACGGGGCGATGCAGCGAAATGTACCGATCCACCATGTCACTCATACTGTCCCACCTTGTGCGACAGTCTAGATTAAGCTTCAATTCTTTTCCCAACTCTTCTTTGACGTAAGCCTGCAGTTTCTCGTTGGTAAGAGGAGACCGTCGGAAATGTCTGGCAATCTTTCGAACCTGGGTGGGATAATTGTAAGGTGAAAATGGATAATAATTAATTACAATAAAATGGGTCTAATATAGGCTGAGTGAAAAAATAATAAAACTTGTGTGGTGTGCATAACGTTAGTTAAATCTAATAACCTTTTCCACGGTGCTGTCCAAATTGGCTCTGGATAGAATTGCTTGCTGCTCCTCGTCATCATCTTCGTCGCCTATCTCCTCGTCCTCATCACTCGTATCCCCAGCATTTGCATACTGGGTCCGTTCTTTTTTTGTGTAGAGTGTATCTGTGACGGCCAGGTGGATGGTATGGCAATAGCACAGCTGGTGTTCAGGGAGAACCAATTTTCCATACTTCACCATCACAGAGGCGCCGTCGGTGGTGGCACACACGATGTGGTCATCCAGGTTAAGGGAGTATAATTGAAGTTTATTTTCCAAAAGCTCAACCACTCGCTCTGAGGTCATGCTTCCCTCGATCCGAAAAACCCCCAGGTTCCAATGCTCGTCCTCCGTGTGCAGATTAATGTTCATAAATCGCTTGTTCTGGAGGGAGGTGTATTCATCCATTGTAAGCGAGAAACGAGCACCCGCGTGCGGCGCGTTGCGTACCATCATTTTAAAGGCATTGACTGCTCTGTTGCTCAGCCGCATAGCCCTGTACCATCTTTGCTATCTCGTCTGGGTTTTTTGGCAACTTGTAGCCGTCATTCTCCAGGGCATGTCGGAGATATGCACTCTTTGCAATGGCATTAAATGAAAATCCATCTACCGCGGCCAGCTGAGCCAGAATCGCATTCAGTGGTTTCTTTGCAGCGAACATTAGCTTAGTTTGCTTGCTAGTGGAAGGCCCATCTTCAGCAGCAGCTCCGCTGCTCGATTTGTGGGTGGCCAGGTGTCTAGCCAAACCACTAGTTGACCCTCCAGAGCATTTATATATTTTTTTGCAGGTCTTGCATTTAGCTTCACTATCATTTCGTTTTGTGAAATCCGCCCACACTGCTGAAACAGACGCCATGCTTGCACGGGTGGCGAGGATAATGTGGCAAGCAGACTAATTGGCAATTGCCTGCAGCTGTAGTAGGCCGTTCTAGAAATGAGTGTAATTTCTAACAAGAAAAAAGAAACTCCGGGACGACGGGTCCCGAAATTATTTTCGGGCGGGAAATTGCGTGCCCTATGCCCGGGAGGACCGAAATCCCGGGATCCCGGCATTAAACCCTACTCCTGACTCCGTAACCTCTACCAGGAACTCGACTTTCTTTCTGACTGCACGTCCCTCACTCTGGATCGGCATAAATGAATGAATCACAGGGGAATATCGAAAGACAACCACCCGGGAACATTTTCTGTCAAACCACCCTGCAGAACGACCCAGGAATTTATGTCGGGATTGATAGACAAATCAATAGGAGTCTTTCCCCCTGGAACTTCATCTCGGGCTTCTCAAATGTTTAGGACGGAGCCCGGTGCATTCTGCCCCCTTGCAAAGGAGTCACGCTGTGATTAACGGATCAGGTTTTTGACTGCCATGGGCGGTCCATGGGAGCATGTTGATGTCCGCATGCCATGTCCGCTTATTATAAGCGACTTGTATTATTATCGTTATTAGTATTATTATTAATATTATTATTAATTTAATATGCTGCTATGCTTCTAGCTCTGCTATTTTCAAACAGTTGATGAACATTAGATTTAAATTAGCTAATCTGTTGCAATTTGTTGAGTGGCTTCTTTTCAAAATTTATGTTGCAAAATCCGGCACCACTGACACTATTGGGTTGGGTTTTCTTTTCCTACTTTCCACCACAGTATTGTTAACTAGCTAGCTACACCTTACAGAATCTGACGATTTTTGACTTATAGAACCTGTGAAGTTGCCCGAGGGCCAAGGCTCCAAAAACAGTCAGTGATGCTTTTTGGTGGCTTTTATTTCTCAAAACCTCCAGCTCCAGTGTCGATATTCACAAAAGAAAAATCAAACAGCAAAAATAATACCGGCCAAAATACAAAATAAAGAACTCAAAAATACTTAAGGTACAACGTAGAAAAAAGGAAAAATAACACATTACACTAGGCTATGCCCATGACATGGGCCCTAGCAGCTCTCTCACAGGGCTGTCAGCATGATGACTGCCCCAGCATAACTGACTAGCTCTGCCTGCAGTCTCCCCTTTATAGGAGAGGATCCTACCACCCACCAAGAAGCAATTAAATATAAACAGTTGATCTACAAGCTCACAGCTATCCGCTGAACCTGAATAGGTAACCCCGCACCTAGATGTTCTATTTTAGATTATACATCATATGGGGTTACATTCATTTCCCCCGATAATAGACATACTTTATAGTGCTGCCAACGAATATTCTATATCCGAATATAGTTTCGAATAATTTTTTTAAATTAATAACCGAATATATAAAATTAAGGTTCGAATTAAAAATAATAATAAAAAATATTTTTGTATTCATTATTATAATTAGTTTTCGGTGCCATGGGTAAGCGTTGTGACTTGTGAGCTTGTAGATTAGTTATATTTGCCACGCGACACGCCGACAACGGCATACATTGAAGAATAAATCATCTGCCTCGCACTCTTCCTAAACACAGACTATACAGCGCAGCGCAGTTCTGATTGGCTGCCTCGTCTCCAGCCATGTTGCCTCAGAATTCTTTAGGGTCACTAATTTGAGCATAACAGCGGAGCGCTGCGCAGCTAGCCAACTAAAAAGTTTCATAACGCCGGCAGCAGACCCACAGTCCACAGATAATAATAATGCTGCTGGTAATTAATTGATTTAATCAATTTGGGCTTGTTAGACAACACACAGATCTATCACTCATCAATCTTCAATCATGAAGCGACTTTATCCTTCAGGAAATTATAAAAAGTGTAGGCTATGCGTTGTGTTCCAACTCAGTTTTCAGCAACAACAATGCGCGGAGAGAGAGAGAGTTGCGCCAGCAATGCGATCTTAAATGTTATGTCTCAGGTTGTATTGGTGTAAATATAATTATTAAAAAATCCGAATGGCTCGAATTGAAATCCGAAATCCGAATGACTCGAATTGCTCGAATCCACGTGGGTTTTTAAAACGAATATCCGAATCCAATTTTTGGACAATTACGGCAGCCCTAATACTTTACACTTGACATTGTGGAACACCCCTACTCCTCCACAGTACTTGGCACTTCTTAAAGTGCCAGTACTGGAAAGGCCATACAAACCCTGAGGTTGCAATAAACACAGGTTAATAAACGGAATGTTTTCCCTTTGTGTATCATTTCATTTGTACATCCTGTAAATGCATACATCAACAGTATTGACATGATATGATTATATGGACCTGTCTGCCCCACTACCCACAGTCTGTGTGGTGTGTGCGTGCGTGCAATGTCCTTAATCAGTGTGTGTGTGTATAGGGCACGGGCTGCCCCGTGACAGAACCAAAGACATAGGACAGACTAGTGCCTAATGTATGCTCCGTCGCATGCAAAAATAACAGACCTTCAAACTCACAATGCATATCAAATGGAGGTGTTGTGAGCTTGTAGGTTGGCTATTGTAGTAGTAAAGTATGAATGAGGCATAACACCCTGAGGTAGTGATTTTCTGAGGTGTAGGAGCTATGTGATGCTTGGCTGCAGAGTGCTTTGTTATCTGGGCTGAATTTGTTCTTTTGCCCACCTCTGGTGTATTATCAAACATTTGCAATGTGACTGTGTGGTAAACCCATACTGTTTTGGGGTAATAGTCTGAATATGCAAAACCACAATGGTCCCCACAGTGTCATAGAGTTAGTGGGTTATAGCCGGGTTTTAATAGGTAACAATTATTGAAAAGAAAAAAAAGTTATAATATACTGTACCACCATGTACCATAGATGGACATGACCAACATAATACACCAACAGACAGCCGGAATTGTCCTGGTCCCCATAGGCCTACTGGGTTTAGGAGGACGTAGAAACCAATTTTGACATGACCCCAGAAGAGCAGTTAAACATCTAAGTTAACCATCTAACCTCCCCGAAAAGGTCTGTCTGTCCTGAACTCTTATCCATATTTATACATTATGGATAATTAGTATGGACTTATTTGGCTCAACTGCTGTCATACCTCACATGGTAGTGATATTGTTGGAGCGCAGAGTGAAGGTGACTGCATATCTTTTACACCTACTGCAGCAAGTGTAGGCTATATGTTACTACTCCTTAGTCCTTACTAAGTTACTACTATGACCAAACAACCTATTTATTATCCATCCAGATTGTTGAATTACTGTGGAACAAACTAGGCAAGGCAAGGCAATTTTATTTACATAGCACCTTTCATACACAAGGCAATTCAAAGTGCTTTACTATTGAAGAGACTTTATTGATAGTGCCTCCTAAGAAACCAGGTGGGACCAAAAAAGGGTTGCTCAACCTTATGCCTGGAGTGCTTGATGGATATTTTGGTGTTTGGTGAATGAAATAATAATTTTCCATGTTATTTTAGTCTTCATCATCATACTCCCGTCCAAAAGGTGCCGCTGTAACTCACTGTTTGATAACCTCTGAACTCAAATTGTACACTTCACATTTTCCAGGAAGTGTGAATTGACACGTCAACTTAGTGGTCCTCCCCGGCAATAGGGGTCGCCAATATTCCATTTTATTAGCCTATGAACCCAAAATGAATTGCTTCCTAGGTCCGAAGATTGTTGTGTTTCATGCCATATATAATGTACTCCCGGACGAAGTCCGGGGGAGAATTTTCAAGATGCTGTTTCTGTAATAATAATAATAAACTTTATTTGTATAGCACCTTTCATACATAAATGTAGCGCAAAGTGCTTCACAGGGCAAAAATAGAATACAATAAAACATAAGTAGTTAAAATGATAAAACAATGGCAAAGAACAAAATTGAATATAAGAACATAAAATAAATAAAAATAAATAAAAACAAATAAAATAATAATAAAATAATAATAAAAACACCACATGCAGCAAATCAGTCAGGGCAGGGTGGGAACGTGCAAATTAAAACTCAATTAAAAGCAATGTTGTAGAAGTGGGTCTTGAGCTGAGCTATAAAAATGTCTACAGAGGCTGCCTGACGAAGGTACAGTGGGAGTTTGTTCCATGCCGACGGCCCATAGAAGCAAAAAGCTGCTTCCCCGTATTTTTTAGTTGCCATTTTTTTGGCAGCGCGAGCAGGCCAGCAGTGGAAGACCTTAGGGGGCGGTTTGGGACATATTTAGGCAGGCAGTCATTTAGGTAGGAAGGTGCGAGGCCATTGAGAGCTTTATAGACAAGTAAAATAATTTTAAAATCAATCCTAAAAACAACCGGAAGCCAGTGCAGTGATGCCAAAACTGGAGTAATATGTTCTCTCATCTTAGTTCTAGTTAAAACTCTGGCTGCTGCATTTTGGACGAGTTGTAATCTGTCAGTTGTTTTCTTAGGCAGTCCTGAATAAAGTGCATTGCAGTAGTCAAGCCGAGAGAAAACAAAGGCGTGGATTAGCGTTTTTGCATCGTCCAAGGACAAATAGGCTCTGATTCGTGCAATATTTCGAAGGTGAAAAAAGGCAATCTTGGTAACATGATTAATGTGAGAATTAAAATTCAATTCAGAATCAATAATAACCCCCAGGTTCTTTACTGTACTGTTACTTTCTACAGTCAGGTTACCAAGTCTGCTTATTATTGATTGTTTCTGCTCACTAGAACCGATTATGAGAACTTCTGTCTTATCCTCATTTAGCTTGAGAAAGTTCTCACTCATCCAACATTTAATGCTAGACAAACAGGTCAACAGCGGGTCTAAAGCACAGGGATCATCTGGAGCAACAGAAAGATAAAGTTGGGTATCATCAGCATAGAAATGTAAATCCATTCTGCTCCCCAGAATAATATTAATGGCGAATATAGTCCTATGAAAAGCCTTCGCTGATTTTGCTGTGTCTCTGTTTATTGCGTCACATCATTCTTGTTGTAAGTAATATGCTATCTTATACTCTTTTCCTCAAGTATTGTCTTTACCCTAAAGTATTCATCTGTAAAAGGTTCATTAATATAAGATTATAGTTTATCAGTTTAACCTTATAACATTAAATATAAAGTTTAAATATCCACATGGTTTATAAAGGATATCCTTTACAATTTTCATTCAGACTTGAGTACTTTTACCCGAGTACATTACTAGCATCTCCTCCACTGGAGTCTCAACGATTTATGAGCTTCTAATTCAAAGGTTATCTAAGAAGTTGTAATTCATAACCCTGTATGCCGGCAGGGTTCCCAGCTTCCAAAAGCAGCGTAGTTAGCCTGCACCTCCAAACGTTAAAGTCTTAAAGGCTATTGGACACATTTGCAATGTCTATTTTGAGGGTACAAACCCTAAAAATTATTTATCAGTGCTCTCCAGTGAATGTCCAGCAGTCTGTGATTAGGCTATATATATATATATATATATATATATATATATATATATATATATATAATAAAAGTCACTACAATATATATATATATATATAGATTGATTAACATGCAGTTTGCAGAATTACAGTACATTTCAAGTACAACTCAATACAAAAACTGTTAACAGTGAGTGGACGACACCATAAAGCAGGGGTTCCCAAACTTTTTTGGACCAGGTACCCCTTTTGGGGTAGATATTTTTCCAGGTACCCCCTCATCCTCGCAACACAGATAACAATATATTTACAAACACAAGCAGTGTTTCCTGCAGGAAAAAGCTTTGGCATGGTGCTGGGCGCAGGCCGCAGGGGGGCCTTCTGGTCGAATATTTTGATTCATTAATTTATTAGATTCATTAATGAATTAATAAGAATAATAAATTAAGATTTGTATTATTGCTATTGGAGACACTGGGGGGACACTGGGGGACACTGGGCAGGCACTGGGGAGACACTGGGGAGGCACTCAGGGGACACTGGGTAGGCACTCGGGGGGACGCTGGGGAGGCGGACCCCCACCCGGGCACGAGACCCACGGGGCCGAGTCCCTGAGGGCGGCCCGGTCGCAATGAGATTCACCCCGTCCAAAACGGACCAGAGACGGCCGAGATACGCCGGGGACCCCCGCGGACCCCCACCCGGGCACGAGATCCACGGGGCCGAGTCCCTGAGGAGGGAACAAGGGAACGCCCTTTTCTGTTTCCGTTTATCTGTTTCCGTTTCCGTTTTTGTGTTTCCGCTACTCTGGTTGATGTTGACTTGCCCCGCCTCCCCCCCTTGCAGCTACTTCCTGATCAATGCCCCCCCCCCCTTGCAGCTACTTCCTGATCAATCAATCCTGCTCTGCAGCCAGACACTCTTGGTATGTTGGCCGCGTTAGCCTCGTTAGGCAATTGTGGTCGGCCATTTTGTGTATTCTGTTTGGCCTTGTTGGCAAAGGATTTCGGGCAATCTCTGAATAGATGGGTTTTTGCTCCACAGAGATTGCAGCTTCTGCCATTGGTACAGTTTTCAAAAGCATGTCCAATTTCTCTACATTTCCTACATACAACGTTTTTGCATGCTTCTGCCAGATGCCCAATCTCACCACACTTGAGGCAGAGTTTGGGTTGGCCGAAATAGTAAATGTAGCCCCTGTTTTCTCCCAAAACTATAACAGATGGAATCGGCATTAGGCCCTGGAAACCCTGGCGTTCCCGGTGTTGTTTGACCCGGACTTTCCAGCTACAATCCCAAATGCCATCAGCGTCCTTCACCTTGGTAGGTCTGGCCATCACAGTGCAATATCTAGCCAGCCATGCCATGATATCCTCCTCTCCCACCATTTCATTGAACATCCTGATGGTTACCACTTTATCGGCAGCATCATTCAGTTCTTCCAGGTGGAAGCCTTTAAACTGGTCTTTAACTTTTTCATACTGTTTCCAAAACGTTGTCTTGTCGTGGGAACTGGTAAAACTTACATCAAAGCCTTTATTCAACGGTAGTTTGAACAGGCAGTTGATGGCAGCTACAGTCGTTTGTGTTGCACCTAGGATAAACCTCTTGGAGAAGTCTGCCCTGGTCAACGCTCTAAACGTGTCATCCGTGTTAAAACGAATGGTGTGGTGCCTCCGCATGCCGGCACGGAGGGCCGACATGGTGGAGGCACCTCCACCTACAAACAGCTAAAACTAGATAAATACTATATACGGTTAAAACACTAAAACCAGATGAAAGGTAAAGGGCAACAGCTAAAAGCTAAAAATCCCAAAGGGGGCAATAAAAACTTGAAACTGCTTACCCTGTACCCTGGATTGGTCAGTAGTTGTCAGGTTCCAGCCAGAAGAGGTCGCCCACTATCCTGGATGAACCTACATTCAATTAAACAAGACAAAAACACACACAAACAGAAACACACACAAACAAAAAAAACAAAACAAAAACCACAACAATGAACCTCCAAAAACTAGGAAAAGTTGGGCCACCTAGAGACTCAAACTATACCTATAAATTCGAGGCGATCGCAGTCTTAGCCAAAAGGCCGAGAAGCGCATCCAATATGCTACAGCCCCATCCAGAGAGAACAAGACAACCGCTATGGCCAGATACTGCATGGGGTCTTATCTCACACACCTCAGACTTTCACCAGTTGATCTCCGTTTCCCAGTGTCTTTTAACCTGCCACCTGCCTATGCTATAATCAAAAAGTTTGTACAGCATTTTAACCTCGAACAGGACGTGGATGTTTTAACTGACCACCGCTCTCTTCTCTCTCTTGTGCAGGAGCGGGAAACAGTGAGTCCAGTGCCCGGGCTCGCAGTTGGTGAGCCCCAGAAGGTGTGGCACAATGTGAACCATCCTGCTCTCCCCAACAGACTCCGGGATCTGTCGTGGATGGTGGCCCACGACATCCTCCCAGTCAGAGCTGTTATGCACTCCCGGGGCATGGCAGCACACTCAACGTGCCCCCGTCCTGGCTGTGGCGCCCCGGAGACGGTGAGGCACCTACTCTGGGAGTGCCGCGGTGCCGTAGACCAGTGGGCGACAGCCGGCTCCCTGATACTTTCCCGTACTCAACCGGTAGGGGGTGGTCTCACAGCACAGCTGGTGCTGTATGGGGTGGGCCAGGAGCGCCTAACGAAAGCAGAGTACAACAACCTCTGGCTCACCCTAGCCGCCATCAAGGACGCCATATGGACCACCCGCAACCTGCTGGTGAGCAAGCGCATGCACATCCCCCCGTGGCTGTGATCCGTATGGCCGCGGCGACGGTGCGCACAGCCGGAAAAAAATAAATAAATCTGTTCTTATCAGTTTAATATCTGATATGTCCCCTATATGGGGACTAAATATTAAACTGATTATTTGACTGAGGAGTTGAAAAAGGGGCTTGCTCCGTTCACTCCACGCATCGACCCGGCATTGCAGTGCCGTCGGGAACGGTGCACTCTCTTTCGCCTTGTTGAATGGAAAAATTACGGCCTATTTGTAATAAATAGAGATGTGGCTGACACATATTGTTTTAACCATGTTTCTGTGGTCAAAGAAATGTACTGTCATCTACTGTACATGAGCCGTACCGGCCACCTCTGCTGTCGCTTACGGCCATACCACCCTGAACACGCCCGATCTCGGAAGCTAAACAGGGTAGGGCCTGGTCAGTACTTGGATGGGAGACTGCCTGGGAATACCAGGTGCCGTAAGCTTTTTCATGAAATACATTGGCCAAAGCCATCTGCTGTGTACATAAGCCGTGCCGGCCACCTCTGCTGCCGCTTACGGCCATACCACCCTGAACACGCCCGATCTCGTCCGATCTCGGAAGCTAAGCAGGATAGGGCCTGGTCAGTACATGGATGGGAGACTGCCTGGGAATACCAGGTGCTGTAAGCGTTTTCATGTCGGCAGACTGAATGACAAAACACTAGATCATGTGCAGCACTAACTTGTTGCCCCCCCCCAAAGCGTATAGGCCGCACCCACATCATTAAACCGCACCCCTAATCCAACAGGCCACACAACATGCCCCTCGAGCTCTTAGGCCACGCCCACAGCTTTGAACCATACCCCTGAGTTGATAGGCCACACCCAGAGATTTAAACCACACCCTCCCAAGCCGACAGACCACGCCCACATCTTAAACAACCCCCTCCAGCCGATAGGCCAAGACCACAGCCTTAAACCACACCCCCCAAGGCGACAAGCAACGGCCGTATTTGTTAGTTGAATGCAGAAATGCATGATACTGCAGTGTCTACCAAAAATAGCTGATCTACAAGCTGAAATGTAACAGTGTTGGACAAAAGGTTTCCACCCCACAGCAACCCTATACAACAGTGATGTATACACACCTTGAAGATTACAGTAATACACAATGAAATATTTTGACAAAGCAGCAATACCTGGAATCATGTGTGGCAGGAATTTGTGAAAGCCTTCCAGGCTGTTGCTGCCACGCACACACTTGTAGAAGGGGACGTCGACACCATTGATCTTCGTGGTGTTAGTCACCCTACATGGGCATGCCTGGAGGGTCCTGGAAGCATTCCAGGTGACGCTGATGTGTTGCCCACTCCTCATCTATGGCTTCTGTGAATAAACAATTAAGCACAACTATGAGATGGACAGCAATATATAGGTAGTAACAGCACATGACAAATAAAGCAATATCTAAATAGCAACAGTAACTGTTAATATCTTTTACCTGCTGATGTGAACAGGCTGACACCTTTTTTTTTTTTTTTTTTTTTGGAGGTATAGGCCATTTATAACTTCTCATTAAATATATTTAACCACAAACTCAATCATCAAAAACAAATTAACCACAACAGAACCAATTTATTCATACATGAACAGTTATTGAGTACATTAGTATTTTTAGCATATTTTTAGCAGCAACAGCTGCTAAAAAGAAAAAAAAGGAGCCAAACAGAATCCCCAAAATAAACAGATTTGAGTTCCGTCTCCCAGCGAAATGTGTAAAGTACACTGGCTCTCCACTTGGGGGGCTACAGCGAGAGGCTGCCACTGGACACGATGCCAACCGACATGAACTGAACGTAACTTAGTAAAACTTAAAAGGATGCAGTGGGTATATGGGTTTGCTACACTCATCATTCACTGGCAACTGCCATATCCAACAGATGTTGCAGAGTGCCAACTGCAACTTGCAAATCCTGCAACTCCTTGTTCTCCGTGGCAGCGTCATAGTCCAGCGACAGCAGAAGCTGAATTATTTGACCCTTCCTGTCTCCAAGGGCTTCATACTTCCCCGCAGTGGGCAGCCCAATCGCATTGTACAGGAGCCGGCGGGGGATCTCATCAACACCATAGGCACCACCACCATAGGCATCGTATGCAGTCATCGTATAGCGCAGGCCTTCAACTTCGCTTCTCAAATCTGCTGTTGTCAATGCCTTCATCCTGTTTTCGACCAGATGGACGAGGTCGCCAACAGTTGTGGAAGGCTTCACCTTTAAACCTTTAATTAGGCCTTGGCTTTTTTTCAGATTATTCAGTTCATCACGATCCTTTCCTCCAACAGTGACAAGCACGTCTAAGTCATACTCTCTCTCTCTGCAGCCGCAGCAACCCATCAGGTTGTTCCGGTAAGTCTCCATCTCTCTTAATCAATTTTAGTCAAAGCCAAACTAAACTTAATGTGACCGTGTGAGTCAGCGACTCAACAGGCTGACACCTTTCTCATTCAGACCAGCAGGACCCTTGAACTCCTCGATGGCTGCCTGCACATAATTGAAGGAGTCCTGAGCACCCAGCGTAACTCTCCGCACATGATGTCTCAGATGGTACTTGCTGATGTGGAGTCTGAGCATGTCCGCATCCGTCAGAGAGGCCAGAGCCACAGGGTCCTTGGCTCTTGCTGCCTTGATGAGGAGGTCCAGATCTGCCCGGTTGTACGCCAGGACTGCACCTGCCAAGGCGGACTTGAAGGCGATGTACTTGGTGTGACTCTCTGTGCGCACAGCTGCGTCAAAGCGATGGTGCCAGTGGAAGATGTCCAGCCGAATCACCATGCCTTGGTCCACCCAGGACTGGAACAACTTCTCCGTCGTCGTTGGACCACTTTCTCGGCAACACCCCCGATCGACGTACAGGATCTTGGGCACGGGCTGATTGGCCTGCTTGAACCTGTCCATTAGCCCCTCAGTCATAGACCTGATCCCCACGTAGGACTCTTCGTGGGTCAGTACGAAGGTGAGCAGCTGAGAATACTCATTGCCAATGCTGGTGAACCACTCAGCTGTGCCCTTGCCCTCGCCCGACATCTTCTTCACCACCTGTAATATGTTCATAACACGTGAAAAATGTTTTAACCCATTAAGAATAGACCTGATGTTTCTGTCAGTCGTACTCAAACATAGTCAAGGAGTCGGGACCCCCAAAAATATATGTAATTGGCTGTCCCCCATTTGAATTGATTTGAAATGTCTGCGCTGAAAGAATATGTAATCAAAGATGTGCGCCACATTTTGAATATTTTTAAAAAGCTTGGAGCTTGGCACCGCGCTATGAGCTTGTAGATCTGCTATTGTTCAATAGCTAAAGTAGAAGACAATGCTTAAAACACAAAGAGGAGTTTCCGTAATGAATGGGTTAAGTCAGCACAAAAATAAAACCTAGATAGATGATTGCAAAGTAAAATGTTGTACACACCTTCTTGGTGGAGTCGTATTTCAGGAACGTCCCAAAGGTGGAGAGGATCTGGGTCCTGTAGTCCTGGACGTGTTCGGCTTCTTCTAGGAGGAAGGCATGGCGAAGCAGCCGAGCAGAGGGCACCTCTCTCTGCGGAGGTGGAGCTGTGAAGGTGCGGCCTCCAAATGCAGTCACAATGGTCCCTGGTCTCGCCATGTCGATAAGGATTGTGGTGTACAGATCCTTTCTCTGTAGGTAGTCCTCTGCGTGGTTCTCTTGGATCTGTCGCCACACCTTCACCATGGTGTTCCCCTCAGTGCGGTCCCGTAGTAGACGCACCACGTTCTTGTCCACACCGCGTCTGTGATAATACAATCAATACATAAATATGATTAAAGCATTACATTACATTAACGCATGCTGACATATTTACATTGTAAAATCATGCTGGTAAGTTCCACCACAGACAGAATACTTACTTTGCGGTCAGGACAGCGGGAAACTGGGCTTGGTGAGCCGCACTGAGTTGAGAGAGGATTGCATCGTCCCACGCCAGCCAACGAGATTTGCCACCATCTTTCCTAGCTACTTTATGACATGATGGACAGGTCAACACCTCTGTCATCATGCTCTACCAGCCAGACACATCGCAGATGTGACGTACCTGCAATATTTAAAAAAAATAAGTTGTGCAAATATAGCATACTTGTTTGTATATTACAGTTTAACATTGTGTATTTTCATCAGTTGTCAGTGACATTTCATTCACAAAACCACAACACATACCCTGTGATGGTAGCCATATCTTGTAAGGCACTTCTCCCCTTTGCCCTCGCATGAGTCACCCCGAGGACACTTTAAGGTGCACTTCCACACGCCTACAGGACGCCACAGAAACATTCGGCTCCTGAAGAAGACATCCGGAATGGGAATGTCGTTCTTCACAAATCCCGGGGGTTCTGGAGGGTAGAACCACATTCGGTCTTGTTTCAGCAACCGACGCCTTTTGGTTTGACCTTTATTGTCCACATACAACTCTATGGGCTTAAACAGGCCTCTTTCTTCATCGTCCTTTAGCCACGAGATGTCAGCAGTTGGGATGCCGCCTTTTTCTTCCCACGTCCGCACCCACCCCTCCAGCTCAACCTGAAAAACAAGTCCAAACATAAACGCATGTAGTATGAAATAAAATCCAGACACATAAACGCATGTAGTATAAAATATATTCTCATTTATAAAAATAATTTGATTATTACTTACAGGGGAGTCGAGGGGTAAGGTGAGCCATGAGGAGGCCGGTGGCTGTGACGGGGCTGAGGAAGAGGAGGCAGGTAGCTGTGTGTGTGTGGCTGAGGAGGCAGGTGGCTGTGACGGAGCTGAGGAAGATAAGGCAGTTAGCTGTGTGCGTGTGGCTGAGGAGGCAGGTGGCTGTGACGGAGCTGAGGAAGAGGAGGCAGGTAGCTGTGTGCGTGTGGCTGAGGAAGAGGATGCAGGTGGCTGTGGGGTTGATGAGGCAGATGGCTTTGATGTTGCCGTATAGGTGGCAGGAGGTAGTGATGCTGCCGGGGAGGCTGTGATGACGGACACTGTAGCTGTGGATGGCACAGGAGAGAAAAATAAAGTTTTGATATTTCATCAATAAGCTAAACATGAAGCGCATAATGCAAAACATATGTAGCTATACTACTATACTATATTAACACATTCATGACGGGAAATCCTTTTGGTGTTTTAAGGATTATGTTATACTTTTGCTATTACTTTTGCTAAAATAGCAGATGTACAAGCTCATAGCGCGGCACTGAGTGTCGCGCTACAAGCTTGTAGATCTGCTTTTTTGTTTTTAAATCGAGTCCCTGGAAGAACATATTTTCAGATGGGGGTCAATTACAGATAATTCTGGGGGTCCTTGACATGAAAAAGGTTGAGAACCATTGACATAGGAACATGGGTTTTTCAGAAAACTGTTAGGACATGTTAAGACATTTTTTTAGAATCTACTTAAGTATAGGCCTATACTATATTAATTGTCTTATTGCGTGAATTTACCTTCCTCTGGTAAATCGATAGACAAAAACAGGTCATCGTCGATCCATGCGGCTTCTGGCACTGAACATGCAGGATCTGACGGCCGTGACTTTGTTGAGGTCGAGGCAGAGGAGACAGGTGGCTGGGGTCTGGTAGATGCAAGTGGCTGCTGGGGTCTAGTAGATGTTCTCGATGTTGACGAGCCAGGTGCCTGGGTTGATGAAGAGTAGGCAGGTGGAGGAGGGGGGTTGTGTTCCTAAATAACAAAGTCAATGTTAACATCTGGACTAGATACTTGTATATTATACTTGACATAAAACATTATATCTTGAGTCACTGCAAATATGTTGTGTGTGCGACTTACTTCCTTGATCTTGCCAGTTATGTACTGTTGGAACCTCTTCATCTGTTTGCTGCTGATGTTGTTTAGCCTCGTATTCAGCCACCGCTGTACAGAGAGGAACGCCTGACCGCTTCTGGCCTTCTCATCCTTACTGTAGTCCTCTGGCCTATCTTTGTGTGTTGTGTGCAGCCTGTACAAGTTCCACATTTCGGAGTATGTTGCGGTCTCGAAACCTTTCTGGCCATAGTTCAGTCAGACAACTCAAGGAGGATGTAATATATATATTTATTGAATATAGATAATCAATGCAATATATTTATTATGGTTTGGCGATGTATTGGATCTGCTTTTTAGGTACGGGTCAAGCGCATCAGTCCCGACCATAGGGACTCCGAATCCCCCGTACCTAAAACAGTAGATCCAAAACGACAGGTGGTAGCTGGGGGGGAGGTGGGTGAGCACGCACTTGTATACAGCAGCGCACAGTATACAATAAAGCATTAGCAATAAGCAAGCAGAATGAGCGCAAGTGTATGACAGCAGCACGCTGATACAGCAGCAGTGGGCAAACAAGAAGGCAGAGGAATGCAGACCTCTGGTTCAAGTAGCCGGTATGAGAGATGGGGTGAGCTGTGATTGGCTGAGTGAATGTGGATGATGCTGTGGTGGCCCAATTAACGGCCGGCGCGCTGACTGAGGTTCCCTGACTGAACTTGCTCTGCGCATGTCTACGACAGGCGCTATGCTCATTTCAGTCAGACAACTCAAGGAGGATGTAATATATATATTTATTGAATATAGATAATCAATGCAATATATTTATTATGGTTTGGCGATGTATTGGATCTGCTTTTTAGGTACGGGTCAAGCGCATCAGTCCCGACCATAGGGACTCCGAATCCCCCAAACAGCGCAAAACATCCGAATCCCCCAAAAAGCAGATCATCACCAACCCTAAGCTATATATGTGTTCAACAGTACAGCGCCTGTTCTAGCATTATGTGATGACTAGGTCAATGTGTTCAACAGTACAGCGCCTGTTGATCCCTGAAATTCAGGGGTCCTAAACGGTGTCCTGGTTGCCACTGCGCAGCAAACCAACATGAACCCAACCCAACCAGGATCACCGAAAAGGACATTCTATCATTATCATTAATATCTGAAATCAGTACCCAGTAGTCTACCACCTGGAGCTGCAAATTGGCAACATGATTGCATGCATGATCATGATGCGGCAACGCTGCTGCTGCAAGTTCTGCCACAGTAATATGCAAACTACAGTTTTAAGAATTATACACTTCTGCAGTAAGCAAAGAAAATCAGTAGCAAACACACTATTCGCGACTAGTTAGTATTTGAGCCTGCAAAATATCTTTCAAGACTAGTCTAACATAGCTTTCGTAAGCAGCAGAGGACCACTGGCCTAAGAAACAGAAAGATCATGCAGAACAGTTTTAAGAGTATTAATAATATCCTGCAGCATAAGGAGCAAAAATAATGAATATATGCAGCAGCAGCAACGTAACCAACATGATTCAGAGCTCATTAGTTCTGAGCCAGAAAAATGCATTTGCGTTTAGCAGAGCATAGCTTTCATCAGCTGCAGAAGACCACCAGCCCAAAGCTTGTAGAGTGTAGCATTTTGAACTTTGGTGCTGCTGTGGTAGCTGCGCCGATCCTAAAGAGTGTGACTTGTAGAGATTAAGAGGCAGCCCACAGCCTTGACACAGAATAAGCAGCTTTTGCAGGACCGGCCATGGCTTCCCGGAATCCATCATGAATAGGGGCTCATGACATTGCGGATGGACAGCATGGCAGAAAACAAGGCATGGAAGAGAAAGGACAAAGACCAGTGTTAGTTGCTGTCACAGATATACCTTAATGAAATTAGTTGTTTTGAGATTTATGGCTGGCATCCAAGCAAAGTCAGAAGTGGAAATATCATGTATAGGATTCACCACATAGAAGTAAAAAAAAAAAAAAACTATTATAGGATTGCCAGTAGATTACACACTGAAGGATCTGGAGTAAAGCTGAACGCCAGTTATAATGCCTTTGAGATTTAAAACAATTAACTAAATGCACTACTATGATAGGATACACGGAAAGCAACTTGGAAAGATGAATAGGACCCTGCAGAGTCATAGGTTTTAAGACGATTTGGCAAACATACTGTAACCTCATGAGCTTGCAGCTGCAATTAAGAGAAGGCAGGAATAATTTAGCATGGTTTGATTGAAGGTTTCCAGGCAACTTCGAAACCATCAGCATGGCCTCTGAGCTAGAACATGAAATTAAACAGGACAAGCATCTCTACGTTGACGAACCTGGAATTAGAACAGCTCTTAGAATGAAATAATCTATAACACAGGTCCAATAGTTATACCACTGAGTAACGTGTCGATAGATGGAACAGAGGAGCGTCCTTATTGATGGGTGATGCAGATTCCTTCATTATGACTGATCCGTTTCCCATTCCAGGTTTTATCCGACTAAAAGCATGCCACCGCTGCTTATAAGGTATCTCAAATAACACGGAAGACTTACATCTGCCGGCAAGTATTAAATTCAGCCATTTATCTGCAACTCATCTCCCTTCGTACTCTTCCCCCAAGAGCGTAGAAGGAGCTGCGTCCATGTCAACATATCAGGATACAGATGTTTCAACCGAAACACTACTTAAGCGGCTGAGCGACTGCATGTGAATAGAATTAATAGAACAAATGCAGCCTAGGTGAAGATGCAGATTGATTAACTGATGACCTGCCTCATGGTTTCAGTAGCAGCAGATCCACATATACCACCAATGTGAGCCTATCGATAATGGCTGCAGCTGCGATGAACTGTATGCGGCAACCCACAGGGAGGACCTTCCCGGCATCCAAGGTTCATCTCATCAGTATAAAGGGCTGTCGCTCAGGAAATGGAAACAGAAGCAGTATGAGAACAGGCTATGAATCGCTTTAAAATGACATGGATATAGCTAAAGTTGACGTTAAAGCAAGTTAGCTTCAGTCACAGTGTAGTATCATCTAAGCCGTAACGCTGATAGAATTCAAATCAATCATTTAGCAGCAGTGTTAGCAACGCGGTAACGCCATATCTCTTTTCCTGGGCTGAGCATAGGAAAAACACCACGCCTCTGTTCCTGGGCTAAGCATAGCAGAAATCTTAGCAATGAGCCAATTCCTGTCTTTAAAGACAGACTGTACGTTTTATTTAATGTTAAACACTTCCCTGGCGCACCATATGTACTTACCTGTAAAACAGACCCATAGAGTAAGACAGAGTTACGAAAACTCCGTTCACTTCATGGGGCCAGTTCAATGGCGCGGCTCTTCTTCTACAAATGGGTAGAAGGACAGAAGTAGGCAGAAATGCATGGACCCAGGCAACAGCCCAGCTTTAGTATTCTTAAATCCCTTATTTAGATTGTTTGTAGTAATCGTACGACAAACACATTACGGACTCGGAGACTTTAGTCGTCACTGAATAATACTTTTAAAACATTTGTCATGTTGCACACATGCCTAAATAGCTCTTATTTGCACAGCCCTTGTTGAAAACAATGTATTCAAACTCCACTTGTCCGCCTTTCAGGCTGCATGAACAGTGCTTAGTTTCTGCCCGCTCATCGTAACTCTTATAGTATTAGATGGCTCTGCTGTAACCCATGCCGCCATTTCTCCAAACATAGGCATAGGCAGCGAGTCGGGGGTGCTTGAGGCCTGAAGCACCCACTGACACAATGGGCGCGTTCGGAAATAGCGCACTGAGCACACTGTGCAATGCAAACAAATAGACGAGTGCGCTCCCGCACTGGGGGCGGGGCGGGGGCACCCACCACCGTTCTAAGAACTTACGCGCCCGCATAGGGCGCGTAAGTGCGTCCGTACCATAGACTGTTTCTCCATTCATGAGCATGAGCACATTCTAACCATCGTGAGTACTGCATCTGATTCATTGAAAAGGAGGACCCCAATGTAACCGAGCCAAAGTGCTTTCTGGGCATTTTTTTATCCTCTAGCTGCAGACCGCTTACATTGAACTGTGCTTGACAACTGGTAATAGTTGCAACACTTCCAGATCATTAATTTCCCTATCAATTAGCCTCCTAAATACCTCATAATAGGACTACCAATTAAAATAATTGTTGAGATTCCTGAATGTGCAAGCATCCACCTTATAGCCAGGTAAATCATTTACTTAAACAGCAGGATCAATTAGTTTATAGATAGTTAGCATGAATCAATTGGCATGATATTGATTCCTCCAGCCAAAAATAAAAAATAAATATCCAGCATGGCTCTGCCCAACACTAGATGCATGATACGGTACAATTCACACTGAAATATCCCTTGGGACCCAGGTGCCATGTGGGCCTATGCAACCAAGAGCAACTTCACTGCTCCCTCAGTTGCTCTGGTCAACTCCATTTACTTCTGACTGATGCTGCATTGGACGTTTCATTCTGATCAGAGAACTGTGTTGCCATATTGGAAGAGACAAGCAGCCAGGTCCGCGAAAACAAGCCACAAAAACTATCTTGAATCATTATGAAAACAATCCAACAACGTCAAATAAGTTTATCATCATATTAAACTGAGGGTGCTTCAAATGAACCGCGGGTTTAAACAACGTTCACCCGGCAAGTGACTTTAATAAAACAAGCCCAAGACGCTTATAATGTGCAGACGTGGCAACATGCTTGACAGACGCGATGCGGGCATACTCAGAGTGATCTAGTAATGGTGGCGACAGTGTTGATTCCCGTGGCAACAATGGAATGCGGAAGTGCTCGTTCTATCTCTCGTTCTATGTCGCCACTCTCCTACTCTGCACTGTGGACAACTAGTCGCAGTGCATACTTTAATCCTGCTGCCTTGAATCTATATTACGTCCACATATTGACTAGTAGCCTACTACAACGCAGCCAAGACAAGAATGCGCCCCAAGCGTGACCACTGTCAAAAACGGATTATAAAACTTTGGCCTGGATTTACATGTGAAGAACGGCGGAAAGCAGAGCAGACGGCAGGTAAGCTGCTCCTTGACTAGAGTTGTGAGCAGGACAGGACCCGACGTGAAATACATTGGCTAACAAATGCGATCTCGGTGTGATCGAGGCACAACGATAAAATGGCAACAGAAAAGAAACATTTAAGCAGCAGCTTCAACTTGATCTAGGTTATTTCCGTCGGTGAATAAAAGCAGTGCACGTTCTTCCAAACAATTAGACTGCACTGACTTACCAGGATTGTATGAAAACCGTGAAAGCAACGTTTAGTGCATAATCGCCCAGACAGACGCCACTTGTAGCAGTGGCAAGACTGGTGGCATATAGCAGCAGTAGAATTGAGCACGCACTTGTATACAGCAGCGCACAGTATACAATAAAGCATTAGCAATAAGCAAGCAGAATGAGCGCAAGTGTATGACAGCAGCACGCTGATACAGCAGCAGTGGGCAAACAAGAAGGCAGAGGAATGCAGACCTCTGGTTCAAGTAGCCGGTATGAGAGATGGGGTGAGCTGTGATTGGCTGAGTGAATGTGGATGATGCTGTGGTGGCCCAATTAACGGCCGGCGCGCTGACTGAGGTTCCCTGACTGAACTTGCTCTGCGCATGTCTACGACAGGCGCTATGCTCATATGCACCTGTCAGCATTGTGATGAAGGGTGTTTGCCACCTGTGGGAAACCTTCAGCGTATTCTAGAAGATAGTCCTTGATCCACCTCAGGTGTATGTTTGGCTTTGGGCCTGCTTTGGTTTCTACCACGTGCTTGTCCAAAAAACTGTAAACAGATGTAAAAAAGATGTAACGTTAACATTAATAATGAATTGCAGTATTGCTGTGTTATTGTTACCTTTGCATAGACATTTCTATAGAGAAGATGATAACCATACATATAATTGTATCTAGAACCAATCTAATTTGAAAGAAACTAAGCACTTATTTGTATTTGAAATAAAATGTACACTCACAACTGAATGTATCCCACGTCGTTCTCAACAAGCCAGTGGAAGGAGGCGTGCATGTACTGTCCAACTTGAAGCACCATCTTCCCCAGGCATTGCAGGCGCGTGGGTGCTGTGATGCCTTCAGCCTGTAGACGTTGCACAGCATAGGGGATGGCTGTGGACTCCAGCAGCAGCTCTGGCGGAGGTTTGGGAAAGGATGCTGGGTTTTTCCGATCCTTGTACTGCTGGCAGTCCCTTGAAGGATGTAAAATGGCCTCTTGGCGACTCAAAGGTGCATCACTGTTCACCACCCGGATGACTGGCATCGACATGATGTGTGACTGTGACCTGCAATCTGTCTCCTTGCATAAACAAACAAACAAACAAACACATTAATAAATTATTACTTCCATATGAAATCTAACTTGTTATACATTTCTGTATAAGGTGAGGAGAAAACATCACAATGCACACAGAGAAGAAATGGATGCACTGTCTTAGCTGCTTCTAACACAAATGACTGCCTTAACTAATGTCACAGCGACCTGTTCTCATTAATAGAGCCATTTGATTAAGGATACTTCTGTCGTTCAAAATCAAACCATTGTAGATATCATAACAGCATCCAATTTGAATCACATTATAAGACAAGAAACCAATCTACAAGCTCACAACCCTGTGTTGTAGGGTTTCTTGAAAAGTTATTTCAGAGCATCATTCATTCTTTCTTTTTAAAACAACACTGAGCTTTGCCCAGACTTTTCATTTACTGATAAACATCTGCATAATTTAATTTACAAAATGTTTAAACAATTGGAGAGAAGTAGAAGAACAATTATTATAGCCTACTGTATGACCTAATCTTTTGACAAAATAAAATCATGTAGTATTATGAATCAGGATCTGTTCACAATTTAACTTAAGGCTAAACAGCAAATTGCGCTTACCTGTGTATGGTAGTCAAGATTTTAACAAGCAGACTTGATCCTCCTGTGTAGTAATGGTGTTGCAGTTGATCCTGTGTAGTAATGCTGTTGCAGTGTCTGACTTTCATTTAAAATTATATGAGTACCTGGCCTTATACTCACCTTGGGACAGGATGGGGGTGTGGTTGAGCTGGGGGGGGGGGCAGCCCTCCTTACTAAAGCACGGGAAAAGTTCATGATCAAGGCCCATTGGTGTGGGGGTGGACCAAGCCCTCTTTTGCTCCACATGAGGATGAGCAGGATGGCAGGTGAGAGAGGGAGGGAGGGATGGAAGATTGGATTAGACAATTCCATATCACACCTCTGCAGGAGGTGTGGGACTAGACATAGACAAGTGTGGAAAAATAACATTAAATGCAAGAAACACATACATTACATGAACACAAGGAAGGGAAGTATTTATGAAGATTTGCCAATGTGAACAATATATAAAAATAGGAATAAATTAAAGTTTCAAATCACAACAGTTGACTCAAGACACTTTAGATGTAGAGCAGACACCCTGACAGTCCCAGCCTGAAAGAGAGAGAGACAGAGTGACAGATGGGGAGACACAAGCAAATAATAATAAGTAGCAGCAACAATAACTCTTATATAATATAACATAGTATTAGTATTAGTGTGTAATATAATATGCGTGCGTGCGTGCGTGCGTGCGTGCGTGCGTGTGTGTGTGACAAACAAGAATGTATAAACACATAGCAAAATAGACTGGTTTGATCACAATAACACACAATTAAGTCAATTCACTACAAGATATTCCTAATACTCCAGATATCATGTTCATCAAATTAGAAAAAACTTAGAAATAGGCTGCCAATTTTATTTGTATGGTCTAGTATATATTTGTAAAAGTCTAGTAGTGTCAAGTAATAGTATGTCATCAAATCTTAGCTGGTTGGACCATATAATGTCACCTAATTCTGATCAGTGTGTTGGTCTATTGTATTGCGCCTCTAAACTGTTTAATCATAATAATAATTTAATAATGTGTCAATTTGATCATGGCAAAATAAATATAATATATTAGTTTTTGGCTTTTCTACATAGATAGATAGATAGATAGATATATGTAGCCAGGCTGAGTTGAGCCTCAGGGGCCACCATGCACTGTCACTTCCTCATTGGCAATCAAAGTGAGTATTTAAAGGCCCTGTAGCCAGTCTACCAAACATAGGCTGTTGTTGCCATTTTTTTTGGCCTGTTTTTCCCTGACAAGGTGAGCAACATTGATGCATGGTTGTTTTTGATAATTGTATTAAGTAGTATTTTAATCATTATTTTGTTACTCCCAGGTAAACCTGTCAAACATCGGGTCCATCAGAGGTGACTGACTTCAGGACAGGTCAACCATCACAGTATGTATAATGCTGTTTATCCCCGGGAAGTCCCTGATGGGCTGAGGGACGCGTCAATAATAAGCTTAACATGAAGCGCATAATGCAAAACATATGTAGGTAGACTACTATACTATATTAACACATTCATGACGGGAAATCCTTTTGGTGTTTTATGGATTAGGTTATACTTTTGCTAAAGTACATTAGTATGTACAAGCTAATAGCAAGGCTGAGAGAGGCGGAGGTGCAACGTCGTACTCTAGAAGATGACGTCCCAGCAGCTGGCGAGACCCCCCCCCTCCCATGACTCGTCGGCACCACAACCACGAAGGTCGTCCCGTCAGACAGCAGGGACCCATTCAAACCCACATCACCTGCCAGTGACATGTGGGAATCGACTGGCTGGTTCCGCTGGTAGCACCTCCACCGCTGCAGCAGTCATCTTTCAGCCTTGGCTGTGATTTTATTGTTTATTTATTTGTTTTATACTGCATGTGAGTGTATAGTGTTTTATTGTTTTTCTACGGCATGCTTTGTTTTAGTGAGTGTTTAGTGTTTTATTGTTTTTCTACTGCATGCTTTGTTTTAGTGAGTGTTTAGTGTTTTATTGTTTTTATAAATTTAATGTAAGTTTAAATGTAAGTCGCTCTGGATCAAGAGCATCTGATAGTGTTTTATTTTTATAAATGTAATGTAAGTTTAAATGTAAGTCGCTCTGGATCAAGAGCATCTGATATTGTAATGTTATATTGCACAAGCTTTTAATTAGGAATTAAAATAAGTATAAAGTGTTTCACTTTAAGGTTAATAGAACACCTCCTTGTGGTTGGGGGAACTTTCTCAAGCCCTTGTCTCAAACTTGTTTGTACTAACATTATATGTAAAGTTAACATACAGGACAAAATGTGAAACATTAAGCACACACTGCAGGGACTCGAACCCTGTTCCCGGGGCAGAACACCAGGAGTACCGTTACCAGTGTTTTTGCCATGTTGACACAATATGTCCTCAATAATAAAATTACACCCTCCTTTATTTGTGGTAGAACTCTAACATACGCAGCCTAAATGTGATGTTTGTACAACAAACACAAAAGTTTGCGGTCACACAATTGATAGGTGCTGGGTAATTAATCACACCACCTGCCAATTGTGTGACTGCAAACTTTTGTGTTTCCCTGGTCAATTGGTGATGACCAGGACGTATTTGTAAAATCAGTTCATCGATTGTTGGCCCCCGAGCTCGCCCGGAGATAAAGATGTCTGTGTGCATCTCTTGAAAAAGTGGAGATAATTGACTAAATACACGTTTTGTGCCAGAACTTTCACATGGATATAAAACTAGAGGACCATATTTCACTCCATGTCTTTGGAATTATTTAATGGGTGAGTACAAATGGAGCATTTATCACATTTATGCGGCAAATTTTCATATCTAAGTATAATTAAAGGGCCACTTCACCCCTGACACAACCTGATCTTATTTTAATGATGTTTAGGGCACTAGAAACACTTTTTCTGGGTTTTTCTGTGCGCAATCTCTGTTTTCAGATATCCTGGTAAATTCTGCATGTTATGTACGTCACAAACACGGTGGCCCCTCCCCTCCGGACTACAACAGTCTAACCTCGCGTCACCGTAGAGTATGCGCGTCACCTACACACGGCTACACCTACACCTGAAGACAGCCCCGAGGGGTGTCCCTAGTCTCTACTCCGTTCCACCTACAACCCCAGGCCACCCCCACCGCTGCATTCCTCAGATTGTTTGTGTACTAATATCATGGCGTTTGCAGTGCAGAGAGTGTGATAATCATACTAATCCACGGACTCCATGGACAATATTTATTTGAACCGGAATACACAGAAGAGCAACCCTGGCGCAGATGAAACGAGCATGCACGGCAGCCTGGCCCTGGATATTTTTTACTTCAAGTAAGTATTTCTGTAGCCCTGAAACATGACTGTCATACGAGTGAGCGTCATCATGTGAACCATAGTATTTCTGCAAAGTGTAAACATTATGTAAACTTGCATAATCTAGCAATCGATTGCTTTAATGTGAGAGATGTATAAAGTTAGGGTAGTAGCTAGGCTATGTGTGTATTTCAGAGTGTCAGTCATGTACTATTTGTTTCATATCAAGATTCCAGTTCATAGACGCAGCCATGTTATATCATATCGTTTACGTCGGGTCCCGAAAATAGAAGTTCTACAAGCTCACAGCGCATTGCGGATTCGACACTTTGTGAGCTTGTAGGTCTGTTATTTTCGGTGCATCAACGACATGCATGCAACAAAGTATAAAGCAGGCTTCACGTCGGATAGATGATGGCCATATATTGTTCTCATTTGATTTACAGGAGTCAGGAGGACAGACAATACGGATGTCGTTTTCAGCCTTCAAAACGTGAGAGGAACTGCTGCATCGAGGGAAGAGTTGTGTTCACCTTATAAAGAAGAATATTCCATTTTCCAAGCCTTCATGTCATTTATGTCAGCTATAATGAAGTTATCTAATAAAACGTTTACATGATGTACACCTGCTTGCTGCATATTCTTATATGTAAACAATGAAAAGGAGGTTGCACCCCAAATTCCATCAAGTGTTCATTTGAACGATTTCATTTGGCAGACATGGCATATTGCATAACATTCTCTCCATGTAATCATTTTGCTGGGGATTGCAATACCATACAGTTGAACTACAGTGAAACATACACTAATTAAAATGATGATGACACGTGGTTACAAGGTTACAGTGTTCTCTGAAATTATTGGGAGTCGCACGAATATGAAACGTACGTTTTGTTTTATTATAAAATGCATCTCCCTTCAATGTCAATCACAGACTTTCTTCATTGTGTGGGAATGACGAAACATTTTTTTTAGTTTTAGTGATAGGCTACTATGATAATTTAGCCTATATATATTTAGTTTGCTTTGCTATAAAAAGCTACACGACAAATAACGGAGACAGCATGCGGATGCAGCGGCTCTGTCTAATTTCTGAAGAGTGAATACTTTCTTCCAAAACAAAATCTGATGTCCAACCGTTTACTGGTTCAAGGAAAAGCAGACTTCACGTTGTACAAGAAAGAACACATGGCTTCATGTGTTATTTAGTCATCCACTTCAAAAAGGCTAGCAAAATTGCAAAAAGTGGACGTATGACTGAGTCAACGTGAGGTTTGTTATTCTTGCAATGAACTAAGCCGTGAAGGTTGCCAGTTATTTGACTTTGTGAGAAATATGTCCATGCAAAGTGCAAACGAGCCCAAAAACAATATGCACATATATGTTTGGTTATTTATATTATGTGCATATTAGGCACATAAGCCGGCTATTTAAAAATAAATCTTGAGTGGATAAAGTGCAAATGTGGAATATCTTTGAAACATTTTAACAACACATATCTAATAGAGGGCTCCATGGCACAAATGGAGAAATACAAATTAATTTGGGGGTCCTTGGCAATTTGGCATGTTCATGAAGAACCACTGGTGTAAAAAAAATTTGGAAGAAAGCCCAAATATCAACTACATTTTAGAAACGAGCCAAAAAAATCAACCAGTGAACCACCAATATTTAAAAGCAACAAAAATAATCCCAAAGTTGCTTATAATAAGCAGACATGGCAATACTGGGTCACTTCCATGTGCATTTGTTGTTTGTAGAAAATGGGAGGATAAAGTCACACCTACATGCAGCCTCCCCCTGAGGAACAGCGCAGCAAAGCATTATGGGCATTGTAGGAATTCAGCAATCCAGTCAACCCCTAGTCAAATACACAGACTTCATTATTTTTCTGGTCAAAGGGTGCAAATTTCAAATTGTGCTACTTTAATCTATTACAAATACCATTAACATTAAAATAAGATCAGGTTGTGTCAGGGGTGAAGTGGCCCTTTAAATGATCACAGGCATTCTAGGTCTATAATAAAATAAGCTCAATTAAATGTATAGTAATATGGAGTCTGCAGATCGGTGCCCCACTGAGCTTTTTACTGCGTTGCCAAGGCGCTAATTCAGTTAGCAAGATAAACATCTGACGATTTAAACGTGCAATGTTAATGTGATTAATAGTTACTGGCTTCTGTTGGCATTAAAAAGGCACTTTACCAGGCAGGCTGTATGCTTCGGTCTGCTCACTCTGCTGTGCTGTCTGCTGTCACCACCACCACCACCGTTGTTGCTGTGTGAAAAGCAGTGACACAGATATACAAATCCAGGCCATAATGTAATCAAATAAAATAAAATAAACATTGGGATGTTGTCGAGGCACGACCTACACATTGACACCGTGATTATTTTATCAAAGTGCCTGTAAATTAATTCTCAAACCTGCTGCTGTGATGCTGTAGTTTTTTTTCCGTCCGCCCGTCCATAATTTCGTCCAAACTTATAAAACATAAAAATCGGGATGTTGTTGGGACCCCACCGACACATCTATACCGTAATTATTTCATCAAAGTGCCTGTAAATTAATTCCCAAAGTATTATTGTTTTCAAGCAGCTTCTCCGGTCCGCACTGACAGGAAGCAACAATGGCCGCCGTTCAGTTTCTCAGAGCTGTGGAGGGGGGCGGGAACCTGCATAATGAGATGAGGGGTGAGGAGGGGGCGAACGGAGACTGGGAACGCATTGGAGTCAACGAGGGGAGCCGAACGGAGACTCGAGGGGGAGGGCCCGGCGAGCGGAGACTGAACGGAGACAGGGGGCTTTAGAATGGGAGCGGACGGGGCCGAGCGGAGACAGTGGGCGTGGTCCCGAGCGGAGACTCTTTGCACCCCAAATGTGGGAATCTCGATTGCATAATTTCTGGTAGTGGGGGACTGCGTTCGCGCTCTCCCCTGATTCAACTGTGGAAAATAAAACACCCAATAGCATTGTTTGTCATGATGACACCATGAACACTCTATTTACATTGAGTTAGATTGTTTATTGTTCGATTATAAAACATGCATAAGGGCTTATGAGAAACTTTAGTTTATAAACAAACAAATTGCCTTCTTAACTGTTAAGGAACATTAATAAAGGTTTTATCATTTCTTACTGTTTATAAACAAACATTAATTGATATTTAGTTAGACTAAATGAATCTGCCTGGTATATGAAGCCACTTAGTACTTTAATAATAAACTGTACTGAGTTAATGAAAACATACATGCAGAGCAAACCAATAGGAACTGAAATTGGAAAGGGAGCAAACCAATCTACTCTGTAACGTTCCAATTTTAGAAAAAAAACTAATCTACTCTGTATCGTTCCAATTTTAGAAAACAAACTAATCTACTCTATCGTTCCAATTTTAGAAAACAAACTAATCTAGGTACTCTGTTTCGTTCCAATTTTAGAAAACAAACTAATCTACTCTGTAACGTTCCAATTTTAGAAAAAAAACTAATCTACTCTGTAACGTTCCAATTTTAGAAAAAAAACAAATCTACTCTGTATCGTTCCAATTTTAGAAAACAAACTAATCTACTCTGTAACGTTCCAATTTTAGAAAAAAAACTAATCTACTCTGTATCGTTCCAATTTTAGAAAACAAACTAATCTACTCTGTTTTGTTCCAATTTTAGCAGAAAACGAATTACTCTGTATCGTTCCAATTTTAGAAAACAAACTAATCTACTCTGTAACGTTGATATTTTAGGAGAAAACTAATGTACTCTGTTTCGTTCCAATTTTAGAAAAAAACGAATTACTGTTTTGTTCCAATTTTAGCAGAAACTCAATCTACTCTGTAACGTTCCAATTTTAGAAAAAAAACGAATCTACTCTGTATCGTTCCAATTTTAGAAAACAAACTAATCTACTCTGTTTCGTTCCAATTTTAGCAGAAAACCAATCTACTCTATCGTTCCAATTTTAGGAAACAAACTAATCTACTCTGTATCGTTGCAATTTTAGGAGAAAACGAATTACTCTGTTTCGTTCCAATTTAGCAGAAAACTAATCTACTGTATCGTTCCAATTTTAGGAAAAAGACGCCAAAAGACGCAATGTATTTAATGTACAATAGAAAAATTATTAAAGCTGAAGGAAAAGTTAAAAAAAATAATGTATAAAAATGTGTAAAAAGAATAAGCATAAATAACTGCATAAAGCAGAATAAAGTATGTGGAAGTAGTATGATGAAAACAATTGAACAATTAAAAGAAAAAAAACACAAAAATAATTATTTCTTTCTCATTTTATTTATTTATTATTTTTTTACAAAGCTTTTCTTACAAAGCTACTACACATTCATTACACAGATACTCCAGAATAGCCAGAAAAGCAGCACCACTAAAGCTACAATGCTATTGATATGAAGCCTTTTAGTACTTTAATAATAAACTGTACTGAGTTAATGAAAACTAATCTACTCTGTAACGTTCCAATTTTAGCAGAAAACTAATCTACTCTATCGTTCCAATTTTAGAAAAAAATGAACCTACTGTTTCGTTCCAATTTTAGCAGAAAACGAATCTACTCTATCGTTCCAATTTTAGAAAAAAACAAATCTACTGTTTTGTTCCAATTTTAGCAGAAAACGAATCTACTCTGTATCGTTCCAATTTTAGAAAACAACAAATCTACTGTTTTGTTCCAATTTTAGCAGAAAACCAATCTACTCTATCGTTCCAATTTTAGAAAACAACAAATCTACTGTTTTGTTCCAATTTTAGCAGAAAACTAATCTACTCTGTATCGTTCCAATTTTAGCAGAAAACCAATCTACTCTGTATCGTTCCAATTTTAGAAAAAAAAGAATTACTGTTTTGTTCCAATTTTAGCAGAAAACCAATCTACTCTGTATCGTTCCAATTTTAGAAAAAACAAATTACTGTTTCGTTCCAATTGTAGCAGAAAACCAATCTACTCTGTATCGTTCCAATTTTAGAAAATAATTTTGTTCCAATTTTAGCAGAAAACGAATCTACTCTATCGTTCCAATTTTAGAAAAAAATTAACCTACTGTTTCGTTCCAATTTTAGCAGAAAACTAATCTACTCTGTATCGTTCCAATTTTAGCAGAAAACCAATCTACTCTGTATCGTTCCAATTTTAGAAAAAAACTAATTACTGTTTCGTTCCAATTTTAGCAGAAAACCAATCTACTCTGTATCGTTCCAATTTTAGAAAAAAACAAATTACTGTTTCGTTCCAATTTTAGCAGAAAACCAATCTACTCTGTATCGTTCCAATTTTAGAAAAAAACAAATTACTGTTTCGTTCCAATTTTAGCAGAAAACCAATCTACTCTGTATCGTTCCAATTTTAGAAAAAAACAAATTACTGTATTGTTCCAATTTTAGGAAACAAACTAATCTACTCTGTATCGTTCCAATTTTAGAAAAAACGAATTACTGTTTCGTTCCAATTTTAGCAGAAAACCAATCTACTCTGTATCGTTCCAATTTTAGAAAAAAACTAATTACTGTTTCGTTCCAATTTTAGCAGAAAACCAATCTACTCTGTATCGTTCCAATTTTAGAAAAAAACAAATTACTGTTTCGTTCCAATTTTAGCAGAAAACCAATCTACTCTGTATCGTTCCAATTTTAGAAAAAAACAAATTACTGTTTCGTTCCAATTTTAGCAGAAAACCAATCTACTCTGTATCGTTCCAATTTTAGAAAAAAACAAATTACTGTATTGTTCCAATTTTAGGAAACAAACTAATCTACTCTGTATCGTTCCAATTTTAGAAAAAACGAATTACTGTTTCGTTCCAATTTTAGCAGAAAACCAATCTACTCTGTATCGTTCCAATTTTAGAAAACAACAAATCTACTGTTTTGTTCCAATTTTAGCAGAAAACTAATCTACTCTGTATCGTTCCAATTTTAGCAGAAAACCAATCTACTCTGTATCGTTCCAATTTTAGAAAAAAAATAATTACTGTTTTGTTCCAATTTTAGCAGAAAACCAATCTACTCTGTATCGTTCCAATTTTAGAAAATAATTTTGTTCCAATTTTAGCAGAAAACGAATCTACTCTATCGTTCCAATTTTAGAAAAAAATTAACCTACTGTTTCGTTCCAATTTTAGCAGAAAACAAATCTACTGTTTTGTTCCAATTTTAGCAGAAAACCAATCTACTCTGTATCGTTCCAATTTTAGAAAACAACAAATCTACTGTTTTGTTCCAATTTTAGCAGAAAACTAATCTACTCTGTATCGTTCCAATTTTAGAAAAAAATGTATCTACTGTTTCGTTCCAATTTTAGAAAAAACTAATCTACTGTATCGTTCCAATTTTAGCAGAAAACCAATCTACTCTGTATCGTTCGAATTTTAGAAAAAAACGAATTACTGTTTTGTTCCAATTTTAGCAGAAAACCAATCTACTCTGTATCGTTCCAATTTTAGAAAAAAACGAATTACTGTTTTGTTCCAATTTTAGCAGAAAACCAATCTACTCTGTATCGTTCCAATTTTAGAAAAAACAAATTACTGTTTCGTTCCAATTGTAGCAGAAAACCAATCTACTCTGTATCGTTCCAATTTTAGAAAATAATTTTGTTCCAATTTTAGCAGAAAACTAATCTACTCTATCGTTCCAATTTTAGAAAAAAATTAACCTACTGTTTCGTTCCAATTTTAGCAGAAAGCTAATCTACTCTGTATCGTTCCAATTTTTGCAGAAAACCAATCTACTCTGTATCGTTCCAATTTTAGAAAAAAACGAATTACTGTCTCGTTCCAATTTTAGCAGAAAACCAATCTACTCTGTATCGTTCCAATTTTAGAAAAAAACAAATTACTGTTTCGTTCCAATTTTAGCAGAAAACCAATCTACTCTGTATCGTTCCAATTTTAGAAAAAAACAAATTACTGTATTGTTCCAATTTTAGGAAACAAACTAATCTACTCTGTATCGTTCCAATTTTAGAAAAAACGAATTACTGTTTCGTTCCAATTTTAGCTGAAAACCAATCTACTCTGTATCGTTCCAATTTTAGAAAAAAAATATTTTTTTCCAATTTTAGCAGAAAACCAATCTACTCTGTATCGTTCCAATTTTAGAAAAAAACAAATTACTGTTTCGTTCCAATTTTAGCAGAAAATTAATCTACCCTGTATCGTTCCAATTTTAGAAAAAAACAAATTACTGTTTCGTTCCAATTTTAGAAAGAAAACAATCTACTCTGTATCGTTCCAATTTTAGAAAAAAAATATTTTGTTCCAATTTTAGCAGAAAACCAATCTACTCTGTATCGTTCCAATTTTAGAAAAAAACAAATTACTGTTTCGTTCTTTAGCAGAAAACCAATCTACTCTGTATCGTTCCAATTTTAGAAAATAAATTTGTTCCAATTTTAGCAGAAAACTAATCTACTCTATCGTTCCAATTTTAGAAAAAAATTAACCTACTGTTTCGTTCCAATTTTAGCAGAAAACTAATCTACTCTGTATCGTTCCAATTTTAGCAGAAAACCAATCTACTCTGTATCGTTCCAATTTTAGGAAACAAACTAATCTACTCTGTATCGTTGCAATTTTAGGAGAAAACGAATTACTCTGTTTCGTTCCAATTTAGCAGAAAACTAATCTACTGTATCGTTCCAATTTTAGGAAAAAGACGCCAAAAGACGCAATGTATTTAATGTACAATAGAAAAATTATTAAAGCTGAAGGAAAAGTAAAAAAAAATAATGTATAAAAATGTGTAAAAAGAATAAGCATAAATAACTGCATAAAGCAGAATAAAGTATGTGGAAGTAGCATGATGAAAACAATTGAACAATTAAAAGAAAAAAAACACAAAGATAATTATTTTTTTCTCATTTTATTTATTTATTATTAGATATTTTTTTACAAAGCTTTTTTTTACAAAGCTACTACACATTCATTACACAGATACTCCAGAATAGCCAGAAAAGCAGCACCACTAAAGCTACAATGCTATTGATATGAAGCCTTTTAGTACTTTAATAATAAACTGTACTGAGTAAATGAAAACTAATCTACTCTGTAACGTTCCAATTTTAGCAGAAAACTAATCTACTCTGTATCGTTCCAATTTTAGAAAAAACAAATTACTGTTTCGTTCCAATTGTAGCAGAAAACCAATCTACTCTGTATCGTTCCAATTTTAGAAAATAATTTTGTTCCAATTTTAGCAGAAAACTAATCTACTCTATCGTTCCAATTTTAGAAAAAAATTAACCTACTGTTTCGTTCCAATTTTAGCAGAAAGCTAATCTACTCTGTATCGTTCCAATTTTTGCAGAAAACCAATCTACTCTGTATCGTTCCAATTTTAGAAAAAAACGAATTACTGTCTCGTTCCAATTTTAGCAGAAAACCAATCTACTCTGTAACGTTGATATTTTAGGAGAAAACTAATGTACTCTGTTTCGTTCCAATTTTAGAAAAAAACGAATTACTGTTTGGTTCCAATTTTAGCAGAAACTCAATCTACTCTGTAACGTTCCAATTTTAGAAAAAAAACTAATCTACTCTGTATCGTTCCAATTTTAGAAAACAAACTAATCTACTCTGTTTCGTTCCAATTTTAGAAAAAAACGAATTACTGTTTCGTTCCAATTTTAGCAGAAACTCAATCTACTCTGTAACGTTCCAATTTTAGAAAACAAACTAATCTACTCTGTTTCGTTCCAATTTTAGCAGAAAACCAATCTACTCTGTATCGTTCCAATTTTAGAAAAAAACGAATTACTGTTTTGTTCCAATTTTAGCAGAAAACCAATCTACTCTGTATCGTTCCAATTTTAGAAAAAACAAATTACTGTTTCGTTCCAATTGTAGCAGAAAACCAATCTACTCTGTATCGTTCCAATTTTAGAAAATAATTTTGTTCCAATTTTAGCAGAAAACTAATCTACTCTATCGTTCCAATTTTAGAAAAAAATTAACCTACTGTTTCGTTCCAATTTTAGCAGAAAACTAATCTACTCTGTATCGTTCCAATTTTAGAAAACAACAAATCTACTGTTTTGTTCCAATTTTAGCAGAAAACCAATCTACTCTGTATCGTTCCAATTTTAGAAAACAACAAATCTACTGTTTTGTTCCAATTTTAGCAGAAAACTAATCTACTCTGTATCGTTCCAATTTTAGAAAAAGATGTATCTACTGTTTCGTTCCAATTTTAGAAAAAACTAATCTACTGTATCGTTCCAATTTTAGCAGAAAACCAATCTACTCTGTATCGTTCGAATTTTAGAAAAAAACGAATTACTGTTTTGTTCCAATTTTAGCAGAAAACCAATCTACTCTGTATCGTTCCAATTTTAGAAAAAAACGAATTACTGTTTTGTTCCAATTTTAGCAGAAAACCAATCTACTCTGTATCGTTCCAATTTTAGAAAAAACAAATTACTGTTTCGTTCTGTATCGTTCCAATTTTAGAAAAAAACAAATCTACTGTTTTGTTCCAATTTTAGCAGAAAACCAATCTACTCTGTATCGTTCCAATTTTAGAAAACAACAAATCTACTGTTTTGTTCCAATTTTAGCAGAAAACTAATCTACTCTGTATCGTTCCAATTTTAGAAAAAAATGTATCTACTGTTTCGTTCCAATTTTAGAAAAAACTAATCTACTGTATCGTTCCAATTTTAGCAGAAAACCAATCTACTCTGTATCGTTCGAATTTTAGAAAAAAACGAATTACTGTTTTGTTCCAATTTTAGCAGAAAACCAATCTACTCTGTATCGTTCCAATTTTAGAAAAAAACGAATTACTGTTTTGTTCCAATTTTAGCAGAAAACCAATCTACTCTGTATCGTTCCAATTTTAGAAAAAACAAATTACTGTTTCGTTCCAATTGTAGCAGAAAACCAATCTACTCTGTATCGTTCCAATTTTAGAAAATAATTTTGTTCCAATTTTAGCAGAAAACTAATCTACTCTATCGTTCCAATTTTAGAAAAAAATTAACCTACTGTTTCGTTCCAATTTTAGCAGAAAGCTAATCTACTCTGTATCGTTCCAATTTTTGCAGAAAACCAATCTACTCTGTATCGTTCCAATTTTAGAAAAAAACGAATTACTGTCTCGTTCCAATTTTAGCAGAAAACCAATCTACTCTGTATCGTTCCAATTTTAGAAAAAAACAAATTACTGTTTCGTTCCAATTTTAGCAGAAAACCAATCTACTCTGTATCGTTCCAATTTTAGAAAAAAACAAATTACTGTATTGTTCCAATTTTAGGAAACAAACTAATCTACTCTGTATCGTTCCAATTTTAGAAAAAACTAATTACTGTTTCGTTCCAATTTTAGCAGAAAACCAATCTACTCTGTATCGTTCCAATTTTAGAAAAAAACAAATTACTGTTTCGTTCCAATTTTAGCTGAAAACCAATCTACTCTGTATCGTTCCAATTTTAGAAAAAAAATATTTTTTTCCAATTTTAGCAGAAAACCAATCTACTCTGTATCGTTCCAATTTTAGAAAAAAACAAATTACTGTTTCGTTCCAATTTTAGCAGAAAATTAATCTACCCTGTATCGTTCCAATTTTAGAAAAAAACAAATTACTGTTTCGTTCCAATTTTAGAAAGAAAACAATCTACTCTGTATCGTTCCAATTTTAGAAAAAAAATATTTTGTTCCAATTTTAGCAGAAAACCAATCTACTCTGTATCGTTCCAATTTTAGAAAAAAACAAATTACTGTTTCGTTCTTTAGCAGAAAACCAATCTACTCTGTATCGTTCCAATTTTAGAAAATAAATTTGTTCCAATTTTAGCAGAAAACTAATCTACTCTATCGTTCCAATTTTAGAAAAAAATTAACCTACTGTTTCGTTCCAATTTTAGCAGAAAACTAATCTACTCTGTATCGTTCCAATTTTAGAAAACAACAAATCTACTGTTTTGTTCCAATTTTAGCAGAAAACCAATCTACTCTGTATCGTTCCAATTTTAGAAAACAACAAATCTACTGTTTTGTTCCAATTTTAGCAGAAAACTAATCTACTCTGTATCGTTCCAATTTTAGAAAAAAATGTATCTACTGTTTCGTTCCAATTTTAGAAAAAACTAATCTACTGTATCGTTCCAATTTTAGCAGAAAACCAATCTACTCTGTATCGTTCGAATTTTAGAAAAAAACGAATTACTGTTTTGTTCCAATTTTAGCAGAAAACCAATCTACTCTGTATCGTTCCAATTTTAGAAAAAACAAATTACTGTTTCGTTCCAATTGTAGCAGAAAACCAATCTACTCTGTATCGTTCCAATTTTAGAAAATAATTTTGTTCCAATTTTAGCAGAAAACTAATCTACTCTATCGTTCCAATTTTAGAAAAAAATTAACCTACTGTTTCGTTCCAATTTTAGCAGAAAGCTAATCTACTCTGTATCGTTCCAATTTTTGCAGAAAACCAATCTACTCTGTATCGTTCCAATTTTAGAAAAAAACCAATTACTGTCTCGTTCCAATTTTAGCAGAAAACCAATCTACTCTGTATCGTTCCAATTTTAGAAAAAACAAATTACTGTTTCGTTCCAATTTTAGCAGAAAACCAATCTACTCTGTATCGTTCCAATTTTAGAAAAAAACAAATTACTGTATTGTTCCAATTTTAGGAAACAAACTAATCTACTCTGTATCGTTCCAATTTTAGAAAAAACTAATTACTGTTTCGTTCCAATTTTAGCAGAAAACCAATCTACTCTGTATCGTTCCAATTTTAGAAAAAAACAAATTACTGTTTCGTTCCAATTTTAGCTGAAAACCAATCTACTCTGTATCGTTCCAATTTTAGAAAAAAAATATTTTTTTCCAATTTTAGCAGAAAACCAATCTACTCTGTATCGTTCCAATTTTAGAAAAAAACAAATTACTGTTTCGTTCCAATTTTAGCAGAAAATTAATCTACCCTGTATCGTTCCAATTTTAGAAAAAAACAAATTACTGTTTCGTTCCAATTTTAGAAAGAAAACAATCTACTCTGTATCGTTCCAATTTTAGAAAAAAAATATTTTGTTCCAATTTTAGCAGAAAACCAATCTACTCTGTATCGTTCCAATTTTAGAAAAAAACAAATTACTGTTTCGTTCTTTAGCAGAAAACCAATCTACTCTCTATCGTTCCAATTTTAGAAAAAAATTAACCTACTGTTTCGTTCCAATTTTAGCAGAAAACTAATCTACTCTGTATCGTTCCAATTTTAGCAGAAAACCAATCTACTCTGTATCGTTCCAATTTTAGGAAACAAACTAATCTACTCTGTATCGTTGCAATTTTAGGAGAAAACGAATTACTCTGTTTCGTTCCAATTTAGCAGAAAACTAATCTACTGTATCGTTCCAATTTTAGGAAAAAGACGCCAAAAGACGCAATGTATTTAATGTACAATAGAAAAATTATTAAAGCTGAAGGAAAAGTAAAAAAAAATAATGTATTAAAATGTGTAAAAAGAATAAGCATAAATAACTGCATAAAGCAGAATAAAGTATGTGGAAGTAGTATGATGAAAACAATTGAACAATTAAAAGAAAAAAAACACAAAGATAATTATTTTTTTCTCATTTTATTTATTTATTATTAGATATTTTTTTACAAAGCTTTTTTTTACAAAGCTACTACACATTCATTACACAGATACTCCAGAATAGCCAGAAAAGCAGCACCACTAAAGCTACAATGCTATTGATATGAAGCCTTTTAGTACTTTAATAATAAACTGTACTGAGTAAATGAAAACTAATCTACTCTGTAACGTTCCAATTTTAGCAGAAAACTAATCTACTCTATCGTTCCAATTTTAGAAAAAAATTAACCTACTGTTTCGTTCCAATTTTAGCAGAAAACTAATCTACTCTATCGTTCCAATTTTAGAAAAAAACAAATCTACTGTTTTGTTCCAATTTTAGCAGAAAACTAATCTACTCTGTATCGTTCCAATTTTAGAAAACAACAAATCTACTGTTTTGTTCCAATTTTAGCAGAAAACCAATCTACTCTGTATCGTTCCATGTTTAGAAAACAACAAATCTACTGTTTTGTTCCAATTTTAGCAGAAAACTAATCTACTCTGTATCGTTCCAATTTTAGAAAAAAATGTATCTACTGTTTCGTTCCAATTTTAGAAAAAACTAATCTACTGTATCGTTCCAATTTTAGCAGAAAACCAATCTACTCTGTATCGTTCGAATTTTAGAAAAAAACAAATTACTGTTTTGTTCCAATTTTAGCAGAAAACCAATCTACTCTGTATCGTTCCAATTTTAGAAAAAAACGAATTACTGTTTTGTTCCAATTTTAGCAGAAAACCAATCTACTCTGTATCGTTCCAATTTTAGAAAAAACAAATTACTGTTTCGTTCCAATTGTAGCAGAAAACCAATCTACTCTGTATCGTTCCAATTTTAGAAAATAATTTTGTTCCAATTTTAGCAGAAAACTAATCTACTCTATCGTTCCAATTTTAGAAAAAAATTAACCTACTGTTTCGTTCCAATTTTAGCAGAAAACTAATCTACTCTGTATCGTTCCAATTTTAGAAAACAACAAATCTACTGTTTTGTTCCAATTTTAGCAGAAAACCAATCTACTCTGTATCGTTCCAATTTTAGAAAACAACAAATCTACTGTTTTGTTCCAATTTTAGCAGAAAACTAATCTACTCTGTATCGTTCCAATTTTAGAAAAAGATGTATCTACTGTTTCGTTCCAATTTTAGAAAAAACTAATCTACTGTATCGTTCCAATTTTAGCAGAAAACCAATCTACTCTGTATCGTTCGAATTTTAGAAAAAAACGAATTACTGTTTTGTTCCAATTTTAGCAGAAAACCAATCTACTCTGTATCGTTCCAATTTTAGAAAAAAACGAATTACTGTTTTGTTCCAATTTTAGCAGAAAACCAATCTACTCTGTATCGTTCCAATTTTAGAAAAAACAAATTACTGTTTCGTTCTGTATCGTTCCAATTTTAGAAAAAAACAAATTACTGTTTCGTTCCAATTTTAGCAGAAAACCAATCTACTCTGTATCGTTCCAATTTTAGAAAAAAACAAATTACTGTATTGTTCCAATTTTAGGAAACAAACTAATCTACTCTGTATCGTTCCAATTTTAGAAAAAACTAATTACTGTTTCGTTCCAATTTTAGCAGAAAACCAATCTACTCTGTATCGTTCCAATTTTAGAAAAAAACAAATTACTGTTTCGTTCCAATTTTAGCTGAAAACCAATCTACTCTGTATCGTTCCAATTTTAGAAAAAAAAAAATTTTGTTCCAATTTTAGCAGAAAACCAATCTACTCTGTATCGTTCCAATTTTAGAAAAAAACAAATTACTGTTTCGTTCCAATTTTAGCAGAAAATTAATCTACCCTGTATCGTTCCAATTTTAGAAAAAAACAAATTACTGTTTCGTTCCAATTTTAGCAGAAACCAATCTACCCTGTATCGTTCCAATTTTAGAAAAAAACTAATTACTGTTTCGTTCCAATTTTAGCAGAAAACCAATCTACTCTGTATCGTTCCAATTTTAGAAAAAAACAAATTACTGTTTCGTTCCAATTTTAGCAGAAAACCAATCTACTCTGTATCGTTCCAATTTTAGAAAAAAACAAATTACTGTATTGTTCCAATTTTAGGAAACAAACTAATCTACTCTGTATCGTTCCAATTTTAGAAAAAACTAATTACTGTTTCGTTCCAATTTTAGCAGAAAACCAATCTACTCTGTATCGTTCCAATTTTAGAAAAAAAAAATTACTGTTTCGTTCCAATTTTAGCTGAAAACCAATCTACTCTGTATCGTTCCAATTTTAGAAAAAAAATAATTTTGTTCCAATTTTAGCAGAAAACCAATCTACTCTGTATCGTTCCAATTTTAGAAAAAAACAAATTACTGTTTCGTTCCAATTTTAGCAGAAAATTAATCTACCCTGTATCGTTCCAATTTTAGAAAAAAACAAATTACTGTTTCGTTCCAATTTTAGCAGAAACCAATCTACCCTGTATCGTTCCAATTTTAGAAAAAAACTAATTACTGTTTCGTTCCAATTTTAGCAGAAAACTAATCTACCCTGTATCGTTCCAATTTTAGAAAAAAACAAATTACTGTTTCGTTCCAATTTTAGAAAGAAAACAATCTACTCTGTATCGTTCCAATTTTAGAAAAAAAATATTTTGTTCCAATTTTAGCAGAAAACCAATATACTCTGTATCGTTCCAATTTTAGAAAAAAACAAATTACTGTTTCGTTCTTTAGCAGAAAACCAATCTACTCTGTATCGTTCCAATTTTAGAAAATAATTTTGTTCCAATTTTAGCAGAAAACTAATCTACTCTATCGTTCCAATTTTAGAAAAAAATGTCGTTCCAATTTTAGCAGAAAACTAATCTACTCTGTATCGTTCCAATTTTAGCAGAAAACCAATCTACTCTGTATCGTTCCAATTTTAGAAAAAAACAAATTACTGTTTCGTTCCAATTTTAGCAGAAAACCAATCTACTCTGTATCGTTCCAATTTTAGAAAAAAACAAATTACTGTATTGTTCCAATTTTAGGAAACAAACTAATCTACTCTGTATCGTTCCAATTTTAGAAAAAAACAAATTACTGTTTCGTTCCAATTTTAGCAGAAAACCAATCTACTCTGTATCGTTCCAATTTTAGAAAAAAAATAATTTTGTTTTAATTTTAGCAGAAAACCAATCTACTCTGTATCGTTCCAATTTTAGAAAAAAACAAATTACTGTTTCGTTCCAATTTTAGCAGAAAATTAATCTACCCTGTATCGTTCCAATTTTAGAAAAAAACAAATTACTGTTTCGTTCCAATTTTAGCAGAAAACCAATCTACCCTGTATCGTTCCAATTTTAGAAAAAAACTAATTACTGTTTCGTTTCCAATTTTAGCAGAAAACTAATCTACCCTGTATCGTTCCAATTTTAGAAAAAAATAATTTTGTTCCAATTTTAGCAGAAAACCAATCTACTCTGTATCGTTCCAATTTTAGAAAAAAACAAATTACTGTTTCGTTCTTTAGCAGAAAACCAATCTACTCTGTATCGTTCCAATTTTAGAAAATAATTTTGTTCCAATTTTAGCAGAAAACTAATCTACTCTATCGTTCCAATTTTAGAAAAAAATTAACCTACTGTTTCGTTCCAATTTTAGCAGAAAACTAATCTACTCTGTTTTGTTCCAATTTTAGCAGAAAACCAATCTAATCTGTATTGTCCAATTTTAGAAAAAAAATAATTACTGTTTCGTTCCAATTTTAGCAGAAAATCAAACTACTCTGTATCGTTCCAATTTTAGAAAAAAAAAATTACTGTTTCGTTCCAATTTTAGCAGAAAACCAATCTACTCTGTATCGTTCCAATTTTAGAAAACAACAAATCTACTGTTTTGTTCCAATTTTAGCAGAAAACCAATCTACTCTGTATCGTTCCAATTTTAGAAAACAACAAATCTACTGTTTTGTTCCAATTTTAGCAGAAAACCAATCTACTCTGTATCGTTCCAATTTTAGAAAAAAACGAATTACTGTTTTGTTCCAATTTTAGCAGAAAACCAATCTACTCTGTATCGTTCCAATTTTAGAAAAAACAAATTACTGTTTCGTTCCAATTGTAGCAGAAAACCAATCTACTCTGTATCGTTCCAATTTTAGAAAATAATTTTGTTCCAATTTTAGCAGAAAACTAATCTACTCTATCGTTCCAATTTTAGAAAAAAATTAACCTACTGTTTCGTTCCAATTTTAGCAGAAAGCTAATCTACTCTGTATCGTTCCAATTTTTGCAGAAAACCAATCTACTCTGTATCGTTCCAATTTTAGAAAAAAACGAATTACTGTCTCGTTCCAATTTTAGCAGAAAACCAATCTACTCTGTATCGTTCCAATTTTAGAAAAAAACAAATTACTGTTTCGTTCCAATTTTAGCAGAAAACCAATCTACTCTGTATCGTTCCAATTTTAGAAAAAAACAAATTACTGTATTGTTCCAATTTTAGGAAACAAACTAATCTACTCTGTATCGTTCCAATTTTAGAAAAAACTAATTACTGTTTCGTTCCAATTTTAGCAGAAAACCAATCTACTCTGTATCGTTCCAATTTTAGAAAAAAACAAATTACTGTTTCGTTCCAATTTTAGCTGAAAACCAATCTACTCTGTATCGTTCCAATTTTAGAAAAAAAATATTTTTTTCCAATTTTAGCAGAAAACCAATCTACTCTGTATCGTTCCAATTTTAGAAAAAAACAAATTACTGTTTCGTTCCAATTTTAGCAGAAAATTAATCTACCCTGTATCGTTCCAATTTTAGAAAAAAACAAATTACTGTTTCGTTCCAATTTTAGAAAGAAAACAATCTACTCTGTATCGTTCCAATTTTAGAAAAAAAATATTTTGTTCCAATTTTAGCAGAAAACCAATCTACTCTGTATCGTTCCAATTTTAGAAAAAAACAAATTACTGTTTCGTTCTTTAGCAGAAAACCAATCTACTCTGTATCGTTCCAATTTTAGAAAATAAATTTGTTCCAATTTTAGCAGAAAACTAATCTACTCTATCGTTCCAATTTTAGAAAAAAATTAACCTACTGTTTCGTTCCAATTTTAGCAGAAAACTAATCTACTCTGTATCGTTCCAATTTTAGCAGAAAACCAATCTACTCTGTATCGTTCCAATTTTAGGAAACAAACTAATCTACTCTGTATCGTTGCAATTTTAGGAGAAAACGAATTACTCTGTTTCGTTCCAATTTAGCAGAAAACTAATCTACTGTATCGTTCCAATTTTAGGAAAAAGACGCCAAAAGACGCAATGTATTTAATGTACAATAGAAAAATTATTAAAGCTGAAGGAAAAGTAAAAAAAAATAATGTATAAAAATGTGTAAAAAGAATAAGCATAAATAACTGCATAAAGCAGAATAAAGTATGTGGAAGTAGTATGATGAAAACAATTGAACAATTAAAAGAAAAAAAACACAAAGATAATTATTTTTTTCTCATTTTATTTATTTATTATTAGATATTTTTTTACAAAGCTTTTTTTTACAAAGCTACTACACATTCATTACACAGATACTCCAGAATAGCCAGAAAAGCAGCACCACTAAAGCTACAATGCTATTGATATGAAGCCTTTTAGTACTTTAATAATAAACTGTACTGAGTAAATGAAAACTAATCTACTCTGTAACGTTCCAATTTTAGCAGAAAACTAATCTACTCTGTATCGTTCCAATTTTAGAAAAAACAAATTACTGTTTCGTTCCAATTGTAGCAGAAAACCAATCTACTCTGTATCGTTCCAATTTTAGAAAATAATTTTGTTCCAATTTTAGCAGAAAACTAATCTACTCTATCGTTCCAATTTTAGAAAAAAATTAACCTACTGTTTCGTTCCAATTTTAGCAGAAAGCTAATCTACTCTGTATCGTTCCAATTTTTGCAGAAAACCAATCTACTCTGTATCGTTCCAATTTTAGAAAAAAACGAATTACTGTCTCGTTCCAATTTTAGCAGAAAACCAATCTACTCTGTAACGTTGATATTTTAGGAGAAAACTAATGTACTCTGTTTCGTTCCAATTTTAGAAAAAAACGAATTACTGTTTGGTTCCAATTTTAGCAGAAACTCAATCTACTCTGTAACGTTCCAATTTTAGAAAAAAAACTAATCTACTCTGTATCGTTCCAATTTTAGAAAACAAACTAATCTACTCTGTTTCGTTCCAATTTTAGCAGAAAACCAATCTACTCTGTATCGTTCCAATTTTAGGAAAAAGACGCCAAAAGACGCAATGTATTTAATGTACAATAGAAAAATTATTAAAGCTGAAGGAAAAGTAAAAAAAAATAATGTATAAAAATGTGTAAAAAGAATAAGCATAAATAACTGCATAAAGCAGAATAAAGTATGTGGAAGTAGTATGATGAAAACAATTGAACAATTAAAAGAAAAAAAAACACAAAGATAATTATTTTTTTCTCATTTTATTTATTTATTATTAGATATTTTTTTACAAAGCTTTTTTTTACAAAGCTACTACACATTCATTACACAGATACTCCAGAATAGCCAGAAAAGCAGCACCACTAAAGCTACAATGCTATTGATATGAAGCCTTTTAGTACTTTAATAATAAACGGTACTGAGTTAATGAAAACTAATCTACTCTGTAACATTCCAATTTTAGCAGAAAACTAATCTACTCTGTATCGTTCCAATTTTAGAAAAAAACAAATTACTGTTTCGTTCCAATTTTAGCAGAAAACCAATCTACTCTGTATCGTTCCAATTTTAGAAAAAAACAAATTACTGTATTGTTCCAATTTTAGGAAACAAACTAATCTACTCTATCGTTCCAATTTTAGAAAAAAATTAACCTACTGTTTCGTTCCAATTTTAGCAGAAAACTAATCTACTCTGTATCGTTCCAATTTTAGCAGAAAACCAATCTACTCTGTATCGTTCCAATTTTAGGAAACAAACTAATCTACTCTGTATCGTTGCAATTTTAGGAGAAAACGAATTACTCTGTTTCGTTCCAATTTAGCAGAAAACTAATCTACTGTATCGTTCCAATTTTAGGAAAAAGACGCCAAAAGACGCAATGTATTTAATGTACAATAGAAAAATTATTAAAGCTGAAGGAAAAGTAAAAAAAAATAATGTATAAAAATGTGTAAAAAGAATAAGCATAAATAACTGCATAAAGCAGAATAAAGTATGTGGAAGTAGTATGATGAAAACAATTGAACAATTAAAAGAAAAAAAACACAAAGATAATTATTTTTTTCTCATTTTATTTATTTATTATTAGATATTTTTTTACAAAGCTTTTTTTTACAAAGCTACTACACATTCATTACACAGATACTCCAGAATAGCCAGAAAAGCAGCACCACTAAAGCTACAATGCTATTGATATGAAGCCTTTTAGTACTTTAATAATAAACTGTACTGAGTAAATGAAAACTAATCTACTCTGTAACGTTCCAATTTTAGCAGAAAACTAATCTACTCTGTATCGTTCCAATTTTAGAAAAAACAAATTACTGTTTCGTTCCAATTGTAGCAGAAAACCAATCTACTCTGTATCGTTCCAATTTTAGAAAATAATTTTGTTCCAATTTTAGCAGAAAACTAATCTACTCTATCGTTCCAATTTTAGAAAAAAATTAACCTACTGTTTCGTTCCAATTTTAGCAGAAAGCTAATCTACTCTGTATCGTTCCAATTTTTGCAGAAAACCAATCTACTCTGTATCGTTCCAATTTTAGAAAAAAACGAATTACTGTCTCGTTCCAATTTTAGCAGAAAACCAATCTACTCTGTAACGTTGATATTTTAGGAGAAAACTAATGTACTCTGTTTCGTTCCAATTTTAGAAAAAAACGAATTACTGTTTGGTTCCAATTTTAGCAGAAACTCAATCTACTCTGTAACGTTCCAATTTTAGAAAAAAAACTAATCTACTCTGTATCGTTCCAATTTTAGAAAACAAACTAATCTACTCTGTTTCGTTCCAATTTTAGCAGAAAACCAATCTACTCTGTATCGTTCCAATTTTAGGAAAAAGACGCCAAAAGACGCAATGTATTTAATGTACAATAGAAAAATTATTAAAGCTGAAGGAAAAGTAAAAAAAAATAATGTATAAAAATGTGTAAAAAGAATAAGCATAAATAACTGCATAAAGCAGAATAAAGTATGTGGAAGTAGTATGATGAAAACAATTGAACAATTAAAAGAAAAAAAAACACAAAGATAATTATTTTTTTCTCATTTTATTTATTTATTATTAGATATTTTTTTACAAAGCTTTTTTTTACAAAGCTACTACACATTCATTACACAGATACTCCAGAATAGCCAGAAAAGCAGCACCACTAAAGCTACAATGCTATTGATATGAAGCCTTTTAGTACTTTAATAATAAACGGTACTGAGTTAATGAAAACTAATCTACTCTGTAACATTCCAATTTTAGCAGAAAACTAATCTACTCTGTATCGTTCCAATTTTAGAAAAAAACAAATTACTGTTTCGTTCCAATTTTAGCAGAAAACCAATCTACTCTGTATCGTTCCAATTTTAGAAAAAAACAAATTACTGTATTGTTCCAATTTTAGGAAACAAACTAATCTACTCTATCGTTCCAATTTTAGAAAAAAATTAACCTACTGTTTCGTTCCAATTTTAGCAGAAAACTAATCTACTCTGTATCGTTCCAATTTTAGCAGAAAACCAATCTACTCTGTATCGTTCCAATTTTAGGAAACAAACTAATCTACTCTGTATCGTTGCAATTTTAGGAGAAAACGAATTACTCTGTTTCGTTCCAATTTAGCAGAAAACTAATCTACTGTATCGTTCCAATTTTAGGAAAAAGACGCCAAAAGACGCAATGTATTTAATGTACAATAGAAAAATTATTAAAGCTGAAGGAAAAGTAAAAAAAAATAATGTATAAAAATGTGTAAAAAGAATAAGCATAAATAACTGCATAAAGCAGAATAAAGTATGTGGAAGTAGTATGATGAAAACAATTGAACAATTAAAAGAAAAAAAACACAAAGATAATTATTTTTTTCTCATTTTATTTATTTATTATTAGATATTTTTTTACAAAGCTTTTTTTTACAAAGCTACTACACATTCATTACACAGATACTCCAGAATAGCCAGAAAAGCAGCACCACTAAAGCTACAATGCTATTGATATGAAGCCTTTTAGTACTTTAATAATAAACTGTACTGAGTAAATGAAAACTAATCTACTCTGTAACGTTCCAATTTTAGCAGAAAACTAATCTACTCTGTATCGTTCCAATTTTAGAAAAAACAAATTACTGTTTCGTTCCAATTGTAGCAGAAAACCAATCTACTCTGTATCGTTCCAATTTTAGAAAATAATTTTGTTCCAATTTTAGCAGAAAACTAATCTACTCTATCGTTCCAATTTTAGAAAAAAATTAACCTACTGTTTCGTTCCAATTTTAGCAGAAAGCTAATCTACTCTGTATCGTTCCAATTTTTGCAGAAAACCAATCTACTCTGTATCGTTCCAATTTTAGAAAAAAACGAATTACTGTCTCGTTCCAATTTTAGCAGAAAACCAATCTACTCTGTAACGTTGATATTTTAGGAGAAAACTAATGTACTCTGTTTCGTTCCAATTTTAGAAAAAAACGAATTACTGTTTGGTTCCAATTTTAGCAGAAACTCAATCTACTCTGTAACGTTCCAATTTTAGAAAAAAAACTAATCTACTCTGTATCGTTCCAATTTTAGAAAACAAACTAATCTACTCTGTTTCGTTCCAATTTTAGCAGAAAACCAATCTACTCTGTATCGTTCCAATTTTAGGAAAAAGACGCCAAAAGACGCAATGTATTTAATGTACAATAGAAAAATTATTAAAGCTGAAGGAAAAGTAAAAAAAAATAATGTATAAAAATGTGTAAAAAGAATAAGCATAAATAACTGCATAAAGCAGAATAAAGTATGTGGAAGTAGTATGATGAAAACAATTGAACAATTAAAAGAAAAAAAAACACAAAGATAATTATTTTTTTCTCATTTTATTTATTTATTATTAGATATTTTTTTACAAAGCTTTTTTTTACAAAGCTACTACACATTCATTACACAGATACTCCAGAATAGCCAGAAAAGCAGCACCACTAAAGCTACAATGCTATTGATATGAAGCCTTTTAGTACTTTAATAATAAACGGTACTGAGTTAATGAAAACTAATCTACTCTGTAACATTCCAATTTTAGCAGAAAACTAATCTACTCTGTATCGTTCCAATTTTAGAAAAAAACAAATTACTGTTTCGTTCCAATTTTAGCAGAAAACCAATCTACTCTGTATCGTTCCAATTTTAGAAAAAAACAAATTACTGTATTGTTCCAATTTTAGGAAACAAACTAATCTACTCTGTATCGTTCCAATTTTAGAAAAAACTAATTACTGTTTCGTTCCAATTTTAGCAGAAAACCAATCTACTCTGTATCGTTCCAATTTTAGAAAAAAACAAATTACTGTTTCGTTCCAATTTTAGCTGAAAACCAATCTACTCTGTATCGTTCCAATTTTAGAAAAAAACAAATTACTGTTTCGTTCCAATTTTAGCAGAAACTCAATCTACTCTGTAACGTTGATATTTTAGGAGAAAACTAATGTACTCTGTTTCGTTCCAATTTTAGAAAAAAACGAATTACTGTTTCGTTCCAATTTTAGCAGAAACTCAATCTACTCTGTAACGTTCCAATTTTAGAAAACAAACTAATCTACTCTGTTTCGTTCCAATTTTAGCAGAAAACCAATCTACTCTGTATCGTTCCAATTTTAGGAAACAAACTAATCTACTCTGTATCGTTGCAATTTTAGGAGAAAACGAATTACTCTGTTTCGTTCCAATTTAGCAGAAAACTAATCTACTGTATCGTTCCAATTTTAGGAAAAAGACGCCAAAAGACGCAATGTATTTAATGTACAATAGAAAAATTATTAAAGCTGAAGGAAAAGTAAAAAAAAATAATGTATTAAAATGTGTAAAAAGAATAAGCATAAATAACTGCATAAAGCAGAATAAAGTATGTGGAAGTAGTATGATGAAAACAATTGAACAATTAAAAGAAAAAAAACACAAAGATAATTATTTTTTTCTCATTTTATTTATTTATTATTAGATATTTTTTTACAAAGCTTTTTTTTACAAAGCTACTACACATTCATTACACAGATACTCCAGAATAGCCAGAAAAGCAGCACCACTAAAGCTACAATGCTATTGATATGAAGCCTTTTAGTACTTTAATAATAAACTGTACTGAGTTAATGAAAACTAATCTACTCTGTAACGTTCCAATTTTAGCAGAAAACTAATCTACTCTATCGTTCCAATTTTAGAAAAAAATGAACCTACTGTTTCGTTCCAATTTTAGCAGAAAACTAATCTACTCTATCGTTCCAATTTTAGAAAAAAACAAATCTACTGTTTTGTTCCAATTTTAGCAGAAAACTAATCTACTCTGTATCGTTCCAATTTTAGAAAACAACAAATCTACTGTTTTGTTCCAATTTTAGCAGAAAACCAATCTACTCTGTATCGTTCCAATTTTAGAAAACAACAAATCTACTGTTTTGTTCCAATTTTAGCAGAAAACTAATCTACTCTGTATCGTTCCAATTTTAGAAAAAAATGTATCTACTGTTTCGTTCCAATTTTAGAAAAAACTAATCTACTGTATCGTTCCAATTTTAGCAGAAAACCAATCTACTCTGTATCGTTCGAATTTTAGAAAAAAACGAATTACTGTTTTGTTCCAATTTTAGCAGAAAACCAATCTACTCTGTATCGTTCCAATTTTAGAAAAAAACGAATTACTGTTTTGTTCCAATTTTAGCAGAAAACCAATCTACTCTGTATCGTTCCAATTTTAGAAAAAACAAATTACTGTTTCGTTCCAATTGTAGCAGAAAACCAATCTACTCTGTATCGTTCCAATTTTAGAAAATAATTTTGTTCCAATTTTAGCAGAAAACTAATCTACTCTATCGTTCCAATTTTAGAAAAAAATTAACCTACTGTTTCGTTCCAATTTTAGCAGAAAGCTAATCTACTCTGTATCGTTCCAATTTTTGCAGAAAACCAATCTACTCTGTATCGTTCCAATTTTAGAAAAAAACGAATTACTGTCTCGTTCCAATTTTAGCAGAAAACCAATCTACTCTGTATCGTTCCAATTTTAGAAAAAAACAAATTACTGTTTCGTTCCAATTTTAGCAGAAAACCAATCTACTCTGTATCGTTCCAATTTTAGAAAAAAACAAATTACTGTATTGTTCCAATTTTAGGAAACAAACTAATCTACTCTGTATCGTTCCAATTTTAGAAAAAACTAATTACTGTTTCGTTCCAATTTTAGCAGAAAACCAATCTACTCTGTATCGTTCCAATTTTAGAAAAAAACAAATTACTGTTTCGTTCCAATTTTAGCTGAAAACCAATCTACTCTGTATCGTTCCAATTTTAGAAAAAAAATATTTTTTTCCAATTTTAGCAGAAAACCAATCTACTCTGTATCGTTCCAATTTTAGAAAAAAACAAATTACTGTTTCGTTCCAATTTTAGCAGAAAATTAATCTACCCTGTATCGTTCCAATTTTAGAAAAAAACAAATTACTGTTTCGTTCCAATTTTAGAAAGAAAACAATCTACTCTGTATCGTTCCAATTTTAGAAAAAAAATATTTTGTTCCAATTTTAGCAGAAAACCAATCTACTCTGTATCGTTCCAATTTTAGAAAAAAACAAATTACTGTTTCGTTCTTTAGCAGAAAACCAATCTACTCTGTATCGTTCCAATTTTAGAAAATAAATTTGTTCCAATTTTAGCAGAAAACTAATCTACTCTATCGTTCCAATTTTAGAAAAAAATTAACCTACTGTTTCGTTCCAATTTTAGCAGAAAACTAATCTACTCTGTATCGTTCCAATTTTAGCAGAAAACCAATCTACTCTGTATCGTTCCAATTTTAGGAAACAAACTAATCTACTCTGTATCGTTGCAATTTTAGGAGAAAACGAATTACTCTGTTTCGTTCCAATTTAGCAGAAAACTAATCTACTGTATCGTTCCAATTTTAGGAAAAAGACGCCAAAAGACGCAATGTATTTAATGTACAATAGAAAAATTATTAAAGCTGAAGGAAAAGTAAAAAAAAATAATGTATTAAAATGTGTAAAAAGAATAAGCATAAATAACTGCATAAAGCAGAATAAAGTATGTGGAAGTAGTATGATGAAAACAATTGAACAATTAAAAGAAAAAAAACACAAAGATAATTATTTTTTTCTCATTTTATTTATTTATTATTAGATATTTTTTTACAAAGCTTTTTTTTACAAAGCTACTACACATTCATTACACAGATACTCCAGAATAGCCAGAAAAGCAGCACCACTAAAGCTACAATGCTATTGATATGAAGCCTTTTAGTACTTTAATAATAAACTGTACTGAGTAAATGAAAACTAATCTACTCTGTAACGTTCCAATTTTAGCAGAAAACTAATCTACTCTATCGTTCCAATTTTAGAAAAAAATTAACCTACTGTTTCGTTCCAATTTTAGCAGAAAACTAATCTACTCTATCGTTCCAATTTTAGAAAAAAACAAATCTACTGTTTTGTTCCAATTTTAGCAGAAAACTAATCTACTCTGTATCGTTCCAATTTTAGAAAACAACAAATCTACTGTTTTGTTCCAATTTTAGCAGAAAACTAATCTACTCTGTATCGTTCCAATTTTAGAAAAAAATGTATCTACTGTTTCGTTCCAATTTTAGAAAAAACTAATCTACTGTATCGTTCCAATTTTAGCAGAAAACCAATCTACTCTGTATCGTTCGAATTTTAGAAAAAAACAAATTACTGTTTTGTTCCAATTTTAGCAGAAAACCAATCTACTCTGTATCGTTCCAATTTTAGAAAAAAACGAATTACTGTTTTGTTCCAATTTTAGCAGAAAACCAATCTACTCTGTATCGTTCCAATTTTAGAAAAAACAAATTACTGTTTCGTTCCAATTGTAGCAGAAAACCAATCTACTCTGTATCGTTCCAATTTTAGAAAATAATTTTGTTCCAATTTTAGCAGAAAACTAATCTACTCTATCGTTCCAATTTTAGAAAAAAATTAACCTACTGTTTCGTTCCAATTTTAGCAGAAAACTAATCTACTCTGTATCGTTCCAATTTTAGAAAACAACAAATCTACTGTTTTGTTCCAATTTTAGCAGAAAACCAATCTACTCTGTATCGTTCCAATTTTAGAAAACAACAAATCTACTGTTTTGTTCCAATTTTAGCAGAAAACTAATCTACTCTGTATCGTTCCAATTTTAGAAAAAGATGTATCTACTGTTTCGTTCCAATTTTAGAAAAAACTAATCTACTGTATCGTTCCAATTTTAGCAGAAAACCAATCTACTCTGTATCGTTCGAATTTTAGAAAAAAACGAATTACTGTTTTGTTCCAATTTTAGCAGAAAACCAATCTACTCTGTATCGTTCCAATTTTAGAAAAAAACGAATTACTGTTTTGTTCCAATTTTAGCAGAAAACCAATCTACTCTGTATCGTTCCAATTTTAGAAAAAACAAATTACTGTTTCGTTCCAAGTTCCATCTTCGTCCTTTTTTTGTTCCAAGTGTTCCAACATTGTTTCAACTTCCGGGCCACCGATTGGCCGGTGCCCGGATCGCGCAGGCTACCATTGGCTGGTTCCACCTGGGGTTCCACCTGGGGTTCCACCCCAGGAGCCAATGGGGGCATGGTCCCGCCCCTACCTCTCAGTAATTCCAAAACAGCACGGCGGCGGCCATCTTGTTACAGTGTGCGGTGGATGGACGTATTCATAATTTTAATAAATCGTACAAGGTGTTTGGAAAATATTTAAAGGCAGCGGGGCTTTCTCCAGGGGCCAATAAGGGATCGATTTTAATTTGGAACATTTCTGTCCATTTTTGGCTTAGTTATGGACATGTAGTATCTGTTAGCATGTTAGCTAGCTGCTGGATGATGATGGTGATGATGGGTTCTTAATATTATGTGTGAATATTTGATATTTTTTTATTAAATCGTACAAGGCGTTTGGAAAATATTTAAAGGCGGCATGGCTTTCTCCAGGGGCCAATAAGGGATCGATTTTAATTTGGAACATTTCTGTCCATTTTTGGCTTAGTTATGGACATGTAGTATCTGTTAGCATGTTAGCTAGCTGCTGGATGATGATGATGATGATGGCTTCTTAATATTATGTGTGAATATTTGATATTTTTTTATTAAATCGTACAAGGCGTTTGGAAAATATTTAAAGGCGGCAGGGCTTTCTCCAGGGGCCAATAAGGGAACGATTTTAATTTGGAACATTTCTGTCCATTTTTGGCTTAGTTATGGACATGTAGTATCTGTTAGCATGTTAGCTAGCTGCTGGATGATGAACAATGAACTCAAGTGTCACAAAGCAAAGCAACACGAAAAGCGATGGTAATAGTACTATTAGCCAGCTTCTGCTGACCTATATGGGGTGCGAGGCCCTGCATTGCTCAATAACCTGCTTTGATGACACTTTTGTCCTTTTGTATGTTTAAATCAAATGTCAAATTATAGTTCAAAGACACCAAGAAGATAGTCTGTGATTACAATATCAATTTAAAATGTAAGTCGCTCTGGATTAAGAGCGTCTGCTAAATGCCTAAATTGTAAATTGTCCCCTTGCGCTTAGGGTCCGGCCCATTCCTCTCTGTTATGTCATATTACGAGCATTTAACTTTTAATATCACAATTATTGTAGCTAATCTTTAACTGAATCTGGAAGTATTCCTTTATTAAATGATTCTTCATAGTCTGGAATTGTAACTGATCAATTTTCTTTTGTGACTTTCGCCTTTATTTTATATGGAGGGACAGTCAGTGGTGTAAACTTTATTTATATAGCACATTTCATACATAAAATGCAACTCAAAGTACTTCACATGAAAATAAAAAATAACAAGCAGCGGAATGCCAGAAACAAAAAGTAGGTCAATCTACAATTAGCAAATAAAAATAGCAATACAAAACTAAAACATTAAAAATGGTAAGGAAATTTGTATTGGATAATACATTTTAAATTGATATTCTTAGATATTCAACTTTATTGACATTTATAATTAAATTGGTGTCTTTACACTGTAGAATTTTACATTTGATTTAAGTGTCTATTTGTTTGTCTCTAAATGTTTTGATGAATTGAACAATGCCCTTTTGGTAAACAAGTGTAAGGCTTAATTGGGTCGTCCACTCACAGTTAACAGTCTTTGTATTGAGTTTGTTTTTGAAATGTAGGCCTACTGTAATTCTGCAAACTGTTAATAAATATTTAAATCAATCAAAATTGACATTTCAACTATTGATCAGACGCTGTGCATTGACGACACCTACAGGTCATTCATTTTAATTGCATGCATGCAGAGAAATCACAACATTGTGAGACGCACTGGGTCGTTGCCATGTTTTGCCACGGAAACCAGCGACCTGCCTTGTGTAAGTAAGTAAGTAAATTTTATTTATAAAGCACCTTTCTTAACAATGTTACAAAGTGCTGTACAGTGACACAATCAAATCAATCATAATTAAAACAGTGACAGTACAACAAGCAAATAAGAACAACATAATCAAGTCAAATAAAATCAGAAAAATGTTCCCGAAATAAAAACGTTTTCAGTGGACGAAGCCAGGCTTGATACGAGCAGACGTGGCAACGCCATCGAAACACAGGGGCAATCTCCCGTTGGCCGAGAGGTTGGAACTATTGGTCCAATGGGAGCCTGCATGCTTTTGGGCGGCCAATAAGGGCAGGGGTAAAACAGAGAGGATTGTTCCGGATCCTCAATTTTAGCAGAAAACCAATCTACTCTGTATCGTTCCAATTTTAGAAAAAAACAAATTACTGTTTCGTTCCAATTTTAGCAGAAAACCAATCTACTCTGTATCGTTCCAATTTTAGAAAAAAACAAATTACTGTATTGTTCCAATTTTAGGAAACAAACTAATCTACTCTGTATCGTTCCAATTTTAGAAAAAACTAATTACTGTTTCGTTCCAATTTTAGCAGAAAACCAATCTACTCTGTATCGTTCCAATTTTAGAAAAAAACAAATTACTGTTTCGTTCCAATTTTAGCTGAAAACCAATCTACTCTGTATCGTTCCAATTTTAGAAAAAAAATATTTTTTTCCAATTTTAGCAGAAAACCAATCTACTCTGTATCGTTCCAATTTTAGAAAAAAACAAATTACTGTTTCGTTCCAATTTTAGCAGAAAATTAATCTACCCTGTATCGTTCCAATTTTAGAAAAAAACAAATTACTGTTTCGTTCCAATTTTAGAAAGAAAACAATCTACTCTGTATCGTTCCAATTTTAGAAAAAAAATATTTTGTTCCAATTTTAGCAGAAAACCAATCTACTCTGTATCGTTCCAATTTTAGAAAAAAACAAATTACTGTTTCGTTCTTTAGCAGAAAACCAATCTACTCTGTATCGTTCCAATTTTAGAAAATAAATTTGTTCCAATTTTAGCAGAAAACTAATCTACTCTATCGTTCCAATTTTAGAAAAAAATTAACCTACTGTTTCGTTCCAATTTTAGCAGAAAACTAATCTACTCTGTATCGTTCCAATTTTAGCAGAAAACCAATCTACTCTGTATCGTTCCAATTTTAGGAAACAAACTAATCTACTCTGTATCGTTGCAATTTTAGGAGAAAACGAATTACTCTGTTTCGTTCCAATTTAGCAGAAAACTAATCTACTGTATCGTTCCAATTTTAGGAAAAAGACGCCAAAAGACGCAATGTATTTAATGTACAATAGAAAAATTATTAAAGCTGAAGGAAAAGTAAAAAAAAATAATGTATTAAAATGTGTAAAAAGAATAAGCATAAATAACTGCATAAAGCAGAATAAAGTATGTGGAAGTAGTATGATGAAAACAATTGAACAATTAAAAGAAAAAAAACACAAAGATAATTATTTTTTTCTCATTTTATTTATTTATTATTAGATATTTTTTTACAAAGCTTTTTTTTACAAAGCTACTACACATTCATTACACAGATACTCCAGAATAGCCAGAAAAGCAGCACCACTAAAGCTACAATGCTATTGATATGAAGCCTTTTAGTACTTTAATAATAAACTGTACTGAGTAAATGAAAACTAATCTACTCTGTAACGTTCCAATTTTAGCAGAAAACTAATCTACTCTATCGTTCCAATTTTAGAAAAAAATTAACCTACTGTTTCGTTCCAATTTTAGCAGAAAACTAATCTACTCTATCGTTCCAATTTTAGAAAAAAACAAATCTACTGTTTTGTTCCAATTTTAGCAGAAAACTAATCTACTCTGTATCGTTCCAATTTTAGAAAACAACAAATCTACTGTTTTGTTCCAATTTTAGCAGAAAACTAATCTACTCTGTATCGTTCCAATTTTAGAAAAAAATGTATCTACTGTTTCGTTCCAATTTTAGAAAAAACTAATCTACTGTATCGTTCCAATTTTAGCAGAAAACCAATCTACTCTGTATCGTTCGAATTTTAGAAAAAAACAAATTACTGTTTTGTTCCAATTTTAGCAGAAAACCAATCTACTCTGTATCGTTCCAATTTTAGAAAAAAACGAATTACTGTTTTGTTCCAATTTTAGCAGAAAACCAATCTACTCTGTATCGTTCCAATTTTAGAAAAAACAAATTACTGTTTCGTTCCAATTGTAGCAGAAAACCAATCTACTCTGTATCGTTCCAATTTTAGAAAATAATTTTGTTCCAATTTTAGCAGAAAACTAATCTACTCTATCGTTCCAATTTTAGAAAAAAATTAACCTACTGTTTCGTTCCAATTTTAGCAGAAAACTAATCTACTCTGTATCGTTCCAATTTTAGAAAACAACAAATCTACTGTTTTGTTCCAATTTTAGCAGAAAACCAATCTACTCTGTATCGTTCCAATTTTAGAAAACAACAAATCTACTGTTTTGTTCCAATTTTAGCAGAAAACTAATCTACTCTGTATCGTTCCAATTTTAGAAAAAGATGTATCTACTGTTTCGTTCCAATTTTAGAAAAAACTAATCTACTGTATCGTTCCAATTTTAGCAGAAAACCAATCTACTCTGTATCGTTCGAATTTTAGAAAAAAACGAATTACTGTTTTGTTCCAATTTTAGCAGAAAACCAATCTACTCTGTATCGTTCCAATTTTAGAAAAAAACGAATTACTGTTTTGTTCCAATTTTAGCAGAAAACCAATCTACTCTGTATCGTTCCAATTTTAGAAAAAACAAATTACTGTTTCGTTCCAAGTTCCATCTTCGTCCTTTTTTTGTTCCAAGTGTTCCAACATTGTTTCAACTTCCGGGCCACCGATTGGCCGGTGCCCGGATCGCGCAGGCTACCATTGGCTGGTTCCACCTGGGGTTCCACCTGGGGTTCCACCCCAGGAGCCAATGGGGGCATGGTCCCGCCCCTACCTCTCAGTAATTCCAAAACAGCACGGCGGCGGCCATCTTGTTACAGTGTGCGGTGGATGGACGTATTCATAATTTTAATAAATCGTACAAGGTGTTTGGAAAATATTTAAAGGCAGCGGGGCTTTCTCCAGGGGCCAATAAGGGATCGATTTTAATTTGGAACATTTCTGTCCATTTTTGGCTTAGTTATGGACATGTAGTATCTGTTAGCATGTTAGCTAGCTGCTGGATGATGATGGTGATGATGGGTTCTTAATATTATGTGTGAATATTTGATATTTTTTTATTAAATCGTACAAGGCGTTTGGAAAATATTTAAAGGCGGCATGGCTTTCTCCAGGGGCCAATAAGGGATCGATTTTAATTTGGAACATTTCTGTCCATTTTTGGCTTAGTTATGGACATGTAGTATCTGTTAGCATGTTAGCTAGCTGCTGGATGATGATGATGATGATGGCTTCTTAATATTATGTGTGAATATTTGATATTTTTTTATTAAATCGTACAAGGCGTTTGGAAAATATTTAAAGGCGGCAGGGCTTTCTCCAGGGGCCAATAAGGGAACGATTTTAATTTGGAACATTTCTGTCCATTTTTGGCTTAGTTATGGACATGTAGTATCTGTTAGCATGTTAGCTAGCTGCTGGATGATGAACAATGAACTCAAGTGTCACAAAGCAAAGCAACACGAAAAGCGATGGTAATAGTACTATTAGCCAGCTTCTGCTGACCTATATGGGGTGCGAGGCCCTGCATTGCTCAATAACCTGCTTTGATGACACTTTTGTCCTTTTGTATGTTTAAATCAAATGTCAAATTATAGTTCAAAGACACCAAGAAGATAGTCTGTGATTACAATATCAATTTAAAATGTAAGTCGCTCTGGATTAAGAGCGTCTGCTAAATGCCTAAATTGTAAATTGTCCCCTTGCGCTTAGGGTCCGGCCCATTCCTCTCTGTTATGTCATATTACGAGCATTTAACTTTTAATATCACAATTATTGTAGCTAATCTTTAACTGAATCTGGAAGTATTCCTTTATTAAATGATTCTTCATAGTCTGGAATTGTAACTGATCAATTTTCTTTTGTGACTTTCGCCTTTATTTTATATGGAGGGACAGTCAGTGGTGTAAACTTTATTTATATAGCACATTTCATACATAAAATGCAACTCAAAGTACTTCACATGAAAATAAAATAAAAAATAACAAGCAGCGGAATGCCAGAAACAAAAAGTAGGTCAATCTACAATTAGCAAATAAAAATAGCAATACAAAACTAAAACATTAAAAATGGTAAGGAAATTTGTATTGGATAATACATTTTAAATTGATATTCTTAGATATTCAACTTTATTGACATTTATAATTAAATTGGTGTCTTTACACTGTAGAATTTTACATTTGATTTAAGTGTCTATTTGTTTGTCTCTAAATGTTTTGATGAATTGAACAATGCCCTTTTGGTAAACAAGTGTAAGGCTTAATTGGGTCGTCCACTCACAGTTAACAGTCTTTGTATTGAGTTTGTTTTTGAAATGTAGGCCTACTGTAATTCTGCAAACTGTTAATAAATATTTAAATCAATCAAAATTGACATTTCAACTATTGATCAGACGCTGTGCATTGACGACACCTACAGGTCATTCATTTTAATTGCATGCATGCAGAGAAATCACAACATTGTGAGACGCACTGGGTCGTTGCCATGTTTTGCCACGGAAACCAGCGACCTGCCTTGTGTAAGTAAGTAAGTAAATTTTATTTATAAAGCACCTTTCTTAACAATGTTACAAAGTGCTGTACAGTGACACAATCAAATCAATCATAATTAAAACAGTGACAGTACAACAAGCAAATAAGAACAACATAATCAAGTCAAATAAAATCAGAAAAATGTTCCCGAAATAAAAACGTTTTCAGTGGACGAAGCCAGGCTTGATACGAGCAGACGTGGCAACGCCATCGAAACACAGGGGCAATCTCCCGTTGGCCGAGAGGTTGGAACTATTGGTCCAATGGGAGCCTGCATGCTTTTGGGCGGCCAATAAGGGCAGGGGTAAAACAGAGAGGATTGTTCCGGATCCTGCGCGCAGGGTCCGGCCCATTCCTCTCTGTTATGTCATATTACGAGCATTTAACTTTTAATATCACAATTATTGTAGCTAATCTTTAACTGAATCTGGAAGTATTCCTTTATTAAATGATTCTTCATAGTCTGGAATTGTAACTGATCAATTTTCTTTTGTGACTTTCGCCTTTATTTTATATGGAGGGACAGTCAGTGGTGTAAACTTTATTTATATAGCACATTTCATACATAAAATGCAACTCAAAGTACTTCACATGAAAATAAAATAAAAAATAACAAGCAGCGGAATGCCAGAAACAAAAAGTAGGTCAATCTACAATTAGCAAATAAAAATAGCAATACAAAACTAAAACATTAAAAATGGTAAGGAAATTTGTATTGGATAATACATTTTAAATTGATATTCTTAGATATTCAACTTTATTGACATTTATAATTAAATTGGTGTCTTTACACTGTAGAATTTTACATTTGATTTAAGTGTCTATTTGTTTGTCTCTAAATGTTTTGATGAATTGAACAATGCCCTTTTGGTAAACAAGTGTAAGGCTTAATTGGGTCGTCCACTCACAGTTAACAGTCTTTGTATTGAGTTTGTTTTTGAAATGTAGGCCTACTGTAATTCTGCAAACTGTTAATAAATATTTAAATCAATCAAAATTGACATTTCAACTATTGATCAGACGCTGTGCATTGACGACACCTACAGGTCATTCATTTTAATTGCATGCATGCAGAGAAATCACAACATTGTGAGACGCACTGGGTCGTTGCCATGTTTTGCCACGGAAACCAGCGACCTGCCTTGTGTAAGTAAGTAAGTAAATTTTATTTATAAAGCACCTTTCTTAACAATGTTACAAAGTGCTGTACAGTGACACAATCAAATCAATCATAATTAAAACAGTGACAGTACAACAAGCAAATAAGAACAACATAATCAAGTCAAATAAAATCAGAAAAATGTTCCCGAAATAAAAACGTTTTCAGTGGACGAAGCCAGGCTTGATACGAGCAGACGTGGCAACGCCATCGAAACACAGGGGCAATCTCCCGTTGGCCGAGAGGTTGGAACTATTGGTCCAATGGGAGCCTGCATGCTTTTGGGCGGCCAATAAGGGCAGGGGTAAAACAGAGAGGATTGTTCCGGATCCTGCGCGCTAGCAGAAAACCAATCTACTCTGTATCGTTCCAATTTTAGAAAATAATTTTGTTCCAATTTTAGCAGAAAACTAATCTACTCTATCGTTCCAATTTTAGAAAAAAATTAACCTACTGTTTCGTTCCAATTTTAGCAGAAAACTAATCTACTCTGTATCGTTCCAATTTTTGCAGAAAACCAATCTACTCTGTATCGTTCCAATTTTAGAAAAAAACTAATTACTGTTTCGTTCCAATTTTAGCAGAAAACCAATCTACTCTGTATCGTTCCAATTTTAGAAAAAAACAAATTACTGTTTCGTTCCAATTTTAGCAGAAAACCAATCTACTCTGTATCGTTCCAATTTTAGAAAAAAACAAATTACTGTATTGTTCCAATTTTAGGAAACAAACTAATCTACTCTGTATCGTTCCAATTTTAGAAAAAACTAATTACTGTTTCGTTCCAATTTTAGCAGAAAACCAATCTACTCTGTATCGTTCCAATTTTAGAAAAAAACAAATTACTGTTTCGTTCCAATTTTAGCTGAAAACCAATCTACTCTGTATCGTTCCAATTTTAGAAAAAAAATAATTTTGTTCCAATTTTAGCAGAAAACCAATCTACTCTGTATCGTTCCAATTTTAGAAAAAAACAAATTACTGTTTCGTTCCAATTTTAGCAGAAAATTAATCTACCCTGTATCGTTCCAATTTTAGAAAAAAACAAATTACTGTTTCGTTCCAATTTTAGCAGAAACCAATCTACCCTGTATCGTTCCAATTTTAGAAAAAAACTAATTACTGTTTCGTTCCAATTTTAGCAGAAAACCAATCTACTCTGTATCGTTCCAATTTTAGAAAAAAACAAATTACTGTTTCGTTCCAATTTTAGCAGAAAACCAATCTACTCTGTATCGTTCCAATTTTAGAAAAAAACAAATTACTGTATTGTTCCAATTTTAGGAAACAAACTAATCTACTCTGTATCGTTCCAATTTTAGAAAAAACTAATTACTGTTTCGTTCCAATTTTAGCAGAAAACCAATCTACTCTGTATCGTTCCAATTTTAGAAAAAAAAAATTACTGTTTCGTTCCAATTTTAGCTGAAAACCAATCTACTCTGTATCGTTCCAATTTTAGAAAAAAAATAATTTTGTTCCAATTTTAGCAGAAAACCAATCTACTCTGTATCGTTCCAATTTTAGAAAAAAACAAATTACTGTTTCGTTCCAATTTTAGCAGAAAATTAATCTACCCTGTATCGTTCCAATTTTAGAAAAAAACAAATTACTGTTTCGTTCCAATTTTAGCAGAAACCAATCTACCCTGTATCGTTCCAATTTTAGAAAAAAACGAATTACTGTTTCGTTCCAATTTTAGCAGAAAACTAATCTACCCTGTATCGTTCCAATTTTAGAAAAAAACAAATTACTGTTTCGTTCCAATTTTAGAAAGAAAACAATCTACTCTGTATCGTTCCAATTTTAGAAAAAAAATATTTTGTTCCAATTTTAGCAGAAAACCAATATACTCTGTATCGTTCCAATTTTAGAAAAAAACAAATTACTGTTTCGTTCTTTAGCAGAAAACCAATCTACTCTGTATCGTTCCAATTTTAGAAAATAATTTTGTTCCAATTTTAGCAGAAAACTAATCTACTCTATCGTTCCAATTTTAGAAAAAAATGTCGTTCCAATTTTAGCAGAAAACTAATCTACTCTGTATCGTTCCAATTTTAGCAGAAAACCAATCTACTCTGTATCGTTCCAATTTTAGAAAAAAACAAATTACTGTTTCGTTCCAATTTTAGCAGAAAACCAATCTACTCTGTATCGTTCCAATTTTAGAAAAAAACAAATTACTGTATTGTTCCAATTTTAGGAAACAAACTAATCTACTCTGTATCGTTCCAATTTTAGAAAAAAACAAATTACTGTTTCGTTCCAATTTTAGCAGAAAACCAATCTACTCTGTATCGTTCCAATTTTAGAAAAAAAATAATTTTGTTTTAATTTTAGCAGAAAACCAATCTACTCTGTATCGTTCCAATTTTAGAAAAAAACAAATTACTGTTTCGTTCCAATTTTAGCAGAAAATTAATCTACCCTGTATCGTTCCAATTTTAGAAAAAAACAAATTACTGTTTCGTTCCAATTTTAGCAGAAAACCAATCTACCCTGTATCGTTCCAATTTTAGAAAAAAACTAATTACTGTTTCGTTTCCAATTTTAGCAGAAAACTAATCTACCCTGTATCGTTCCAATTTTAGAAAAAAATAATTTTGTTCCAATTTTAGCAGAAAACCAATCTACTCTGTATCGTTCCAATTTTAGAAAAAAACAAATTACTGTTTCGTTCTTTAGCAGAAAACCAATCTACTCTGTATCGTTCCAATTTTAGAAAATAATTTTGTTCCAATTTTAGCAGAAAACTAATCTACTCTATCGTTCCAATTTTAGAAAAAAATTAACCTACTGTTTCGTTCCAATTTTAGCAGAAAACTAATCTACTCTGTTTTGTTCCAATTTTAGCAGAAAACCAATCTAATCTGTATTGTCCAATTTTAGAAAAAAAAGAATTACTGTTTCGTTCCAATTTTAGCAGAAAATCAAACTACTCTGTATCGTTCCAATTTTAGAAAAAAAAAATTACTGTTTCGTTCCAATTTTAGCAGAAAACCAATCTACTCTGTATCGTTCCAATTTTAGAAAACAACAAATCTACTGTTTTGTTCCAATTTTAGCAGAAAACCAATCTACTCTGTATCGTTCCAATTTTAGAAAACAACAAATCTACTGTTTTGTTCCAATTTTAGCAGAAAACTAATCTACTCTGTATCGTTCCAATTTTAGAAAAAAACGAATTACTGTTTTGTTCCAATTGTATTATATGTGCAGCAGAAGCTGACACAGGAGTACCCTGGCTAGTCCAAATAGATATAGGTCTCAGTGTGGACATCTATGGGTCTCCCGGCTAAGGCTAACTGTGTAGGGCACACCGCAGTTACAGTCAGATAGCTCCTCCCACAAAGGGCGACACGGTCCCATCTTTTAGTATGTTATGTAGCTTGTCAAGACGAACATTTTGATATGTGTTTCTCCACACACGGTCGTACGGTCGCTAACCCTAGGGTTAACCTTTAAAGCGCGATAGCTCCTCCCACAAAGGTCGACACGGTCCCATCTTTTAGTATGTTATGTAGCTTGTCAAGACGAACATTTTGATATGTGTTTCTCCACACACGGTCGTACGGGTAACCCTAGGGTTAACCTTTAAAGCGCGATAGCTCCTCCCACAAAGGTCGAAAATGGAAGTGCCTTGCATCCACGCATAGCTATCGATAAGACGAACGTGCTGATATGTGTCTCCCTGCGCACGGATGTAATTTAGGATTAGCAACAAAAAAAAAAAAGTGGATTCGCAAAAAAAAGAGCTCAAAATGGTGAAAAATACGGAACGCTTCACGAATTTGCGTGTCATCCTTGCGCTCCCTCCATCACCTACTTCTCTGGGTTGTTCTAAAATGTCTTTCTAAGATTTCTCTATGTTCCCTGGAGGGCTATTGGCCCATCTAATATCGCTTGGAGTGCGCCCAGTTGGCCAGTTCTGCTGTCTGTCAGTCTCCTGTCTGACAGCTGACTGCAGGGCACCGCCCCCTCTCCCAGATTCAAGACAACAACGGCGGCCATCTTGCTCTGTTGTTCAGTGCTACAGTGTAGGTATTTATTCATATTTTTTTAATAAATCATACAAGGTGTTTGGAAAATATTTAAAGGCACCTTGTCTTCAACCAGGTCCCACCAAGGAATCGATTTTAATTTGGAAAAATGTTGGTTCATTTTGGCATATATATGGACATTGCAGCATATGTTAACATGTTAGCTGCAGGATGGGTTCTTCTCATTATTTATTACTGTATGTTCAATTGGTGTACATTAGCGTGGAGCAGCAACAGCTTGCTATTTTAGAAATGTTTTACTCAAATTGAGAACAATAAACAATAGCATGTTTTTAAATAGCATGTTGTGAGCTTGTAGATCTGCTCATTTCATATAGGAAATGTATATGAGGTTGGTTAAATGTTATATCGAAATCTTTAGATGTGAAAATCATGTAATACTGTACTGTCTAGGGCCAATTCACATGCAAACACAAACAGCAATGGTATAGTACTATAGCCAGCTTCTGCTGGACTGTACGGGGTGCGATTCCCTGCATTGCTAATAACCTGCTGTGATATACCCATTTATTTTCTCCGCTGTATTGTCATAGCCAGGATTTAAAATTATCTATGACTTCTACAACATTGCTTTTAATTGATCTTTTATTTTATTTTTTGTTATTCATGTCCTCACTGTATTGCATTACTGCTTTTCTTTTATTCTCCATTGTTCTGTAAAGCACTTTGAGCTGCATTTCATGTCATGAAAGGTGCTATACAAATAAAGTTGTATTATCAGGGCTGCCATGTCTCACCCTTTGAGCGTGACAGTCACGCAATTTAACCCTTTACCACGCACCACGCCACACATGCCATTTCACACGCATTATAAATAACAATTTTCTCCGCGGCTCCGCCGCGTAATAACGCGCGCTCATGTGTGCGTCCTCACAAACGGTAAAATAGCCGATCTGCATGAGATCTCATGCAGCATATGCAGTAGGAGGGTAAACAGTGGACCAAATCGCCATTTTTCATGGAAGACAATATAGACCCCACAAGTTACAACAAGTTAGGTGTTTGGCGTCTCTTGCGTGATATGAGGAAGTGAAGTGGAACGGTGCCAGTAGCCCGTGCGTGCACATTATAGGGACAAAGTCGTGTGTGTGTGCGTGAAGTGAAGGGGGGGGGGGGGGGGGGGGGGGGGGGGGCGCATCGCGACTTGTTTCTGTTCAGAGAGAGAGCCCACAGATGTGTTTGAACTAAGAAAATGTAAAAATAAGGCATTTTCCCACATTCCAGTTTTCTGACTTTTTATTTCACAACATATTCCCCAATTTCCACTGAGATTATGGGGTGAATGAATGTGGCCACTGGCCAGACCCATCTTCTCTTTCTGTCATAGTGACATTGTCCTCCATCAGATCATGTCCAAATCAGGTTATCCAATCTCCAGTAGCCTCTTCAGTTTTTTGAAGATTTTTTGAGTGGTGCAACCACTGACCACTCCCTTACGGAGCTATGTGTGTGGCTGGCTGGGTCTGAGCACTATGTGTGTGGCCTGCTGGCTGGCTGCGGGTCTGAGCATATAGATAGATAGATAGATATCTTTTTCATTTCTACTTTAAGCATGAGGAGGCTGTCAGTGCAGGGAGAGCAGCTGGCATGGAGGTGAAGACATCAATGTTAAGGTTAAATATCAACGTTAAAACAGGACAAATCCACATTAAAAAAGGCCAATTATTTTCGCCGCTGCTCTTCGGACGGCGTCGAACGCATTAAGACACTATAGAGTCTCACTCTTGACATTTTCTGAAATATGGCAGCCCTGTATTATTATGATCTGGTTCCTTCCCTTCAATCTGGGGGACGGATTGATTGATAAGGAAGCCTAGAGCTTTGAACCTTACTGACCTTCCTTTGAACTGGGACATTTATAAATCAAATTTAGCTAGGCTATTGATATACAATTATTGACAGACTAACTTCAGAATAATGATTTTATTTTATTTGTAATGTTTAACTAACTAACTAACTAATTCATTCATTCATATTTAACCATGGCAGAGAACAAAACTAAAATCAAGAGTGAAGAGGTGAGTTGAGTAATGTAACTCTGAGAACAAAGGCAATGACCCCTCGACCTTACTGTTCTGTCATAATTATTCACATATTTCACACACCACTCTCACCTCTCATGGATGCTGTGATTTCTCTGCATGCATGCAACTGAATGGCCACGAGGTATCGTCAATGCACAGTAACAGAGCATAGTCCTAGCAGAGTCTGTTCAATAGTTCAGCTCTAATGTCATATAGAGCTGACATATTATATTATTATTGTCATATGTCATATTATAATGTCAATTTGAGTTGCTATAGATGTGTTTGTGTTAACTGAACCTTCAGAACTAAGACAATTCATGGAATATGAGTATGACAACCTCAAATAATGAACTCGTGTCCTTGCGCTCCCTCCATCACCTACTTCTCTGGGTTGTTCTAAAATTCTTTTCTAAGATTTCTCTATGTTCCCTGGAGCGCTATTGGCCCATCTAATATCGCTTGGAGTGCGCCCAGTTGGCCAGTTCTGCTGTCTGTCAGTCTCCTGTCTGACAGCTGACTGCAGGGCACCGCCCCCTCTCCCAGATTCAAGACAACAACGGCGGCCATCTTGCTCTGTTGTTCAGTGCTACAGTGTAGGTATTTCTTCATATTTTTTTAATAAATCATACAAGGTGTTTGAAAAATATTGAAAGGCAGCAGGACTTCAACCAGGGGCCAATAAGGGATCGATTTTAATTTGGAACATTTTTGTCCATTTTTGGCAAAGTTATGGATAGTTATGGAGATGCTAGCATAGCATGATAGCCTTCTTCCCATCCATGCAGCTCAGAGGGACAGACAGTGGAATATTTAATATTTTTTATTAAATCGTACAAGGTGTTTGGAAAATATTTAAAGGCACCTTGTCTTCAACCAGGTCCCACCAAGGAATCGATTTTAATTTGGAAAAAATTTGGTTCATTTTGGCATAGTTATGGATAGTTATGAGCTGTTAGCACCTGCTAGCATGATATCCATCCATGTAGCTCGAGGGACATACAGTGGAATATTTCATATTATTTTATTAAATTCTATAAGGTGTTTGGAAATTATTGAAAGGCAGCAGGGCTACAACCAGGTCCCACCAAGGTATCTGTTTTAATTTTGAAGATCTTTGGTTCATTTTGGCATATATATGGACATTGTAAAATATTGTAATACTGTGCTGCGCTCATTGTAGATTGGCTATTTTAGTGTTTTTATTGTTTCATTTTAACAACTGTCTAGGGGCATATTCACATGCAAACACAAGCAATGGTATAGTACTATAGCCAGCTTTTGCTGGACTATATGGGGTGCGATTCCCTGCATTGCTAATAACCTGCTGTGATATACCCATTTATTTTATCCACTGTATTGTCATAGCCAAAATTAATTAATTCATATTTAACCATGACAAAACAAAGCAAATCAGTCAGGACAAGAGTGAAGAGGTGAGTTGAGTAATGTAACTCTGAGAACAAAGACCCCTCACTGTCATATTCAGTAAGGTAGTCAGGGCCTGGTTCATCAGGCTTGCCTTTTAACCCTCTATTACAGTTTGATTTATCCTTATCTCATTTATTGCAATACTGTTTGGGCAAGTACTTATCCATCCAATCTACAAAAAATATTAATTATTCAAAAGAAATTTGTAAGAATTGCTACCTCTTCTCACTATTTGGCTCCATCTGCTCCTTTGTTTAAAAATCTAAATGTACTGTCTATCTATGACATTAACATTGTACAATCCTGTTCTTTCATATATAAATGCACTTACCTTCCAAATGTGCTTCCTACAACTTTCAAAGAATATTTTAAGACCAACTCTCAGGTTCATGATTATAATACTAGACAATCTGACAATATTCATCCTCCCTTCAGCCGTACCACTCTTAGCCAGTTCTCCATAAAAGTCAGAGGTTCTTTACTCTGGAATTCACACATACTTATTGCCAACTCCGCATCTTCACTCTGTAACTTTAAACATAGATTGAGGGCCAGCCTCTTGAAGTTACCCTCTCCAATTTAACATAATGTAGCGCATACACGCACACACGCACGCACACACACACAGGCACACACACTTCACAAGTGTAAATAATGTATTTCTTGTTTTTGTTATTTTCCATACCTATGTTTGATTACTTTGTCTTAATATTTGTATATTACTATTTGTTTAAATTGTATATTAACTTTGGTGAGAACTTTTCTCACCTGCGCACACTTATTTTATTGATGTTACCTTTTTGTACTGTTTTTATTGTGCGAAATAAACTAAACTAAGTCATATTCACATATTTCTCACACTCTCATGGATGCTGTGTGATTTTTTCTGCATGCATGCATGCAACTGAATGGCCACTAGGTGGCGTCAAGGCACAGTAACAGAGCATAGTCCTAGCAGAGTCTGTTCAATAGTTCAGCTCTAATGTCATATTAGAGCTGACATATTATATTATTATTGTCATATGTCATATTATAATGTCAATTTGAGTTGCTGAACCTTCAGAACTAAGACCATTCATGGAATATGAGTAATATAGGTATAACAACCTCAAACAATGAACTGGGTTCAGGGGCCATGCTAATCTTCTCTGTATCGTTCCAATTTTATTATATGTGCAGCAGAAGCTGACACAGGAGTACCCTGGCTAGTCCAAATAGATATAGGTCTCAGTGTGGACATCTATGGGTCTCCCGGCTAAGGCTAACTGTGTAGGGCACGCCGCAGTTACAGTCAGATAACTCCTCCCACAAAGGTCGACACGGTCCCATCTTTTAGTATGTTATGTAGCTTGTCAAGACGAACATTTTGATATGTGTTTCTCCACACACGGTCGTACGGTCGCTAACCCTAGGGTTAACCTTTAAAGCGCGATAGCTCCTCCCACAAAGGTCGACACGGTCCCATCTTTTAGTATGTTATGTAGCTTGTCAAGACGAACATTTTGATATGTGTTTCTCCACACACGGTCGTACGGTCGCTAACCCTAGGGTCAACCTTTAAAGCGCAATAGCTCCTCCCACAAAGGTCGAAAATGGAAGTGCCTTGCATCCACGCATAGCTATCGATAAGACGAACGTGCTGATATGTGTCTCCCTGCGCACGGATGTAATTTAGGATTAGCAAAAAAAAAAAAAAGTGGATTCGCAAAAAAAAGAGCTCAAAATGGTGAAAAATACGGAACGCTTCACGAATTTGCGTGTAATCCTTGCGCAGGGGCCATGCTAATCTTCTCTGTATCGTTCCAATTTTATTATATGTGCAGCAGAAGCTGACACAGGAGTACCCTGGCTAGTCCAAATAGATATAGGTCTCAGTGTGGACATCTATGGGTCTCCCGGCTAAGGCTAACTGTGTAGGGCACGCCGCAGTTACAGTCAGATAACTCCTCCCACAAAGGTCGACACGGTCCCATCTTTTAGTATGTTATGTAGCTTGTCAAGACGAACATTTTGATATGTGTTTCTCCACACACGGTCGTACGGTCGCTAACCCTAGGGTTAACCTTTAAAGCGCGATAGCTCCTCCCACAAAGGTCGAAAATGGAAGTGCCTTGCATCCACGCATAGCTATCGATAAGACGAACGTGCTGATATGTGTCTCCCTGCGCACGGATGTAATTTAGGATTAGCAAAAAAAAAGAAAAGTGGATTCGCAAAAAAAAGAGCTCAAAATGGTGAAAAATACGGAACGCTTCACGAATTTGCGTGTCATCCTTGCGCAGGGGCCATGCTAATCTTCTCTGTATCGTTCCAATTTTATTATATGTGCAGCAGAAGCTGACACAGGAGTACCCTGGCTAGTCCAAATAGATATAGGTCTCAGTGTGGACATCTATGGGTCTCCCGGCTAAGGCTAACTGTGTAGGGCACGCCGCAGTTACAGTCAGATAACTCCTCCCACAAAGGTCGACACGGTCCCATCTTTTAGTATGTTATGTAGCTTGTCAAGACGAACATTTTGATATGTGGTTCTCCACACACGGTCGTACGGTCGCTAACCCTAGGGTTAACCTTTAAAGCGCGATAGCTCCTCCCACAAAGGTCGACACGGTCCCATCTTTTAGTATGTTATGTAGCTTGTCAAGACGAACATTTTGATATGTGTTTCTCCACACACGGTCGTACGGTCGCTAACCCTAGGGTTAACCTTTAAAGCGCAATAGCTCCTCCCACAAAGGTCGAAAATGGAAGTGCCTTGCATCCACGCATAGCTATCGATAAGACGAACGTGCTGATATGTGTCTCCCTGCGCACGGATGTAATTTAGGATTAGCAAAAAAAAAAAAAGTGGATTCGCAAAAAAAAGAGCTCAAAATGGTGAAAAATACGGAACGCTTCACGAATTTGCGTGTAGGAACGCACCGACTAAAATAGGAACGCGGAGGCTGTGCGTTCCAATTATCGGGCTTTTGGGCCCGCCACGGGCAAACGAGGCCATGCCAGGGCACGCCGGCCGCGTTTCCCAGGCCTGGGCGGCCTGGGGCTCGGCACCATGCCCAGGGGCGGCGTCCGCACGGCCCCTGCGGGGCCGCACGGGGCCAGGGGCCAAAACCTCAAAGAACGGAAGGGGTCCTCAATTTTAGCAGAAAACCAATCTACTCTGTATCGTTCCAATTTTAGAAAAAACAAATTACTGTTTCGTTCCAATTTTAGCAGAAAACTAATCTACTCTGTATCGTTCCAATTTTAGAAAAAAATGTATCTACTGTTTCGTTCCAATTTTAGAAAAAACTAATCTAACCCTAGGGTTAACCTTTAAAGCGCGATAGCTCCTCCCACAAAGGTCGAAAATGGAAGTGCCTTGCATCCACGCATAGCTATCGATAAGACGAACGTGCTGATATGTGTCTCCCTGCGCACGGATGTAATTTAGGATTAGCAAAAAAAAAAAAAAGTGGATTCGCAAAAAAAAGAGCTCAAAATGGTGAAAAATACGGAACGCTTCACGAATTTGCGTGTCATCCTTGCGCAGGGGCCATGCTAATCTTCTCTGTATCGTTCCAATTTTATTATATGTGCAGCAGAAGCTGACACAGGAGTACCCTGGCTAGTCCAAATAGATATAGGTCTCAGTGTGGACATCTATGGGTCTCCCGGCTAAGGCTAACTGTGTAGGGCACGCCGCAGTTACAGTCAGATAACTCCTCCCACAAAGGTCGACACGGTCCCATCTTTTAGTATGTTATGTAGCTTGTCAAGACGAACATTTTGATATGTGTTTCTCAACACACGGTCGTACGGTCGCTAACCCTAGGGTTAACCTTTAAAGCGCGATAGCTCCTCCCACAAAGGTCGACACGGTCCCATCTTTTAGTATGTTATGTAGCTTGTCAAGACGAACATTTTGATATGTGTTTCTCCACACACGGTCGTACGGTCGCTAACCCTAGGGTTAACCTTTAAAGCGCAATAGCTCCTCCCACAAAGGTCGAAAATGGAAGTGCCTTGCATCCACGCATAGCTATCGATAAGACGAACGTGCTGATATGTGTCTCCCTGCGCACAGATGTAATTTAGGATTAGCAAAAAAAAAAAAAAGTGGATTCGCAAAAAAAAGAGCTCAAAATGGTGAAAAATACGGAACGCTTCACGAATTTGCGTGTCATCCTTGCGCAGGGGCCATGCTAATCTTCTCTGTATCGTTCCAATTTTATTATATGTGCAGCAGAAGCTGACACAGGAGTACCCTGGCTAGTCCAAATAGATATAGGTCTCAGTGTGGACATCTATGGGTCTCCCGGCTAAGGCTAACTGTGTAGGGCACGCCGCAGTTACAGTCAGATAACTCCTCCCACAAAGGTCGACACGGTCCCTTCTTTTAGTATGTTATGTAGCTTGTCAAGACGAACATTTTGATATGTGTTTCTCCACACACGGTCGTACGGTCGCTAACCCTAGGGTTAACCTTTAAAGCGCGATAGCTCCTCCCACAAAGGTCGAAAATGGAAGTGCCTTGCATCCACGCATAGCTATCGATAAGACGAACGTGCTGATATGTGTCTCCCTGCGCACGGATGTAATTTAGGATTAGCAAAAAAAAAAAAAAGTGGATTCGCAAAAAAAAGAGCTCAAAATGGTGAAAAATACGGAACGCTTCACGAATTTGCGTGTAGGAACGCACCGACTAAAATAGGAACGCGGAGGCTGTGCGTTCCAATTATCGGGCTTTTGGGCCCGCCACGGGCAAACGAGGCCATGCCAGGGCACGCCGGCCGCGTTTCCCAGGCCTGGGCGGCCTGGGGCTCGGCACCATGCCCAGGGGCGGCGTCCGCACGGCCCCTGCGGGGCCGCACGGGGCCAGGGGCCAAAAACTCAAAGAACAGAAGGGGTCCTTTGCGCTCCCTCCATCACCTACTTCTCTGGGTTGTTCTAAAATTCTTTTCTAAGATTTCTCTATGTTCCCTGGAGCGCTATTGGCCCATCTAATATCGCTTGGAGTGCGCCCAGTTGGCCAGTTCTGCTGTCTGTCAGTCTCCTGTCTGACAGCTGACTGCAGGGCACCGCCCCCTCTCCCAGATTCAAGACAACAACGGCGGCCATCTTGCTCTGTTGTTCAGTGCTACAGTGTAGGTATTTCTTCATATTTTTTTAATAAATCATACAAGGTGTTTGAAAAATATTGAAAGGCAGCAGGACTTCAACCAGGGGCCAATAAGGGATCGATTTTAATTTGGAACATTTTTGTCCATTTTTGGCAAAGTTATGGAGATGCTAGCATAGCATGATAGCCTTCTTCCCATCCATGCAGCTCAGAGGGACAGACAGTGGAATATTTAATATTTTTTATTAAATCGTACAAGGTGTTTGGAAAATATTTAAAGGCACCTTGTCTTCAACCAGGTCCCACCAAGGAATCGATTTTAATTTGGAAAAATTTTGGTTCATTTTGGCATAGTTATGGATAGTTATGAGCTGTTAGCACCTGCTAGCATGATATCCATCCATGTAGCTCGAGGGACATACAGTGGAATATTTCATATTATTTTATTAAATTCTATAAGGTGTTTGGAAATTATTGAAAGGCAGCAGGGCTACAACCAGGTCCCACCAAGGTATCTGTTTTAATTTTGAAGATCTTTGGTTCATTTTGGCATATATATGGACATTGTAAAATATTGTAATACTGTGCTGCGCTCATTGTAGATTGGCTATTTTAGTGTTTTTATTGTTTCATTTTAACAACTGTCTAGGGGCATATTCACATGCAAACACAAGCAATGGTATAGTACTATAGCCAGCTTTTGCTGGACTATATGGGGTGCGATTCCCTGCATTGCTAATAACCTGCTGTGATATACCCATTTATTTTATCCACTGTATTGTCATAGCCAAAATTAATTAATTCATATTTAACCATGACAAAACAAAGCAAATCAGTCAGGACAAGAGTGAAGAGGTGAGTTGAGTAATGTAACTCTGAGAACAAAGACCCCTCACTGTCATATTCAGTAAGGTAGTCAGGGCCTGGTTCATCAGGCTTGCCTTTTAACCCTCTATTACAGTTTGATTTATCCTTATCTCATTTATTGCAATACTGTTTGGGCAAGTACTTATCCATCCAATCTACAAAAAATATTAATTATTCAAAAGAAATTTGTAAGAATTGCTACCTCTTCTCACTATTTGGCTCCATCTGCTCCTTTGTTTAAAAATCTAAATGTACTGTCTATCTATGACATTAACATTGTACAATCCTGTTCTTTCATATATAAATGCACTTACCTTCCAAATGTGCTTCCTACAACTTTCAAAGAATATTTTAAGACCAACTCTCAGGTTCATGATTATAATACTAGACAATCTGACAATATTCATCCTCCCTTCAGCCGTACCACTCTTAGCCAGTTCTCCATAAAAGTCAGAGGTTCTTTACTCTGGAATTCACACATACTTATTGCCAACTCCGCATCTTCACTCTGTAACTTTAAACATAGATTGAGGGCCAGCCTCTTGAAGTTACCCTCTCCAATTTAACATAATGTAGCGCATACACGCACGCACGCACGCACACACACACAGGCACACACACTTCACAAGTGTAAATAATGTATTTCTTGTTTTTGTTATTTTCCATACCTATGTTTGATTACTTTGTCTTAATATTTGTATATTACTATTTGTTTAAATTGTATATTAACTTTGGTGAGAACTTTTCTCACCTGCGCACACTTATTTTATTGATGTTACCTTTTTGTACTGTTTTTATTGTGCGAAATAAACTAAACTAAGTCATATTCACATATTTCTCACACTCTCATGGATGCTGTGTGATTTTTTCTGCATGCATGCATGCAACTGAATGGCCACTAGGTGGCGTCAAGGCACAGTAACAGAGCATAGTCCTAGCAGAGTCTGTTCAATAGTTCAGCTCTAATGTCATATTAGAGCTGACATATTATATTATTATTGTCATATGTCATATTATAATGTCAATTTGAGTTGCTGAACCTTCAGAACTAAGACCATTCATGGAATATGAGTAATATAGGTATAACAACCTCAAACAATGAACTGGGTTCTTTGCGCTCCCTCCATCACCTACTTCTCTGGGTTGTTCTAAAATTCTTTTCTAAGATTTCTCTATGTTCCCTGGAGCGCTATTGGCCCATCTAATATCGCTTGGAGTGCGCCCAGTTGGCCAGTTCTGCTGTCTGTCAGTCTCCTGTCTGACAGCTGACTGCAGGGCACCGCCCCCTCTCCCAGATTCAAGACAACAACGGCGGCCATCTTGCTCTGTTGTTCAGTGCTACAGTGTAGGTATTTCTTCATATTTTTTTAATAAATCATACAAGGTGTTTGAAAAATATTGAAAGGCAGCAGGACTTCAACCAGGGGCCAATAAGGGATCGATTTTAATTTGGAACATTTTTGTCCATTTTTGGCAAAGTTATGGAGATGCTAGCATAGCATGATAGCCTTCTTCCCATCCATGCAGCTCAGAGGGACAGACAGTGGAATATTTAATATTTTTTATTAAATCGTACAAGGTGTTTGGAAAATATTTAAAGGCACCTTGTCTTCAACCAGGTCCCACCAAGGAATCGATTTTAATTTGGAAAAATTTTGGTTCATTTTGGCATAGTTATGGATAGTTATGAGCTGTTAGCACCTGCTAGCATGATATCCATCCATGTAGCTCGAGGGACATACAGTGGAATATTTCATATTATTTTATTAAATTCTATAAGGTGTTTGGAAATTATTGAAAGGCAGCAGGGCTACAACCAGGTCCCACCAAGGTATCTGTTTTAATTTTGAAGATCTTTGGTTCATTTTGGCATATATATGGACATTGTAAAATATTGTAATACTGTGCTGCGCTCATTGTAGATTGGCTATTTTAGTGTTTTTATTGTTTCATTTTAACAACTGTCTAGGGGCATATTCACATGCAAACACAAGCAATGGTATAGTACTATAGCCAGCTTTTGCTGGACTATATGGGGTGCGATTCCCTGCATTGCTAATAACCTGCTGTGATATACCCATTTATTTTATCCACTGTATTGTCATAGCCAAAATTAATTAATTCATATTTAACCATGACAAAACAAAGCAAATCAGTCAGGACAAGAGTGAAGAGGTGAGTTGAGTAATGTAACTCTGAGAACAAAGACCCCTCACTGTCATATTCAGTAAGGTAGTCAGGGCCTGGTTCATCAGGCTTGCCTTTTAACCCTCTATTACAGTTTGATTTATCCTTATCTCATTTATTGCAATACTGTTTGGGCAAGTACTTATCCATCCAATCTACAAAAAATATTAATTATTCAAAAGAAATTTGTAAGAATTGCTACCTCTTCTCACTATTTGGCTCCATCTGCTCCTTTGTTTAAAAATCTAAATGTACTGTCTATCTATGACATTAACATTGTACAATCCTGTTCTTTCATATATAAATGCACTTACCTTCCAAATGTGCTTCCTACAACTTTCAAAGAATATTTTAAGACCAACTCTCAGGTTCATGATTATAATACTAGACAATCTGACAATATTCATCCTCCCTTCAGCCGTACCACTCTTAGCCAGTTCTCCATAAAAGTCAGAGGTTCTTTACTCTGGAATTCACACATACTTATTGCCAACTCCGCATCTTCACTCTGTAACTTTAAACATAGATTGAGGGCCAGCCTCTTGAAGTTACCCTCTCCAATTTAACATAATGTAGCGCATACACGCACGCACGCACGCACACACACACAGGCACACACACTTCACAAGTGTAAATAATGTATTTCTTGTTTTTGTTATTTTCCATACCTATGTTTGATTACTTTGTCTTAATATTTGTATATTACTATTTGTATAAATTGTATATTAACTTTGGTGAGAACTTTTCTCACCTGCGCACACTTATTTTATTGATGTTACCTTTTTGTACTGTTTTTATTGTGCGAAATAAACTAAACTAAGTCATATTCACATATTTCTCACACTCTCATGGATGCTGTGTGATTTTTTCTGCATGCATGCATGCAACTGAATGGCCACTAGGTGGCGTCAAGGCACAGTAACAGAGCATAGTCCTAGCAGAGTCTGTTCAATAGTTCAGCTCTAATGTCATATTAGAGCTGACATATTATATTATTATTGTCATATGTCATATTATAATGTCAATTTGAGTTGCTGAACCTTCAGAACTAAGACCATTCATGGAATATGAGTAATATAGGTATAACAACCTCAAACAATGAACTGGGTTCTTTGCGCTCCCTCCATCACCTACTTCTCTGGGTTGTTCTAAAATTCTTTTCTAAGATTTCTCTATGTTCCCTGGAGCGCTATTGGCCCATCTAATATCGCTTGGAGTGCGCCCAGTTGGCCAGTTCTGCTGTCTGTCAGTCTCCTGTCTGACAGCTGACTGCAGGGCACCGCCCCCTCTCCCAGATTCAAGACAACAACGGCGGCCATCTTGCTCTGTTGTTCAGTGCTACAGTGTAGGTATTTCTTCATATTTTTTTAATAAATCATACAAGGTGTTTGAAAAATATTGAAAGGCAGCAGGACTTCAACCAGGGGCCAATAAGGGATCGATTTTAATTTGGAACATTTTTGTCCATTTTTGGCAAAGTTATGGATAGTTATGGAGATGCTAGCATAGCATGATAGCCTTCTTCCCATCCATGCAGCTCAGAGGGACAGACAGTGGAATATTTAATATTTTTTATTAAATCGTACAAGGTGTTTGGAAAATATTTAAAGGCACCTTGTCTTCAACCAGGTCCCACCAAGGAATCGATTTTAATTTGGAAAAATTTTGGTTCATTTTGGCATAGTTATGGATAGTTATGAGCTGTTAGCACCTGCTAGCATGATATCCATCCATGTAGCTCGAGGGACATACAGTGGAATATTTCATATTATTTTATTAAATTCTATAAGGTGTTTGGAAATCATTGAAAGGCAGCAGGGCTACAACCAGGTCCCACCAAGGTATCTGTTTTAATTTTGAAGATCTTTGGTTCATTTTGGCATATATATGGACATTGTAAAATATTGTAATACTGTGCTGCGCTCATTGTAGATTGGCTATTTTAGTGTTTTTATTGTTTCATTTTAACAACTGTCTAGGGGCATATTCACATGCAAACACAAGCAATGGTATAGTACTATAGCCAGCTTTTGCTGGACTATATGGGGTGCGATTCCCTGCATTGCTAATAACCTGCTGTGATATACCCATTTATTTTATCCACTGTATTGTCATAGCCAAAATTAATTAATTCATATTTAACCATGACAAAACAAAGCAAATCAGTCAGGACAAGAGTGAAGAGGTGAGTTGAGTAATGTAACTCTGAGAACAAAGACCCCTCACTGTCATATTCAGTAAGGTAGTCAGGGCCTGGTTCATCAGGCTTGCCTTTTAACCCTCTATTACAGTTTGATTTATCCTTATCTCATTTATTGCAATACTGTTTGGGCAAGTACTTATCCATCCAATCTACAAAAAATATTAATTATTCAAAAGAAATTTGTAAGAATTGCTACCTCTTCTCACTATTTGGCTCCATCTGCTCCTTTGTTTAAAAATCTAAATGTACTGTCTATCTATGACATTAACATTGTACAATCCTGTTCTTTCATATATAAATGCACTTACCTTCCAAATGTGCTTCCTACAACTTTCAAAGAATATTTTAAGACCAACTCTCAGGTTCATGATTATAATACTAGACAATCTGACAATATTCATCCTCCCTTCAGCCGTACCACTCTTAGCCAGTTCTCCATAAAAGTCAGAGGTTCTTTACTCTGGAATTCACACATACTTATTGCCAACTCCGCATCTTCACTCTGTAACTTTAAACATAGATTGAGGGCCAGCCTCTTGAAGTTACCCTCTCCAATTTAACATAATGTAGCGCATACACGCACGCACACACGCACACACACACAGGCACACACACTTCACAAGTGTAAATAATGTATTTCTTGTTTTTGTTATTTTCCATACCTATGTTTGATTACTTTGTCTTAATATTTGTATATTACTATTTGTTTAAATTGTATATTAACTTTGGTGAGAACTTTTCTCACCTGCGCACACTTATTTTATTGATGTTACCTTTTTGTACTGTTTTTATTGTGCGAAATAAACTAAACTAAGTCATATTCACATATTTCTCACACTCTCATGGATGCTGTGTGATTTTTTCTGCATGCATGCATGCAACTGAATGGCCACTAGGTGGCGTCAAGGCACAGTAACAGAGCATAGTCCTAGCAGAGTCTGTTCAATAGTTCAGCTCTAATGTCATATTAGAGCTGACATATTATACTATTATTGTCATATGTCATATTATAATGTCAATTTGAGTTGCTGAACCTTCAGAACTAAGACCATTCATGGAATATGAGTAATATAGGTATAACAACCTCAAACAATGAACTGGGTTCTTTGCGCTCCCTCCATCACCTACTTCTCTGGGTTGTTCTAAAATTCTTTTCTAAGATTTCTCTATGTTCCCTGGAGCGCTATTGGCCCATCTAATATCGCTTGGAGTGCGCCCAGTTGGCCAGTTCTGCTGTCTGTCAGTCTCCTGTCTGACAGCTGACTGCAGGGCACCGCCCCCTCTCCCAGATTCAAGACAACAACGGCGGCCATCTTGCTCTGTTGTTCAGTGCTACAGTGTAGGTATTTCTTCATATTTTTTTAATAAATCATACAAGGTGTTTGAAAAATATTGAAAGGCAGCAGGACTTCAACCAGGGGCCAATAAGGGATCGATTTTAATTTGGAACATTTTTGTCCATTTTTGGCAAAGTTATGGATAGTTATGGAGATGCTAGCATAGCATGATAGCCTTCTTCCCATCCATGCAGCTCAGAGGGACAGACAGTGGAATATTTAATATTTTTTATTAAATCGTACAAGGTGTTTGGAAAATATTTAAAGGCACCTTGTCTTCAACCAGGTCCCACCAAGGAATCGATTTTAATTTGGAAAAATTTTGGTTCATTTTGGCATAGTTATGGATAGTTATGAGCTGTTAGCACCTGCTAGCATGATATCCATCCATGTAGCTCGAGGGACATACAGTGGAATATTTCATATTATTTTATTAAATTCTATAAGGTGTTTGGAAATTATTGAAAGGCAGCAGGGCTACAACCAGGTCCCACCAAGGTATCTGTTTTAATTTTGAAGATCTTTGGTTCATTTTGGCATATATATGGACATTGTAAAATATTGTAATACTGTGCTGCGCTCATTGTAGATTGGCTATTTTAGTGTTTTTATTGTTTCATTTTAACAACTGTCTAGGGGCATATTCACATGCAAACACAAGCAATGGTATAGTACTATAGCCAGCTTTTGCTGGACTATATGGGGTGCGATTCCCTGCATTGCTAATAACCTGCTGTGATATACCCATTTATTTTATCCACTGTATTGTCATAGCCAAAATTAATTAATTCATATTTAACCATGACAAAACAAAGCAAATCAGTCAGGACAAGAGTGAAGAGGTGAGTTGAGTAATGTAACTCTGAGAACAAAGACCCCTCACTGTCATATTCAGTAAGGTAGTCAGG